>NC_143013.1:141923076-142245576 GCF_055824585.1 Amblyomma mixtum | reverse complement strand
AAAATAATAGGTGTAGCATTATCATAAAGAGAGCACATTTTGTTAAGAAACACAAACGAATTAATTAGAATTAGGAAGCCGCTTACGCTTCTCCTTAAGAGTAATCACGCTAGCACCTTTTCCTTCTTTTCTTCACTTTTATTCCTTTCATTTCTCATTTCTCTCCGGTTACCAATCCATAATGACATTTTTGTTCACATTCATCAAATACACTCTCAATTATTAATGACTTTACCGATTACCAATAAAAACTACCGATTACAAACCACTGTCGAGATTGCACTGAACGACATACCATGCCTAGGTAGAAAGTGTTGTCGGGCTAGTCGGTTCAGTATTTCAGACATGGTAGTTGCGCGAAACACACACACACACACACACAAGGCACGGTACGAGACGAGCGCAAACTTGCAACTGATTTTATTCAACGGACACAGCACATACAGGGTCTGTTCTGAAAGTAGCAGTACTGGTTTTTTCCTGGGCGAACGGGCGGACGAGAGGCGATCTGCGCGTGCAGGATCGTTGAAAGGGGATATTGGGAATGCTGAGGAAAATCGGCAGTCGGCTCTCGGCCGTTGAAGAGAGCAGGTCGCTTGTAATGTGAACCCCTGTCGAAACGTCTCGTCAAGCAGAATCATGCAGCATTTACTGGATCAGAGATACGCGATCAAATTTTGTGTAAATCTTAGTGAAATGGGCAAAGAGGCTCGCGACATGGTTATGGAGGCCTACTGTGACGCTTCCATGGGTAGATAAGGCGTTTTTTGAGCGGCACAAGCTGTTCCGAGAAGGTAAGGAAAGAGTGGAAGACGGCTACCGCTCCGGACGCCCTTCGACCAGCAAGACAAACGAAAATGCGTAGCGAGTGAAACATTTACTGAATAGGGATCGTAGGATGAGTATCAAAATGATTGCTGATGACTTGAGCATTCCTCAAACTCAAGTTTTTGAGATCGTGACAGAAAGCTTAGCCTTCAGGAAACTGTGCACGAAGTTGGTGCCGGGAGTGTTGTCAGAGGAGCAAGAGGCTAACAGAAAAGCGATCTGCCAGGATCTTCTTCATCATGTGAATGAGGACCCCGATTTTTGACCCAGCACAAGCCCGCAAGGCTGCCTCAGTTCCCCTACGGACCCGACTTGGCCCCGCCAGACTTTTTTCTATTGCCGAAAATAAGATCGACGCTCAAGGGGAAACATCACGGATCGGTAGAGGCGGCTCAACAGGCCGTGACGAGGGATCTAAACAGCATTCCGATCCAGGCGTTCCAGGAGGCATACGAAAACTGGAAAACTCATTGGCGGAAGGTGCGGAAGGGTGCTATTTTGAAAAATTCTAATCGTTTGTACTATTCTCATGAATAAATTTTATTTTTAAAAATGAGTCCTACTGCTTTCAGAACAGGCCCTGTATTTGAAGGAAAAAGAATGCGATTCGAGCATGCGCCGCGAGAGGGTACAGCATGTGACAACCAGTAGCATACCAAGGTCTGAACTTACATCGCCTTATCGAGAAAGGCTACCTAACTATTGAGCAGTACAACCGAAGAATCACGGATACATGCGTCTCCTCTTTTCTGTATGAAATAGGCTTCCATTACCTCACATCCAATTGAATCGCGACTTTTGAGCGGATTTTTAATCTCAATCAGCCGTGGCCGACAGTCTCTGCAGGACAGGCAATGCATAGCCAACTTAGATCCCTCCCCCGTTGTTGGCGATAAATAATGTTCCCGTGCACGATGGTTCAAGCAGCGTCCAGTCTGGCCTATGCACGTTTTTCCACAAGTCAGTGACATTTCGTAGACAACTCCGACGGCACATCCCGCAAGTTGTAAGTTTGCGCTCGTCCCGTACCCTGCCTTGTGTGTGTGTGTTTCGAGCAACTACCATGTGTTAAAGACATACCATGCCATTACATACCACTACAAACCACCTGTTTTATTACAATGAAACACCATAACTCCGTCTTTTCATTGCGTGCAATTTCTGCCGGCTAACTATCATATCTTTTATTTGGTTTTATTTTTGTATTCACTATAGCATGAGTACCCACAACACGCTTTACTGTCATACACTCCTCAAGGCGTTCATTTGATGGCTCTCTATAAGCTTGAACCAACGACCCTTCGAGGGATAAATAGTTAGAGTTGATAACTACACCTCTCTTCTTGCTGCCACTCCAAGCACGGCTGTTGATGCTCACGTAGCGCGCTGGCTTTCTATGATTACTCCGCTTTCTGCGCTGAGTGTGTGGCAATAATTGCTTCTTTAACCTTGGTGGAATTCGAAGATGCAGTTTATCGATTGCCACTTTCGGAAGCCCCGGGACCTTACGACCGCAGGAGAAATCTACGAGATATTTCAATTTGCTTTATCCCCTGTCCTTCTCCAGATTTCTGAGACCAGTATTGATGGGGGATTTTTGCTGCTTTCATTTACCAAAACTCATATGGTCTTAATATCAAAAAGGGATGACAAAGAAAATTACAATTTGTCGATGGTTACTGACCAATAACACTTTGTAATGTGGATTTTGAGATTTTGGCTAAAGTACTCTCAGATCTGCTACAGCTGGCGCGGTCTACTTTGACTCGACCTCATCAAACATACAGCTTGAGTGGACGGTCAGTACAATCTAGGTAATCTACATGTTCACACATGGTGCTGCAGTACTGCGGTCACCGTCATGGACGCCTAGCACAGCTACAAATTTGCCTGGCAAAGGCGTTCGGTCGCGGGTACCATTAATTATTTTCCCCTTTAATTAAGGTCAATGTCGTTTCAATTCCTTCTTCTGCGACACACCTTTCTTACATAAACTGCGCCACGCGCTTGATTGCAAATGGCTGTCTCTACAACCAGCCTGCATTCAGTCCTCTGTGAAACATGGTCGCCCACCATCCCCGCTCCTATCCCAGTGGTGGTCCTAAGGGGGGACGGTGGGGGAGGTGGAGGGGGATGTCGCCCCCCCCCCTCCCCCTCAAAAGTCTTTGCACATCTTCTCGAACGTCGGTTTTCGGGCTCTCACAGGGCGAGATGTGATTGCTGACTTAGAACTGGAAAATTTTGCGTCTGTGATGCGTCAATTAGTCCCTTGCTTTGTACGTTCACCGTGTTAGCGTCTGTCTTATTTCACACAATTCTACGTTCTACTGGTTATACGAGCAAAATTCGTAGGAATTGTCTAGTTATCGGGGTCCTGCCGTGCCCTCATCGTTGTCTTGCCTTAGCGCCTGCGTGCCGACGACGGCGGCGGCGGCGGCGGAGCCATTCACCCGGTGTTTGGGTGGCCAGCAACCACGTAAGGGCGGCAAAGAGCCACCCATTCATGTCTTTATCCCACCATGGGCGAGCACGAGGGCTTGACTTCCCGCTTGCTCTTTAAAGGTAGTGCACGCGTTACATGAACGCTCCGCGCGGACTTCAAGGCACCCTAGGACGGTACGCGGCCGGGAGATACAACCGCGGCCGCTCGTGCAGTGTGCCGCGCGCGCGGTTAGCTCGAAAGAGGACGTTACGTACAATTTGTCGTTTTCTGTAAATCATCAAGCATAGCGGCCATTCACGCACTCTTATTTGCGGACAGAACCTGGACATTTGAGAGCGAGTGGTGCGCCCTTGATTACGTTTTGTATTTTATAAATAGTGTACAATACTCTCCTCTGTCCGTTCTTGCTATCGCTCCCCTCTATACTTCTCCTCGCTATCCTCACTTTCCCTTCCACCTCCGCCGGCTGCAGCTCGCGTGCTTATGGTATTAGGCGGCAATTGCCGAGGCCGGCAACATTCCTTTCGTTCACCTGTTTGATTTTTTTCTTTAAAATAAACCACTACCACCATCTCACCACGAAACACAGCGACGCCAGCATTGGGATCATCCCTTGTGTTGGCTTCACAAGGCGCGCCGACCGGCCACCTTGTCGGAGGGGGCCAAGTGTGGAACAACGCGCCTTCCCCGAACTGAGTAATGAAGGCCGCCAACCGGGCTGGTGAAATCCCCGGACAGGTGCTTTGACCTTGCTGCATCTACCATGGCGGGATATCTCATGCGACGACCTGTTTTCCCGAGGCATCGAAATGAATATTGCTCGCGTAACCATTCACATTCAAGGCAAGAGTTACGGTATAACATTCGTTCACCATTTATTTTTCAACAAAAAACGCACAAAAATTGTTTTACAAATAGAGTGTAAATAGAAAAATTGTTTTCTAATTTTTCTTTTTTTTTCGTACACGGAAGTCCATCCCCCCCCCCCCCCAAAAAAAAAAAATATCAATCTCTGGGACCGTCACGTTCCTTTCCGCACTATATTTGAAGCCAGTTTGTATAAGTGTTATAAAGAGCAGAGCAATCAGTGGTTCTAGTGTTATGGGTCACTAACTGAAGGCATTAGCTTATGGCAATAATCTCGCAATTTTCTGCCCTAATAAGCAAAGCATCGATGAGGTTATTGGTTTAACGGAGTATTTTGGTTCAGTTTCACGAGATCAGATTGATCGTTCTAGGAGTTACGGTCTCTGATTTGGAATCTGTGGATCGACAGCTACTGAGTATGCTGGTATGCAATAATAATAATAATAATAATAATAATAATAATAATTCTTTATTGCGCCAAATATTAAAAAAAATGTACAGAAATCCGGCCTGCCAAAGCCTCATAGGGCTTGAGCGGCAGAGCCCGACAGGCAGCGGAACCGCGCAGACATACACACAGGCAAAAAAACACATTCAAAATAACGGACATGAAATTAGTATGACGGTGAGAACAAAATAGACACAAGACTCATGTTACATGAAGGAAAAAAAAATCCTCATCAGATTAAATCGCAAGGAAGAAAAACCAAAGTGGCATGACAATACCTCAGATCAGTGCAATAAATACAGCAGTAACCAATGACATCACAAGATTTACTTGACAGGTGGTAAAGCACATGCATGATGTCGTAAACCCTCTAATTAATGTATCGCAGCATCTTTTTTATTTTGTATTTAGTTTTTGCCCGGCGAACACTTGGAGGTAACCTGTTAAAGTGAAAGGGAACGTAATAATCTCTTAAACGCCTTCCATATCTTGTAGACCGTCGGGGAATACAAAAAGGTTCCTTCGGTCGAAGAGACCGTGTGGGAACATACGGAATCTTATAGACACTAAGCCAAAAATGTTTCAGGACGATCGTTTCCATCAAAAGGCGATCAAAATCAGGTAGAGAAAATACCTTAAAGAGATCAGAATTGGAGGGAAGGCCTAAATCATAGCCGATATTTTTTAATAAAGATCGTAGGAGAGAATTAATCCTGCACTTCCAGCGAACTGCACAGTGACCATAAATCGTTATGCCATAGCGCAGTATGCTATAACCAAGGGCGTTTACGATAACTTTGCGTATTGAAAGCGGCATGTAGTACCTGATGTTGTAAAGCACACAGGAGACGGTTCAGAGCTTTTTACAAACGTGGGACAAGTGATCATTCCATGAAAGAGCTCTGTCAAAGTATAATCCTAGGTATTTCACTGTATTTGTATAGCTCAAGGGTATACATTGACATTGGGAACAATCAGATCCGTGCAAGAAAAGGTGATGGTTTAAATCTACCTTCTTCATCGGGCTGTGAAAGCATATAAGCTGAGTCTTAGAGCTGTTAACTTTAATTAGGTTATTTGAGAACCAGTCCATAGAAATTATTGCTGCAGCTTGAAGAGAAGAAATTGAGTCAGAGTAGTTCGGTGACTGGGTTACAAGTACAGTATCGTCAGCGTACTGGTACAGGCCTACAGGAACAAAGTTTGAAAGGTCATTCACGTAGACGTTAAATAACAGGGGACTAATTATAGAACCTTGCGGGACGCCAGCTTTAATTAACAAAGAAGCGCTCTTTGCCCGGCCAATGGAGATATATTGCGTTCTCTGCAGTAAAAAATTTTCCAAAAGCGAAAGAAACGCTCCACGGAAGCCTAACTTGGACAGTTTACACAATAACACGCTGTGACACACGCTGTCAAAAGCCTTGCTGACATCCAGAAACAGTGCACACACCACTTGGTTACGTTCAAAAGATCGATTTAACATGTCAGAAAAATCCTCCAAAAGCATTTCCGTCCATTTACCTTGTACAAAACCATATTGACACGGTGACAGGATTTTGTGCTTATCTAAAAAACTTGTCATTGTAAACAGCAGATGTTTTTCTAATATTTGAGTCAAACAGGGCAAGACTGAAATAGGACGATAATTCTCATACCTATTACGTGCACCACCTTTGTGAATTGGGGTAACTATAGCCGCTTTCATGTTCACCGGGATCATGCCGCTTGAGATAATGCTGTTGAACAGCGACAGCAACACGCCTTTAAGTATGTCGAACAAGGTTCGCAAATCATCAACTGAAATGCCATCTATTCCCACAGATCTATTGCGTTTAAGACCAAAAATAATTGAACAGAGGTCATCCTCACTTAGCAAAGGTAGGTGTGCAGATTCAACTGTGCTGTTCTTCAGAGTACAAAATAAGGGATTCTGTTGCGCACTGCCCGAAACTTGCGAGAAGAACCTGTTGAATTCATTAGCTATTTTTTCTTCATCAGTGCCGAAATACGACACAAAATCTTTGCCATCATTGCCACGCCTTTTGACACCTCGTAGATCGTTAATCAAAGACCACGTTTTTCTAGTATCAGAGCCTGCATTCTTGAACTTGTTACGAAAATGTACTCTTTTAGCCTGACGAATCATTGCGTTTACTTTATTTCTTGCAACCTTAAACTTGGACCGTAGCAGGATAGATGCAGGTGCCCTTTTCGACTGGGCCCAGAGCAAATCTTTTTCTTTTATAGCTGATAGTATATTTAAGGTCATCCATGAGTTTTCTTTATTGCGCTGCCTGATTTCAACCACGCGAGTAGCCGCTTTCTTAAACTCTTGTAATAGCTCAACAAGCTTATCATAAATGTCTTTCGGGGGCACGTTTTCCAAGAACACTTCCCAATCGTATTCCGATGCCAGTCGGTAAAAGATTTTGGGATCGCAGATGGAAATTTCTTTTTTACCGCTATCTGCTCTTGGAGGGTTCGATTTCCGGGCTAAAGAACAACAGACAAAGTAGTGGTCTGACAGCTTTGCTTCGACGATAGCAGATTGTAGGGCACAATTCGGAGCTCTTATATTTATGTGGTCGATGCAAGAGACGACAAGTTGCCCTGACAGAAATTCTTCTCGCGTAGCCTTCTGGATAGTTGGTTGCAGTCCCCATTTTGATAACAGATCAAGATAATCTGAGACCAGAGCCCTAGAAGGGCGAAAGGTATCTGTGTTAACATCGCCTATAACACAGATATAATCTTCATGCGAGTGGGCTGAGAGGGCGTTGTCAAGTTCGGCCAAAAAGAGCCTGCTATTGAAGCAGGGGGGTCGGTATACTGATAAGAGTATCAGAGAGAGAGCTGGCGTGCTCAAACGCAATGCTACTACTTCTGCTTGCTGGAAGTCAGAATTTAGCTCTGTGACAGTCCAACTGTCTCTCACAAAAACTGCGACGCCACCCCCTTTTCTAGCAGGTCGGGTACAGAAAATTGCTTGGTAACCTGGTATTGCATACTGATTGAAAATATCGGCTGAAATATTGATTTCCGTCAGTACAAATACGTCAAATGTAGAACGAGAAGGTGAAGTTAGTGCCATGAATTCATCCCAGTGCTTTCGGATAGTGCGGATATTAACGTGCGTCGCGCAAAAAGCAGGTTGTGCGTCACTTGAGAAAAATTTTGTTACCTCGGAAAATGTTGTACATGCAAGGAATTCGAGATCACCCATGCTCAGCAGATCTTATCCAGGTCAGACATCTTCTCAATGCGGATAACAGCCTCGACTTCATCTGATTTCTTCGCCAGAACTTTGCCGTTACGTGTCCAAACAAATTTGTACTGCTTTTCTTTTCCCTTAGACCTGGCGAATCGGAAAAGCTCCTTGTTTGTCCGTGTCAAATTTTCGTTGAAATACAGCCGAGGGTGAGACTCATCCGTAGGTAAATCGCGAAGCTTTTTCCATAGAGCAAGCCATACTTCTTTAGACGCCACGTCACGCCTCTGAACAAGGATAGGGGGAGACGAACTGTCCTTTTTCGGCAGTCTGTGTATTGAAGCGACTGTATTCGCTTCAAATTCTGGAAACTCTAGTGTCTGAGCTAGATCGCCCATGAAAGAAACCAAATTCTCATTAGGGTTGGTTGGGAGGCCATGTATTTCAAAGTTGCATCGCCTGCTGTGCTGTTCAAGGTCATTAACTGCGCACCTTGATTGATCCAGCAGCTCAGCTTGAGCGACAACAGTCTCAGAAAGTGATTCCACTCGGGCATGTAGCTGGGTTAACTCAGCTTGGTTCGCTTCCAGGGTAGACATGACAGAGTCATATTTATTAGAAAGGAACTCAATTGACGTTTGGATTTCAGTGACGGTTTCAGCCATCTTTTCACCTGTTGCCTTAAATTGGAGCAGTTCCTCCACTTTAGTTGTGAGAGCTTCAACCGTAACTCTCAGTTGGTCAAGTTTGCTGTTAACTGCAGAGAATTCATAACCAAAAGAAACGTCACTATCATCCGAGTCTGAGTGATTGCTTGCACTGGATTCGCATCATGGGCATGTCCAGGTTTCACGCTTAGCAGTCGACATTTTTGAAAAAGCATTTTCGTGATAGCAGAACAGCTCTTTCCAAAGTGGTAGCTACTTTTGCAACGAGAACAAGTCAAACACTTTCCGTCCACGGGTTTGGAACAAACAGAACATGTAACAGGCATTTTTGCAGTCGTATGAATGGACACTTAAGCCACCCAAGTACCTTGGCGTCCGTTTCAGTTCCTATAAGCATAGCGCACTTTACAGGAAAGACCGCGTGCAAACCATTCTTCAGTGCTATGCCCAGATTTTTGTCCCGCATTGTTCCTTGTTTTTTGGCAGAGCGACCGCATGCAATCTGTTCCTCGCCACTAAAATGTATTATGTGCTCCAAATTATTCAGTGCACAGGAATCTATATCGAGAGTTTCCACACAGTTTTCGCCACTTTTGTGTGAGTTTCATGTTTTGAATGTATGGGGCGTAGTAACCTTTTTCGGCCTGTAAGCACTGCCGGTTTTCGTTCAAGTCCACTTGGATGTCGGGCAGATAGCTTCACGTTTCATGTTTTTCCTTGATACTACACACTCAATTGTGCGTGCATTCCTGCAGGTAAGTTTAGTTCATGCTTTACCGAGCATCATTGTGTCTTCTAATGCTTCTGATCGTTCGTATTTGTGGGGATTGATGCATGAGGTGTATTTGGCTGTTCATTTCCTGCTTGTTCGCTTCTTCCCTGAGTTCCTGTTTCCAGCGTCGAGGAAACGGTTGTACAAGAATTTAATTTGTATGCTTTTCCATCCGCCCAGTTACCGCTCCGTGTAGTTTGGTTTAACGGGGCATGAAGTACTGAGAACAGTACGTAACGTGCCCCTCCCACCGTGTACCAAGACATTTTTTATTAGCTATATAGCGGGACATTGCCCTTTAAAACATCGTTAGGTAAAAAAGGCCTTTATGAGTCTGCGGTAAATTGCTGGCGTTGTGATGTTCCAGAAACAAGCGTTGTTGCACCGATTGCAAAGATACGATGCAGTTTTGGGATGTTTTGCAACAGAAATTAAAATAAAAAGACCAAATTTGAAACCGCATTTTATCATCATCATCATCATCATCATCATTTTATTCCAACATCAACATTACAGATGCTGAGGACCGTGAACAAAAAGCCTCTAGCTGGGCTTGACAGGGTTCACGGCCACTAAAAATTATGGAATTGGCAACAAAACTAGAATACAAACACAACGCATCAGACATGGGAGGATGTGGCACAAAATCAGGACATAAGCAAAACAATTACAAGATTAGTAGAGTGTTTAATGAAGTATACAATATAAGGTGCAATACAGAAAAAGGTCTACGATATCTTACTGCACTGCCATTTGTTGACGAACCCGTAGACATATTTTCTTCTGGTAGTACTACGCAGCCTGTGGAAAGCGCGCATGATGGATAGGCATTGTGAATCCGTTGTTTCACGAAAAGTACAGTGCAGCAGAATGATTGATCATCGAAAGGGACTGTATGCTAAGAATGAGTTTAACCCGGAGCGGCAACCACTCCAAGTGCTGTGCTGTTCATTGCCCTTTTTCTAATGCGTCGTTGCTTAAGTGCGTTGACTTATGATGTAGTAGTGATATCCCCTATGTCACGTCTTTTCTCGTGTTTGGCTCTTTAGGTGTTTCGTATTTTACATTGTCTTGATTTGCAATTCTTTTCTTCGTAGATTTTACATAGTTCATATACTTAGAACATTGTTTCACTGTAATAAATACCACGCTTAAAAAAGAGCCCTTTGCTGCATATGCGTAGCTCGCCCACCGGCCACGCAGAGGGTGTTGGTCGGAACTCCAGTGCCGCCGAAATTATTTTTTCGTTTCGAACATGCGGGGATATTTCTGTCAAGTTCTAGAGGCCCTCCCAACAATGCTGGGTCACGACTACGGCTTTTATACCGAACGAGCTTCTATGCGCTGTTGCGTAATATCGAAGTCGAAGTCCAGAAGAATAAATGGGATTGGGCAGGGCATAAATCCAAAGGGAAGACAGCGATAGTATCTTAATGTGACGCAGTGAATTCCAAGAAAGGCCACTGGCTGTAGGGGTGGCAGAACGTAAGGCGAGTGCATGAGATTAAGACTTCCGGGTATAGGATGGGCCCATCTGGGAAAAGACAGAGTTATAGATGAGGGCTTTCTGCAGTAGTGGGCATAAGTTTATTTTGATGATTTTTTTTCACGGATCATGTCCAACACTCTCAGACAAAAATTTTGAAAGTTGGGAAATTTTCAAGATAATATTAGGGAAATATTAAAGGAAATATCCATTGTTCTGACATCAACCAAATATTTCAATTAGTTTTAACAGCGAACGCATCGAACGGTTAAGACTGCCATAGAAATCTATTGGGGAACGCTTTTGACGACAGGAAAAACGTTAAGAGAAGTAATAAAGTAAGACTGTCGTCGGGTGATATGCGGATATATTGATTGTTATAGTGGAACCTTACATTATAGGTAAAAACTGCACGCCGAGGCTCGCTGAAAAATGCTTTTGTGCAAAAATATTCGTTATGAGAAAATGGCGCACAGTCTTGAATTTTCGACAACCCAGAAATAATTAAGTTATTCAGCAGACGCGAA
Source organism: Amblyomma mixtum (assembly GCF_055824585.1). Lineage (NCBI taxonomy): Eukaryota > Metazoa > Arthropoda > Arachnida > Ixodida > Ixodidae > Amblyomma > Amblyomma mixtum. The sequence continues at coordinate 142,234,326 of NC_143013.1, read as the reverse complement.
AGTATTCACCACCTGGTAGTCACAGAAGTAACTATCAAAGCCAGGAAGTGTAACTTGTTCTTTATGAGAAAATATTTTGCTAGTATTTCGGCAATGGCTGTAACGAAATGAGATGCGAGGAGTAGCAGAGCGCTCGGTACCTAAGGAACATCTGTTCCCCCTTTCAGCCAGAGGTCCTTCCATGTACATGTAATCAAATTTGTATACAAGCTCTCTTTGCTGACAGTCACAAGGTGCTCATCTGTTGCACTGTCACTATGTGGCCCTTGGCCAAAGGCGTTCACTAATAATACGGGAATGTAAGCCCCGGCCACAATGCCGCAGAGCACGCTTCGGCGAAGAAACTCTTCTAATGCGCAACCTAGCGAGAATTGTCAAGTGTTTTACACATATCTTTGCACAGGCCGCTGCTTCGCTCACGTACGAGATCCAGAAACTATCATATCTTGTTTATCTACCATGTCAGAAAATTTAAAACTCCCAAGCCTCCTCCGCTATAACATTGCCGCATCTCTATATCTGTGTTGGCTTGTGAAACCGCTCTTGGTGGTGCCGCTAAACGAAGCCCAGAAGAGCTATTCTTATTATGTTGCTTCTTAAACAAGCGTTAATGCGCAAGAAGTGTGTGGTCACACGTATCCCGTCACCCTCGGGATTGTTTGACACGAACAAAACTGAAGAGAACCTTAAGCGCTATCGTTCAAAGGGTCCGTTTGTTTTATTTCTTTGGCAGGCTGGGAACTTTGGGCAAGACTTCGGAGTGTTATTAAGCATTTCTAGTTGAACCACATGATGTTTTCAAGAGAAACTGATGCACATTCGTTGTAGCAGTGACACCGGTCGCCGAAAATCGCTTTGTTCTAGGTAGTTAATATCCGGTAACCTCATCAAAGGAGACCTCCATTGTCGGCCCTGTTCACTCAATACACGTTCCCATGTAAAGTGCGCAGCAGGCTGAAATCCTTAACTACTTTTTCAAATTTTGAAAACCCTGCGGTAAATCTTCCAGCCTCTCAACTGGCTTCGCTGTGTTTAGTTGCCGACGTACGCTCCGAGGCTTGTTGTCCTGAGCTATATGCCCAGTCGAGCAGCGCCAACTTTTCCCGCTGACAGCACACAGCTCCCCGCGCCACCTTCTGCTCTCCTTCTTCTCCGCGCTGTACCGTTCTGCATCTCGCAGGCGGTACCCGCCTTTTTGTTTATTGTTTGTCGGAGCGAGCAAGCGCCGCTGCTACGGAAATTTCCCGGAGGAAAAGGGCGCATGCAGCTGGAAAATTTTCCTTCGGAGCAAAGTGCATCCTTTCGAGCCCTGCTCTAGTTTGCAGGCGGTTGCTGTGTTTGTAATCCTTAATATTCCTCGCTGAGATGGTTCCACACCGCGCAAGAGGAGGCAGAGACAGCTCGTGTGTTTACGGAATAGCGTGCAGCATTTCGTAAGCATGACCTCCGTCTTCTCAACGTAAGGCAGCGCAACTTATTTAATGAATTCACGCTTACACAGGCAACGAAACCTTCTCTAACACAATAGCTGTTATTAATATCAATGAGCAAAAAACAAACTTGTTGCAACAGGTCCTGTGCTGAGTTTTAATGGCCTGAGTTGTATTGCTTTCATAGTTATACTGAATCCTTGGCCAAATCCTATGCTCCTCTCGGGAATGCCGGAGCGAGAGTGTCCCCCTGCACGCTTTAGTGTTGCTGGAACATAGTACTAGACGGGCTGCCGCTCAGGTGTTTCTGCCTGAGAAGGCGCTCTCTCTTGTACTGCCGTTGCTTTGACTGTTGCCAGCACTGCAGGTTCTGTGCTGGAATTCGGTCTTAGGTACAGTTAGTGCGTTGCAGTGAGTAACAAATGCACATGTCTTCTGAAAGAAGCGCTACACATCAAAAGGGCACCCACTACTAATCTCGTGATTTCTTTATGCAGTGATGGCAGCAGGCGTGGAATCCCAGAAGCGCCAGGGAGTAGAGCGTTCTTGACATGCCGTTCATCAAGCGACCTTCGCTTGAGAGGTGTTTTAAATCGTTCTATTCTCACCCATGAACAGCTCTTAAAAAACCCTGCTTTCCATTTGGGAAGATTTGAAACAAGTTCAGTTTTTAGCGATTTTTTTTTAGTGCATGAAGATACAGCGCCCACAGTACATCTCACGGGGGCGTGCTCAAAAAACGTTGCTCGTAAAACTGCAGTGAAGAGTGGTTGGAAAAAGAAATTTATTTTTTTTAGTGCATATCCTTTGTTCAGATAGATTTGATCTATTTATCAGTCAACAGCGGTAGCGCTATGAAAGAACTTTCTAGAAAGTACATGCGCGTCGCCTTCGTTTCGGGCGCCTTCAGCTTGCATCATTCGTTCCCTTGCCGCAGTCGAGTGTGCACTCTCCTTTCGTATGAGTTGAGTGGTGCGGTATCTCGTTGGGCCACTGCGTGCGCGTTGGCGCGTTTTCGGTCATGGACGGGGCGTGAAACGTCGTCAGACGGCACGTCTTCAAACTCTACCGAAACGTCCGCAAAAACTAAAGATGCGAAGCAACGTCGGGAACGTAATACCGAAGTGAAGCGTTTGATACGTGCTTCGCAACACAAGCGATAGGAGCCCCAGTCACTGAAAACTCGCCCCCGCAAACACGCCGAAGGAAGGAGTTTGAAACGTGCTTCACAACAGACGCTAAGATAACCGCAATTGCCTGACTCGCGCCAGTCCCAAGTAAAGCAAACAGAGGCAAAGAGTGCCAAGTGAAGCAAAGAGGGGCGACAAGTGTGGAACAAGCGTCAATGCTTCTGCATTCCCCCATTCCCCCAATGCAGGTCACCGCAGTAATCTGTAACGTTTTTCTACATATATACAGAGAGGTGTACGGGAGCTTCCTTTAGTGGGAAGCCTCCTTGCATAGTGGGTGGAGTCCCCACTACGGGACCCCATTGGGCCGTCCAGACCCGCTGGGCCTGGAGGTACAAGCAGCCGAGCAGGGCCGCCTACCAGTCCTCTCGGGTAGTGTAGGTGTTTATGGAAACAGCTGTGTTCTGCTGGCAGGGCCGCACCATGTGCAGGTGTCACCCACCTCCCCACTGTGCAAGCAATGGAAAGTTACCATAGGCTTAAAATGTTTCATTATAGCCGCGCATACAAGTGTATTCGTAAAAAGTCAGAGGAGCACGCGTTCTTCTGCTTTACCAAGCCCTTTTGCCGGGGATGGTGAGTGTTTATATTCATGCTGATAGTACTTCAAAAGTATACAGAAGCAGAATAAGGGTTTCCCCGCATCCGAGACATCAAAGTAGGTATGAGGTACCCGGGAGATCAGAGCCCGGGCAGCCGCATGCGCGGCCTCATTCCCTCAAAGACTCTGATGGCTTGGAGTCCAGATGATGCGTTTAGGTATGTGGCAGTGGCGTTCACCTTCAAAGAACTTTGCTTTCGCAGAATATTTCCTTTGCCGGCCATTTTTGACACTTAATTAACAATGTTAAAAGTTGGGCTGAAATTACGCCATTTTCATTAATTAGATTTTTATTGGTTTGGTTTATTGTGGTTGAACGTCCCGAAGCGACTCAGGCTATGAGGGACACCGTAGTGAAGGTCTCCGGAAATTTCGACCACCTGGGGTTCTTTAACGTGCACTGACATCGCACAGTACACGGGCCTCTAGAATTTCGCCTCCATCGAAATTCAGCCGCTGCGGCCGGGATCGAACCTGCGTCTTTCGGGCCAGCAGCCGAGCGCCGCCACCACTGAGCCAACGCGGCGGACAAAAGATGTTCAATCCACACTTTTAACCTATTTCATCTCACCGCTTTTTACTTACTTCGACTGCAGTATTATCCACATGACCATTGTTATCTATAAATCCGGGGGCCTGTGTAAGAGCGACTGCGCCAGCATCGACATCCGAATGAATGCAATCTTGTTCAAGTATGAGATGTTCAATCCTTGCTCCGGATTTACCAGATACAGCGCACGTGCCATCTTCTTGGTTTAATTTATTCTCAGCTGCTCATTCTAAGACATCCTGATCTAGCTTCAAATTGTAAGGTACTGCTTCTTAAGTTACCATAGAACGGCTCCTTCCTGATCTGCCTTTTCAAGTTTCGACATATTTCTATACTCTGCTTCTTTTCTATTAAATTAATCCAGCTTCTATCCTCCTGCTCTATCCTCTTCTCTGTTTCACGGAAGTGAATTGGTTGATATCTTCTGTGGGTTGATCCTAGCGGACGAAGGCATATAGAACGTCGGATAGCTCGTCTAAGAACGCAATGGGCGTGCCTGTGCTGACGAGCCAGTTTTTTTCTTTATGTTTGTAACCAGCACCTGAGCCTCTCTTCTCAATTTCAGAAGCGCGCCATGCCTCGAGCGAGGGACCGCGTTCGGTCTAAGAGGAACTGCGTCTTTCTCTCTGTGATGCCCACGATGTTCTCGATAAACGTGCCACCCACTGGGACGAAGGTGCTTGGCCGCGGTAGTACGCTCCCTTCTTCACCGATCACACACAAGGCGACGGGAAGTTTCGCTGTTAACTTCGGCGGAAGGGATTCCTCCGTCGAAAACGTTAGAGCTTTGGATTTCAGGTGGATGATCGCTCGACGCTCATTCAAAGCGCGCATGCCTAAGGTCTTTCCGGACTCCGTCCTTTAGTGAGGCTACGTGAGGTGACGACGCTAGAAAATGACGAAGCTTTAGCTGCTCTACAATCTCATTGATGAACTTGAAGAGCACATCACTAGCTCGTTGGTTTTCCATCACATGAAAACAGAGCAAACTTCACGAAGGACACAGAGAGGGGAAACGAGACACAGGCGCTGTGTCTTGATGACTTCCCGTAGGCTTTGTTTGGTCGGTAGCTCGGTGTCCTGGTGGTTGTCGGGGAAAACCTGTAGCTGGCCGGTCCATTTGCCGAGTTCTGTCATCTAGGGTCCCCTCAGGGGTGGCCGCTTCCTTGCCGAATTCGACGACGCTCTTTAATGGGCTGCGGACCAGACTGGCTTAAAGGGGCTCCTGAAAGCAACCCATTGGAAAGTCCACCTTCTCTTCGCTCATGCTTTTGAGCAGATTTTTCCGGCTTGCTAAATGAGCGAAGGGAAACCAGGAAATGAAGCCGCAACAGAGTGTTTGTTGCAGGACGGGTTCGCAGCCAGCGCGAAAAATCTGCTGAAGACCTCAAGATGTTGCCTTGGATCTCATGCGCTTGCGCTATGAATTAAGTAGTTTTGGGTACTCGGAGGAATTTCTGGATTCCGTGGAGCAACGATCATTGACCACGTGAAACACGATTGCGATCACTGCCATTAGAGCTATACCCTATATATCTACCTAGAATAAGTGAGGCTTTGGGATGAGTCCTTCGTGCACATTGCATAGGTAACGGCCCGCAGGGTACGGCACAAGCTGGTGAAGCTGAAATACAGACAAAAAAAAACGCATTTCCAGGCGTCGTGTTCAAGATTATCTGCGCTGGGTGCGACCACGTTTACGTTGGCGAGAGCAGGAATTTTGAAAGGTGTGCAAAAGAGCACCGGAAGGGCGTGTAACAGAAGGCAGTTGTTCCCAGCGCGCTTGCTGAGCACGCCGTACTGCAAGAACATCATGGTATCGGCTGGGAAGTAGCTTCTTTCATCGCCAAGGTAAGAAACGGCCGTTCTCAACAATACTTTCAATCACTGGTGATTCAGTTTACAAAGAAAACACTTAATCTCAACGAAGGTAGCCAATGTATGCAAGATGCCTTGAATGATTGTTGAAACGTATTGAAACGGCGCTTCCTAAGTTTATTTCGCAGTGAACAAGGCTCCGTATGGAAGCCGAAATGTCGTCCTCTATTGACCCAAATCTTTGGGTGGGCGGTAACCTTTTATTGTGCAAAGCTGAAGAATTAAAGCTCACCGGTATATTGCAAAGTACGTTTCCTGGTAGGCGTGCGCCCTACTCCATCCTGCACGCCGCGCACACTTAGCCGAAAATAACTGCCGTATGCTCTGGTGACTTCCTGGTTGCTCAGTGATAAAAAGCGGAGGTAGCGTGAGGCCTTACGATAAAAGGAGAAACAGCAACATCATAGAACGGCTCTGCTTAGGTTCCCTCACTCCTCCGGGAACGCGCTCAGTAAGAGTTAACCGCATCAGAAGGAGCTGCACCGCAAGTAAGCCGATGAAGAGCGGCGATTAACAGCCGCGTAACAAGAGACAGGTTGGATCGAGGCGCTGAACGAACATCTCATCCCTAAGGCCACGCTCACCAATGCTGATGGTGTTGGTACAGAAGTGCAGAAGCTAATCGAATCAGCCGACTAATTACCGTGACGTTGCGTTGATACAGGAGAATTCGTCGTCATTAGCTGGAGTAAACTCGTTAGGCAACCGGGATGGTTCGCTTAGTAGCTCACTTCCAGTTCTCCCAAAACGTGTTGCTTTGGGTGCTTCGATGGCGTTCGTCAGCCTGCTTAGGTTCCGCTTTCACCATGATGGATTGTGGTTGTAAATGTATCGCTCCTCTTCATTACCTTTCAAACCTTCATACCCGGCGCTGCGGTCACTAAGTTACTGCTGTGCTACTTTAGCGTTTTCCATTCTGCTTATGTGCTTCTCGTTCTTACTAAGGCTTTCCTGTCCGTAAAATTCATTCGTGGCGCTTCCATTCGGCGGCGAAAATGTAGAATGAGAGCAAAGTTGAGAAGTCGGTTTAACCATCTAACTGCGATATTCATTGTCGAAGGCTACAGCTTTAAACGAGAAGCTTACATTGGGTGCTAACACCTCTGAGTCGAATATGAAAACAGAAAGAGAACGGGGGAAAAGATCTGTATTTGGTACTATAATAAAGGGACATGCGAAATGGCGCATATCTTTAATCGTGCAGGAAGGCAAAACAAGAACAAAAATAGGACAAACGAAGAAGCCGCAGCCTAGGTATATTGCCGTTTGTATCTTTCTTATACCTTATGTTTAGCCCAAGTTCCACAATCAGGCGATGTTCTGCCAGCATTATTCAACACTAAAAATGAAAGTAAATTATCTGGCATTGTAGGGAGAAAATCAAAAAATTGGAGGGGACACATAACCTCCTCCTTAAGGGTATGACGCTACAGCTCTGATGACTTAAGATCAATATGGAGCCATGAAAGAACAGCACACCACCGAACAGAATGCGTCAAAATGGCGCACAAAAAACAGCACAGCGCCAAAACAGCTCAGAGAAAGAACGGCACAGCGGAAAAACAGCACAGAGAAAAAACAACAGGGGCGACTAAACAGCAGAATGAAAAAGAGCACGCGTCGAAATAGCAAGCCAGGCAAAACGGCACGGCTACAGAACAACAACACAAGGAGAAAACAGCACGACCACAAAATAGCATTGCAACAAAACAGCACAGGGAAAATACAGCACGTGTCAAACTAGCAAGTCGGACAAAGCGGCACAGCTACAGAACAGCACAGCGAAAAAACAGCAGGACGACAGAGCAGCATGGCGACACAACAGCTGAGGGAAAGAACAGCACACGTCAGAACAGCAATCCAGACAAAACACACAGCGACAGAACAGCAAAGCGAAAAAACACCATGACCGAAGGCTGTAGGGAAAAAACAGCATGACGACAAAACCGCACAGCGGAACACGGTATACTGTAAATCACAACACACACGGCAGTGACCTTTCAAGTTAGCGATTGCGCATTTGGCAGACACAATAAAGAACAGTGGGGGGGTAATATTCGCGATATAAAATTTCCGCTGTTTTGGTGAACAAGATCTTCTCGATGGATCGATTTTGCTGGTTGACCATCATGGTGCTTAACTCTGATACGCCCGACGCAGCGCTCTGGGTCTACCACAAATTCTTATTCTTCAAATCTTTAATGCAACAATTCTGCTCAAGAAGTTGAATTTTATATCGATGATTTCGTTAATAACTTTTGTCTAGTGCTTGCATTTAACTCTAAGCCGAGGTTTCATACAGGCCACAGAATATTTCTGCACTGTGAAGGTACCGTGTACCAGAATATTGTAGAGTGGGGCGGGCGGAGGCCGCCACTATTGTTCGGCGCGTACCGGTTTTGGTAGAAAGAAGCGGCGGCGCTCTCAACGCGCCGCCAGTATGCAATGCTTACTTACGGTTGTATGTTTAGGTTGTTGAGCGTTTAACCAGAACGCTGCACAGTAATTATCTCAGGCTGATCGGCGGTTTTTTTTACTTTGCGGAATGGGCTACACAGCCTACCTGCATTTGTTGAGTGTAATTTTTCACTGAAACTCTTTTTTGCACTTCAAACTAATTAATCCGAAACGTAAATTTTTGCAACACTTCAACAGAGCTACTTCTTTCGCTTGAAAGGGGTATGTAATTGCGCGAAAGACGAGACAAAAACAAGAAAACACAAACGACATGTACAATGCGCATTGTACAGGCGCCCAAATCTTTAACTGGCGTGCGCGAGCGGCGACTTTTCTGTGCGTCAGCGCCATATGACGGAGCGAAGTTGGAAACAGGATGAGGCTAAGCGCATGCTCACATAGCACGCTCGGCTGGGCCCGTCGTCTGCTAAGCTGTTCCTTCTTAAGGACGTCACCCCTTATTATCGCGTTTCGACGGTCAGGCAGCGTGAGTAGACGAATGGTTTTTCTCGCATTTTACGTTCCGAAGAACAGCGTTGTAGCAACCAAGCGAGGAAATAAAACTGAAAGATAGGCCGAACACTCCCAGTCATGCGATAAGCCGGAGAACATGGATCGTTCATGTGTTACTTGCTGACGCGAAAGCTCTTTTTCATCTGAACGAAGGGCGCTTATCAACACTCAGCGTGCTTTATGCTTCAGCGTGGCGACGAAACTAAAAGGCCGCTGTGAAAGTGAAGTGAAGCTGCTCTGCAGCCGTGCTCGCAGCAGTTCGGAACAGTTATCAAGACTCCATTCCGTGTTTGTCAAGCGACAAGACTCCGAATTATAGGGATGTCCTTGGGCGGCTCATCGCAGAAGGAGATGCTAAATCAACTGGAGTGGCTGGGACTTCAGTGGGCAGAATCATACGTGCCTACTGGGACGAAAGCCGGATCGAAGATGCTCCTCGCTGCCTTATCAGGAAAACAAAAGAAGAAGATTTGCTGATTGTTGCCAGAGCTAGTGATAACCCTTTCATAACGATAATGACCCATGTTCTCCATTCATAATGATAACGGCCCATGTTCTCCGGCTTATCGCATGATTGGGCGTGTTCGGCATGTCTTTCAGATTTATTTCGTCGCTTGGTTGCTACAACGCTGTTCTTCGCAGCGTAAAATGCGAGCAAAACCGTTGGCCTACTCACGCTGTCTGCTCGTCGAAACGCGATAATAAGGGGTGACGTCCTTAATAAGGAACAGCTTAGCAGACGACGGCCCCAGCTGAGCGTGCTTTGTGAGCATGCGCTTAGCCTCATCCTATTTCCAACTTCGCTCCGTCATACGGCGCTGACGAACAGAAAAGTCGCCGCTCGCGCACGCTAGCTAAAAATTTGGGCGCCTGTACATGTCGTTTGTGTTTCCTTGTATTCGTCCCGTCTTTCGCTCAAGTACATACTCCTTTCAAGCTATGAACCAACTCGCCCAGATCAGAGTTTTGATTGGGTTCTTTCGCTTGGAAACCAATTTTATTGAAACATCCATTTTCGACACATTTGACCTTTTTGTTCAGGAACCACAAGAAACGTTTACCTTATAAATACGCACCTAATTCAACAGACACTGGTGAGAGTCTACTCAAGCGGAGTTGTAGAAATTAATGTCGGGATTTGTTTTCACGGGATGTTTATTTTCCAATGGAGCGTGATGATTGCGAGCGGTCCGTAAAAAAACAACACAAATAAGCATTTGCTAATATACTGTTTTCCTTCAGTAGAGACAGCAAGAAAAGCTGGTTACAATTATACCTGTGCAACGGCTATAACCCATCTCCAACTGGAGTGTTCTTGCTGAAATACCCGGAAAGTTAAGTACAACTACCGGAAACGCGCCTGTATCAAGCGATCTTGGTGTGCGCATATACTCCTTCAGCATCAAACTTGGCTCAAATTGTAGAAAAGTACACGCAGAACAGGTGGACCCTAGGACCAGTCAAATCAATGAAACTTTATTTGCCAAACAAGCCGTTGCTCTCCACGTTTTTAGGGCCTTAAAAGAGATAATTTGAACCTTTGGCCTATTGTCGCATGCCCACTTGCTCCTCCTGGTGCGTAAAAGTTAGATAAACAAAGCTTGGCAAACATCAGAAAAAGAGGAGCAGGAAAAGACGCGAAAGAAGGGGCATTACGCGGCAAGACGCAGAAGCGTAAGGCAGGCTGCCTTGCTTCAAGTAAAGGCGTTGAGAGCGCCGCCGCTTCTTTCTACAAAATCCGGTACGCGCCGAACAATAGAGGCAGCCTCCTCACGCGCCACTTTACAATATTCTAGTACACTATACCTTCACTCACCAGAAATATTCGGTGGCCTGCATGACACAGCGGCTTAGGGTTAAATGCAGTCGCTAGACAAAAGTTATTAACGGAATCATCGATATAGAATTCAACTTTTTGAGCAGAATTGTTGCATTAGATGTGCGGTCATAGCACAATTTTTTTAACTCCGGAGAAACTCCATTCGGAGTAGGGAAAACCTACGTCAGTAATCTCTGACAGAGCTGACCTGGGGGAAAGTTCGCAAAAAAATACTTTGTCACACGTGCGCACACAGGGACATAAGCATACAAACACACATGCACACACGCACCGCACAGGCAGGGCGCAACTACAACGTGCCACGGCTAAAATACTCCAACTTCCTTTACATAGCTGTGCCAGCGCTGCGTTCGCGGGTGAAAGGAGCATAGGTTTGCAGAACCGTCACCCATTTAAAAATATGTAGCGCCAGCGATGTGTCCCCACCGGAATACGCGTTCGCGCCAAGAGCGGTGCTGGGCGGTGCACGCGAAGCGTGCTTCTGTGAGGCATATATTTAAGTGGCCCAAAGCGTTCGAGGATCTCGTAGCATGCTTGTTTCAGCTATGCAGTCCGCAGGCAGTGCCAGGCCTTGCGCAGGCACCTCGCGAAAACAAAGAACCTGCCATTTTCACATGCCTTTGTCATTCAGAAACATGCCACAGCCATCCTTGATGCTTAGTTTTTTCTGAAAACGACTACTCCAACAGCTCATCCTGTTCTTGCGTGAGTAACCATAATTTCAAAATCATCAAGGTAACCGCTGCTCGCTGAATGCGAGCACCATAATTGTTTATGCTTTCCTCTACTCACATGGCACTCTAACTTTTTAATAGAGTTCATGTGTCAAGCCGTCGTGGTGGCTTAGTGGTATGGCGCTCGGCCACTGGCCCGAAAAACGCGTGCTGGATCCCGGCCGCGCCGGTCGCATTTCGATGGAGGCGAAACGATAGAGGCGCGTGTACTGTGTGATGTCAGTGCACGTTAAAGAACCACAGGTGGTGGAAATTTCCGGAGCCCTTCACTGCGGCGTCCCTTACAGCTTGAGTCGCTTTGGGGGGTTACACTTCCATAAAATAAAGCTCATGTGTCCAAGATTAACCTGCCTTGATGAAGAGCAGGAATATCCAGAATAGATGACGTACGGAGCCGCGGTTATACAACTCAGCTACGTAATTATGGCTTGTTATGAGGGAGACTTTTTTTTTTTTTACTGGAGCAAGGCCCCTACAGCACTGCAGCATTTTTTTAATACGGAACGAGCAGGAACCGGTGAAGAATGCGCGATAGCCAAGGGCTACGTTCTGTATATATCTTTCGCCCATTTTTCCCTTCAAATCCGTTTGATCCTCTGGGTTTAGTTACTGTTTGCTGACGTGGCCACCGTTCCGGAGCGTCTGTGGAAAGTCGCGTCGCTGTTGGGTCATTGGCATATCGCAGGCAACGGTGCGGCATTTTTTTTATATGCATGGACATAAAAGGAGATGTTAGTGCCTAATTTTGGCGCCCGCTATGGCAATTCTTGCAGCGAGTGGTAAAAGCTGTCGTCGACATGGGGACCTACTGCTTTGTGATTTCTATGATTAGCCACGTGGTGCTTTCGTCTGATGCTGTCATCGCGCTTACGTGACGCAGTAAGGAATAGATGATAGATCCTTCTAGAATTCGACACCAGGTAAGCATCTTTTTTAAGCCGCAACAGTGTCGAAGCAAGAAGCGGTTTTCTTGCATACCTTTCTGGTCCGACATAGACTCAAGTTATCAAGGGAGCCGGTTCAATAGCGCCTGAAACTGGCAAATATTAATCATAGAATTTTTGATGGCATATGCAAGCACAGAACGAAACAAAAGAGCAGCACATACCAGACAGCTCTCTACATTTTTTTTCTTACAGAGCTTTTCACAACGAATTTAACAGCTACCACTTCACGAGCACCTATGTTAAGTTAGGTCCGACACCAGCAAAAAAAATAAAAAATTCTCGCGATTTGATTCTAAAAAACATGCCACATTTCTCTCAATAACACTGAGTGAGGCTCTCCTGCGTTCTTAGCGTCCGAACAATTGCTGAAGGGAGGACTGCTTCTTACCTAGCGAATTTGGCTTATAGCACATGCTTTCTGCAGCGCACTTAGGCACACGCTTATACCATCTGCAGCAACGTAGTGCCGCAAAAACGCGTTCGATGCAGAAGGCCACAAGCTAGACGCCGTGTGCACACACGGCACGAATGGCATGAGCAGGGAATGTGCGTCCGCAGTGCCACTAGCCACACAAAAAGTAAAGGTAGAAAAGAAATAGTGTTACGATGTTAATAGCACTTAAGGCAGACTGAACGACTGCTTTCCGGAGGGAATGAAAGACGCAGGTATTAAAACCTCAGCTGATATTAACACAGATCTCAGTATAGGAGCACTTGAAAGTGTTTCACTAAATTTCAAGCTTGTTCTGCTTCAAGCGCCTGTGATGTCACACTCTACGGGCTCACAACAGGTAAGTAGCGCAGCATTCGTCTAGGAGAGGAACTGCTCGTGCGCAATAAATTACTTGTGTGTAACTATATTTCTGACTTTTCAAGGTGCACGCACAGGCGAGGCCTTGTCAGCAAGATACCGAAGAATGTGGTATAGACGCGACGTACAGGGCCATAAGCGGGATTGAGCCGGCGACGATTGCTGCTCTGCTCTCTTGCTCGCGCCCTCTTGTTGTATGCGAGGGATATGGAGGGGGGCGGGGAAGGGGGTGTCTCATTCAGAAGCTGTCCTTTTCTCTGGCACAACGCTTCACTCCTCTTTGTGGGTGGGGGATTATCTTGCTTGTTTCTTTGTCGGCCGTGCTTAAAAGGCTTGCGCTCTGCAAACTTCCTCCGTGAGCGCTGCGCCCGTCTCCACGGCACAGGCTGTAAATTTAGAGTTACGCTTAAAGGAAAGCAACGATAAAAAAAGGCGTTAACAATACCTTTGCCGAAAAGCAGTAACATAAAAACTGACGGTCTGCCTCTTTCGCTGCGGCTTTTTCTTTACAATTTTCAGCTATTAGTGCATTCATACTCGTTTTATAGCTGCCACGAAGTATTAAAAAGAAGCAACTTAAACATCAACGGGAAAAAAATGAAAAAAAACTACAAGAAACCATAAAACTTCTTCCGTCTGCTTGCAGAGAATCGCCTTCATCTGGTAGAGGTGTGAAAACCACAGTTGGAAGCTTTCCTTTTAAGAAAGAATTCGGAGGATTTTCCGAGATTTCGGCCGCTCTCACCACAACACGGTAGTGAAGCGCTATGACCAAGTATGACCAAGTATAGATCAAGTAATGTCGCCGCTGTATTTATGTAGTTGCAATAGTCAATAATAACTGCAACAAACGCTGAAGCTCCATAGTGCAGGAGCAAGCCCGTTCGAATAGACTGTCACTGCCTACACAACGCAACCGCTCATGCATAGCATGCTGAACCATCGCTTGCGAGGCACACGGAGAGCGTACATCGACCAAAGGTATTCCCACCACATCCGCTGAACTGCTTACGCTGCGTTGCCCGCCATCGGTGGAGGGACTTCTCTGCGGGGAATGAAGTGCACGGGGAGCGGGTACCGTGAGAAGATGGGTCCCATGTGATAACAGTGGAGAGCCTTTCGCGTAGAACAGTGCTTAGGTCTTTCAATGAGCACAGAAAACAGAGAGAGAGAAAAAGGGCCATGCTTGCGTACTTCTGTTAGTTTCTGCATGTGGGGAAACGGCGTGCAGAAAGGTTGCTAGGAGCGCGGGTTGTTCTGTGCTCGCCGCTGCGCGTTGCTGGGTTGCCACCCGCGAAGAGGGTGGCTATCAACGCTGCCGGCGTTGGCCCCGACATCACGCATCGATCCGCTTCCTGCGGGGCCGGTGGGAGGCCACCTCGGGTGCCGAGGTTCGACAGACAGCTGGCGTCGTGAGTTGGTCAGCCGAATAAGTGGGCGGCTGATAAAAACATTTTTCGCATTTTCCGACACACAAATGAGTTTTTCCGTTTGCGGTTAGATGCAGTCGCCAACATAGCGCGAGTTGCGGCAGCAAAAGGAGAAAGCGTTTCGAATGAAATTTTTTTTTCACATTCCATCTTTCAGAATTCAATTCCAAATAATTAACACCACAGTTCGGATCGCACACCAACCGTAGATTCTGGTATACAGTACATGGAGAATGTTTTCATAAATGTTAAAATTTTACGAAAAGTGAAATGTCTTCTTCTCGAAGAGTTGTCTTGTTTCCAAAAATTGTTCAGTGTAAGTCTTGCACAAAGCAATTCTCAATTTATGAGGTTTATTGCTGTCGTACCTACGCTGTGTTTGCCTCTGTTGGCATCGCGCTGTTTACTGGTTACAGGCGTGATTACCCGCAGTAACAGCGCTCTCTATTTGACCAAAACCATGCATCTTGTCCCTGCAAGCCAAACTGAAAATAAATGGCGTGGCTGATCAGCGGTGTAAGACTGCGTGCTATTATACATTCCTGTAAGGCCTGCGCACGGGCTTGCTGGCCTGTCAAACGGTCATCGAAGTGCTCTGCTGCTTGTTTTTCCTCGCAAAAACGAAGTGAGGTCAGTGGTGCGAACGTTCGTTTGGAAAAAAAAAAATCAGTGTGGAAGACAGCGCAGACGAGCGTTTTGTCTATATAGCAACGATAAACCTTGTTGATCCAAGAGCGAGAAAAAAAAAACGCTGATTATAACGAGTGGTGACATTCGGTAGTTTTTGCAATGACTCAAAACAAATCAGCACTGCTTGCAGAAAAGATGCAGATAAGAAATGACGTTACGGAGCTCTCCACGATACGGAGGTTGAACATTAAATCCATGCGGATTACGTACCGGGTGTGGACAATAGAGAAAAAAAATTGTTGTTCAACGACTGCTGAACCCTTGGACAATTAATGATTGCGGACTTTAGGTAGGTGTTCTTTGCAAGGTTCTGACCCATGACTTGACTGTGTCTGATACTGATAATTTTAATACGCAGCTATTAGTAGATAATTCACGCCTCATACGGCGTTAGCTTTGTTGCAGTCCAACGCCGTTACGCCACCGCAAGCATGACACTGAAGGAACAAGACGAGTACGACGCACGCGGCTGATGAATCGTTGGCCGCACTGGAACAATCCTTCTCTTCTTGCTTCTCAGTGATTCGCACTGGATGCAATCTATAGGACCATTGACCGGCGAGGTAGACACGTCGGTACGCTCCGAATGCACATCCACGCAGGAGGATGTACGCAGCATGTCCTCACTAAACCGCATTCCATTGCCAGAATTACAGTTGCCACTTCGGCGCAATGCTGCAGCAACTTTTTTTTTCAGTATGCAGAAAACATTGTATGACTGTAAGAGCAACATTGCAAGGGCGTGCACCGCAGGAGTGTCTTCAACTCTTCAACGTAACGCCACTTAAGTTACCTTCTTTTCCGTCATGGCTTTCTGTAGCCGGCATCTTATTGCCGTGCGGTGCACTCGCTGAAGCTCCAGGACACCTTTGCACAAAAAATGTGCTTTCAGAGCTGCTATGCAGCTCTCCTGCAAATCCTCGCTCCTCGAGGCAGCGTCTAGCCAAGTAAAGAGAGTGTGGAGGGAAGACAAAGAGCCGGAGCACTACACAACGCGCTCAGAAAGCACAAACAACAGCTTTCTAGTAGCAAAAGAGCAGAGAAGCATCGCACGAAAGAAGACTCAGCTGAGTACTACAGACCCGTCTTCCACGCTTTCATCAAACACCTTTGTAAGACAATCAGCGACTTCAGAATTTCGTTTATTTTGTCAAGAAGCCAGCTTCTTGAGGAAGAGTATTGTGAAGAGATTGTTTTCTTCTGCGAAACCTCCATTAAGGTCAATACAAATACGCAACAAGAGCTAGAGACAGTGAGAATCATTCCGTGAAGCCACACTGCGCTGGCGCTGCAAGGAAAGAGCCTTTTATGCCCCTGTTGCGCTCACAGTACGTATGTAAAGTCAATGAAAAAAACTGGGTAGAATCGGGCGGATACTTGGGCCCCTTGTGCAAAGAGACGACTGTTGGGAAAAAGGCGAATAAGGTATCAGGCGGCAAGAGCTGCCAAGAACAGTTTAAGGCTATTCAGTCTGCGGCCGGCCAGCTTTTCTGACGGAGAGAGAGAGGAAACATTTATTACGCGACTCAATGTCCGGGAGCACGGTCCGCGATGGCAGGCTCGAGACAGCCCATCCGGAGTAAGCAGTTTCTGAGAAGGAAGGAAGTCGCAAGAACACATTACTGAGCTCTACTCTCCTGGTGTGTTCGTCTTTTTTTTTTTTTGGCTGGTTTTTCTTCTTTGACATGCCATACCAACAGGCCCACCATTTTGCTCTGCTCCATTACGAATGAAGGTTCCAAAAACTAAAAAAAAGAGTAGCCTCATGGCGCAGTAAAAGTTTAGAACTATTAACGAGCAGAAAAATAAGGCAAGAAAAACTATTTGTGGAGCATGGCGGAGATTCTATGATATTTGCGTTTCGAGCAGCTTTTCTCCGCCTAAGGATTGCCATAGCGGCACCCCGTTCTAGCGTCGCCGCGAAGGTGCTGTTCTGACCCGAACTTGAAGAGTTCATTCAGACAGGCTTTTATGGCAACAGACGATTTCAAGAGATAATGATTCGGCTGCATAGCCATTGAGGCTGGCGTGGTTAAATGCATCCACCCCCAGTGCTTTATTTTGCTGAATAAGATTTCAGAGGATGGAGATACTTAGTTGAGATCCAATTGCGCGTATATTCTAGAATACAAAGATGCGAAGTCCCTGAACAGGACCAGATGTATTGTATCAGTTTGTGCGCGTCTCAGAAATGTTGCAGTGCCTCTTCCTGTAGTCTTTAATTGGCCTACTACGCCGCGGAGATCTATACTTTGAGTCATACAGTTACTACACTATTCTTGTTATCATCACAACACGCATGCACAAACGCATTATACTAAACGTTCGAACGATTTGCTTTCTAATATAACTTTATGGTATGTTTAGGATTTTGTTTTTAGACTTCTTTCTTGAGAAAGCCTTTTTCCCTGGAATATTTTTCGTTCTTTACGGACCACTGGTTCTACAATTCTTGCATCTGGAAGCATATTTTCCTTGATTTTGAGGGGTTTAACGGTTCTTTCTTCAACGTTCCAGATAATATAGATGGCGCAAAGGGAAATTATCACCACATTATTCCTTCTTGCACCTATATGCGTTGCATAAGATAATTTTTGATGAAAAGCACCATAAATTTCAAAAAATGTTGTCCCACTAACCAGGCGTCCTATATCAGTATTGATTTTATTGTGCAGTACTATTTTTTCTGGTTTGACATGTGAAATATTTGCCCTGCAGATCCTATTAGTTAACTCAGATTCTTATAATGATTTTTTACCTTTCATCGAATGAATGCTTTTAAAATGTCAAGAATTTCCTGAAACAATTCATTTTTCGGCAAATTCAGTATGACATCTTTATAGTTCACTATAATCTCTTGCACACTTCTATTAAAGCGCGCAGTTCCGTTGCCTCTAGCTTTCGCATTGTATTTGTTCCGATGACAGGTTTTTTCAACTGTTGCTTTGACCTCATGCTTTAAGGGGGGTTTTGCATGCGTCTCGCTGTACAGTCCGCCTCTCGCTTATGTAGAAAGATCGGGTGGCACACTTCTCTGCAAACAAATCCACTTGTCGTCACAGCTGCCAAGTTCCAGACGCAACACTTGGGCGGAAGTAGTGCCAGGTAGACCTACACGGAAAGTAGATAATCGAACATTTCGTGCCTTCTGATAACTTTTCAGGGCCCATGCAATATCCTTTGCCCTCTTCCCAGCAGAGAAGCGCTCCTAACAGATCTCAGCTAAGAGGGCGACGCAGTGCTTCTTCGGGCTCACAGAGAAAACTCTCAGTGGGCTTGTTTTCAGAAGGTATCGATGTGCTTCGATTTGCATTGTACGGCTAATCGCACTGGAACCAATTTGAGGTCTTTCTCAGTAGAATGCGGATCGAATAGCCACTGCCAGTGAGCCTCGGATAAACCTATGAGGCCCCACTAATCGAACTGGTAATTCGCACCATGCGTGAAACCACTGATGCGGTGTCTTGCAGCCACTGCTTTTTCCCTGGGAGCTAGACATGTTGGGGAGCCGGAATGTGCCGCCGGGACTCTCGAGAGGCCCGCGGTAGTGATTTCTGTGCGAATACTTCCGCTCCTTCTTTTTGGGAAACAAGCCCGGTGGGAAATCTCGATCCGTGCTAGGCGCAACGAGAGGAGCCGTTCTAGGCCTGGTCGCTCTCAATGGCAAAGCTCCTATTCTTACTGGATACAGCCGGCAATATCCCGTACACGTGTGGCTGTCTCGACAATGTACTCTCTGCAGAGGAGGCAACGTTGGTATGTACACTAAGGAGCAACACAAAAGATTACTGCAGCTACAGAATGCAAGCTAAAGGTGAAAAACAAAAACAACAAGCCAGAAAAGGAGATTAAAAAAAACAAGGACTTTTGTGTCAGCGAATCCTTGCGTCATGTTGACTCAGTTTGAGTCCTACGGATGAACATTATTTTCTGTTTTTTCTGACGTCTTTCGCCACCCGGGGTGTCAATTTTTGTGTTTTGTACAGCTTCAGATTTTAAGGGCACCTTTTGCTGTTCTCCAACTTTGGTGACAAGATAGTAAGAAGGAACTGGTGAAGGAAAGGAAGAAATTCGAGTGCAGCTACTTCGTGCAGCACCCACCGGTGTCCTGTCGTCCTCTGGGTACGTAGGCGAGAACCTTTCGCCAAGCGCCGAGCCACCAATCTGTGCATAGGGATGACTGAAAACGCCCTAATCCGCGGGCTGGGTACGGGGAGTGGGGAAGGTAGCACTCGGAGAGCTAGTGCTGTGTGATCGCGAGGCTCACACATGGACCCCTTCAAAAGTTAGTGTTCCGTGTAATGCGTTACGCACCCCCCTCCCGGCGTCTGACGATGAGCATTCGAGCTTCTGATTACTAATCTTTAGTTTTGATGCACTAGTACCAGCCTCTCATTTGCCAATCTGTTTTCAGCCTCGCTTGCTGTGTGGCGATGGTGTCCTAATGTAATAATTGCTGCCTTGCGTAAGTTTGATAACAGATTAACAGAGACGATTGCAATGAATATCTCAAAACCTCTGCAAAAGTTTTAAAAACCATAACTTGCCAGTGGCAGTACTCAAGAGCTAAGCCAAATCTGGTGAAAGCTATAAAGAGAAAAGGGCACGTTCACAGCTCGTCATGGGGCAACGAGTAACATTCTGTTGTTCCAGTTTTTAGCAGTGATGACGCATCTGATAAACAGTGCGATAATGTGAGGCACAAAGAGAAGTGACGCATGGGCTGGCAAAGGCTGTGCGAGGCATGGCAGAGAAAGATAAGAGGCCGCATAATCAACCTCCTCGTATACGGCGTTAAGGAACAAGATGAGACCTTCCAAAACTTGCAAGATAATGTAGCTAGAACGATTTGTGGAAAAGTTTCGAATACATTTTTTTGATAAAAGTTTAGAGAAAAGGCTTTTCACGAAAGTACGTACGCTGCAAATGCAGAGAATGGAAGCTAAACAATATGATATTTTTGCATATCTGATTTGGGTTTGATGCCAAGACTTAAGCGACAAGACTGGGACAAGACTTGGGGACAAGACTTAAGACGTGGGGACAAGCGAAAAATTGAAATGAAAACTGCGGTCCCAGCCTGCAACAATTGTATTTTCTCATTCTGAGCATCCTCAAAAACCAACACAGGGAACCTCGACATTCACAGCCTAGTAAAACGCGTTTTCATTACCACATGAGCGAAGCAGCAGTGAAAAACCGCCGAAAACGCTTTAACATTTGGCAGCGTTAACACCTGGCAATGTAGGGTGAGCGTAAGACAAGGCATAGGACATACAGCATTGAAGTGAAACATAGTAAGACGTATGTACAGAATTTCTGTAAAATTTTGCTTACGCGTTAAGGCTGGCCACGAGAGTTTAAAATTCTCGTAATTCGATGCAGCGCGTTGCAAGACATGGGCTCGGACATGCATATTGAACTGTCCAGAAATGAATGCCGCATTTTGATTGAGAAGGCAGTCGGGAGCTGTAACTGCGCTAAAAAAATCATGTCAATTCCCCGACCGCGCATATTGCTTCCGCGGGACCAAAGAAAAGAGTGCCTCCTTGGCAACGCTGAGTCAAGCCCGGTGGTGTCTGCATAACCGTGCGCACCATGAGCCAGTTGGCAATTCATTGATGCCAGCAGTTAAGGTGTTTTCGGTACCTGAGCGGAAAATGAGCGGTATCGGTGGACGAGGATCCAGTGCACTCGTCATGGGAGACATAAATGATGCACTCAGTCACAGAGTAGCCGAGTCACACCGCAGTGCTACGGGCTTTCACGCATGCGTGGTTTATGCGTTTCCCTCAGCGCTTCCAGCAGTTTGTGAACCAGCTGCTCGTGCCGAGAGAAAGGAGTGCGGTCGTGCGTGGGTGAATTGGTAGCCTTAGAGCGGTCTCCGCTGTCTCCCTAGCCGCTTGCATATTTGATTCCTAAATGCCCAATGAGATTATTTCCTAAGTGTAAGAATAATAAGACAATTTTTAATACGACATGTATCGATAATGATGCTGAATGTCACAGGCACCATTCAAATGACCGACCGGCATGACACGGCTGCTTTTCTGCAGGCAGGAGACGGGGAGCAAGAGCCCCGAGGCAGGCGAAGTGCAACAGTTCGAGCAGCCGATGCCGCTGGGCAGAATATGAGGACAACCTCCATGCGTGGACACTGCTGAAATCGAAAGTAAAGAAAAAACATTTGTCAGAGTCGCAACGAAAAGCCAGACGTGAAGGGGCTGATGCCTCGTACGTCTTTTTGACTTTCGTCTTCTATCCACTTTGTTCCTCAGTCGGTTTGGGACGTTAAACCCCAATAAACCAACCAACCAACCTTTCAACCAGGGAGGGCAAAACATTACAATCGAGAAGAACGTGTGAACTAAGCACTAACAAGTGAATTTCATCGGAATTCTACGAAGAGGTTGTACTCAATACTGAAATATATAGCTTTAGATACAGGAGGCCGGGCCACCGCGTGGGCTCAGTGGTTATGGCTCCCGGCTGCCGACTCAAAAGACGCGGGTTCGATCCCAGAGGAAGCATACAAATTTGTATGAAGGCGAAATTCTTGAGGCCCCTCTACTGCGCGATGACAGTGAATGTTACAAAAGCCAAGGTGGTTCAAATTTCCGGAGCCCTTCACTACGGTGGCCGCCACAGCCCAAGTCGCTTTGGGATGTCAAACCCCCTAACCCAAATCCAAGAGGCGACCGGCTTTTCTGAGTAAAATGAATTGCACAGCGATATATAATTAGAAGAACGTGAAGCTTGGAGTGAAGAACCAATGCAATGTGTTGAAAAAACAGTGAGTTTGGATAAAGCCAACGTACGCGCGCCATAAAGGTCCCAAGACAAACAAAAAACAGGCGACTGCAACGACCACTGGAAGCTTAGATGTACCTTGTTGGAAGGCGGCTAATTAAGAGACGCTCGGTTGGAATGCTAATTACAAGACTTTTCTGGATCCTGTCAGCAGCTCGGTCTGCGTCTGTGTCCTCTTAGCCTGTTTATGCAGCATTCGTGGCGGCGAAGTTCCCTGAGCGCTGGATTAGTATTGTACTTTCTATCCGCTTCCTGTTTTCTTCCAGATGTGCGCGCGTTTGCTGCCGATTCTTTAGTCTGCGTTCTTGTTGCAATGTCCCATTCTTTGCTTCCTGAGCCGCTGAGTGTTGAGCAGCAGTCGCGCCTATCGGAAGCTTTTCGCAATGCTCTCTTAGAGCCAGCTCCGAAGGTGAGTATGCATATGGCTGCAAGACAGGAATACTGTTGAGGCGCAACGGCTAATAGCACTGACGGCGATTGCTATCTCTAAATGTTTCGCAACGATTACTGCATCACAACGTTGTGTGTTTTTAGTGGCGTGCCTTCATGTAGTAGAGTATAACATGAAACGAAATACCGGTTATCAATACTATTATCATCGACAAATACTAGTCAAATATATTGTTACGTGAGGGCAAGCGATGAAGACAGGACTACATGACCGATGGCGATGATATGATCTAATGGATGCGAACCTAGCACAAGCGCTGCTGCCCATGCCACTTCCCGCTTCGTTGTCTTCTAGTCCGTCACATGACTTGGGGATACCGAGCGATCGTCCCGATCGAGCGAACTAGGAGAATGGCACAGACGATGACAAGCTGGACGCGATGATGGGCGTGGCAGAACGGGTGAACAGAAAAGAGAACAGAAGGGCTTGCCGTCACGACAAAAGAGATGATGAGCGGGTGGAGCCAGGTCCACGAAGACTGAGGAGCCACCGGTCGCCGGAAGACAACGCCGAGGCCCGTGGACACACCCAACGGCAGGGGCTGGGGTACTTGTTTCTCATGTGTGTATTTCTCATGTGTGGTTCTCTGGTTAGTGGCGGCGGTCTCGGTTCAGTGGGGTCGTAGGTCTTTGGGTCTTGTAGGTTCTGATGTGGATGGTGAGTGGCCTCACAAGGCAGTTGTGGCGGTCGTTGCGTTGTCGTGTCTTCTGGTCGGGGCTTAGGGCGGGGCGGAGGAAAGCGGCGGCGTCGGGGATTACCTGGCAGGATGGGGAAACGCCGGGAGGTGCGAAGCCGCGAGCACTCCACAGAAGACCTCGGTTGATAGCAGGCTCCTAAGCCCCGGGACCGACATGACGAACGGACCCAGCACCTCCACCAAATCTTACGTGACGGCAAGCAATGAAGACAGGACTACGTGACCAAAGGCGATGATATGATCTAATGGTTGCGAGCCTAGCACGAGCGCTCCTGCCCGTGCCACTGCCCGCTTCGTCGTCGTCTAGTCCGTCACAATGTGTAATGCGAAGACAGGATAATCGCTCGTCCTTAAGGGTAACGGAGTGGATTCCAAGAGAAGGCAAGCGTAGCAGGGGGCGGAAGAAAGTTAGGCGGGCGGATGAGATTAAGAAGTTTGCTGGGATGGTGTGGGCGCAGCTGGCAAAGAACTGGGTTAATGACGAGTCATGGGAGAGGTCTTTGCAATGCAGTGCGCGTAGCCAGGCTAATAAGGGTGATGAGGATGATGATGATGATGATATATTTTGCCGCAAAACATGTTTTCAAGCATTTCACTCCAGAGAAGCCAAGAACCAAGGCAAGCGAAACCTTTTACCTATTGGAAACCAGTGGACACGTGGTACCACTATGAATCGTGGTACCTGAAAGATATGGGAGATATACTTTAAAGCCTAGGCCTGCGCTGCGGTTGAAAAGGAGGAATATTAGTATAAGCTTCCAAGGTCAAGTTCGACGAAGCAACAGCAAGGAACAATGGTATCAAAAGCAGCAGTTTTGCTCGCCACACTTGCTTGCTGAAACTTCGGTCAGAGAAACTGAATTCACGGGTAGATGGTTGCATTGGTTACTAGTTTTCAAAATCGAAGATTATTATAACATAAGATTGCCTGCAAAGCACCGGCCTGTAACTTATGATGCATGCGACATGACATATCATAGGGGAGGATAGCAACACTTGTTTAGGAAAGCGTGGTGATGGCCATTCTTACTGAATGCAGGAATGGCAAAATTTTGTAACCGACTGGGAGATGAGCTACATCGAGTGCGCCTTCCGTACACGAGATGCTAGGGAAACAGTTATAGGCGATTAAATAAAATGCACGCTGGGAATGCGAACTGACTTGACAGTAGTAATATTAGACAGAAATAAGGTATCATAAGAAAGCTGTTCCACCTATTTAGCTTGTTTCGAGGGATGCAGTTATCGCTGTTCACGATATAATTAATGATCCGACCAAGCGCAACGAATAGGATCTAGATATATGCACACGGTTCCAAAACGACACATGGACAAGAGCACAGAGCCAGAGTTACACAGTGTCTACCTTTCGAACACAAAAAGTGTGCTACCTTGTCGGTGAGTTTGCGCCGCCACCATCCAGCGATTTGCAGCCCCGGCGTACTATGTTCTATAGCTAGTCATGAATACAACTGGCAGCACTGTCGAACAAGTCTCGACCATGTCTTCAGGTCGACCTTGACTCCCTATTTCTGTTTCAGCCTACTTTTCAGACGTACATGTACGTATCCACCATTTCGCGTGTGCTGAATAACGCTGCTGTCGCCGATCAATTCTGCGCACCTGTAATTCGACGTGAAATCCGTGTCACTTTTGGGAGCCTGATGACGCTTCCTGACTCTCAATTCATTACATGCCAAAACTGGCCAGAGCTCACCTGCTCCTCAGCACAAGTACTCGCAGAATGATAAAAAAAGTGCGAAAATGAAAAAGATGAAGGGTGACCCTGCACGATGATATTGATCGAGCGCCTTCCCTTTAGTGTGACTACAATAGACGCTACCTCTTCTTTCATGCAACCACTGAGAGCGCCGTTAAAACCATGACACCTGATATCATTTACGTTATTGAGCCTTTTGGGAGTGGGGTTGAAGTGTAATATACGTTTAGAAGGCACCGTCTTCGTGTTGCTACCGTGTTCAAACTGCACGCCGAAATTTTATTTGTCAAACCTTGGCGAGACAAAAAAGAAATCGTTTTCTCCTCTGATAATTCTCGTCTGTATGCAATACCGAAAAGGGTGAGCTCACGGGCTAGTTGGTTATTCATAATAATTTTTCAACAGCGCATGCTACACAAGGACACAAGACGAGGAAACACACACACGAGCGCTGAACTGCAACTTGTGGGTTTCTACGTGGACACAGGCCACCACCCACCGCGGGTTCGAGCTTCGCGCGAGCCAAGGGCCCCGATCAGCCGTCACCACACACCACTGGGACACCGATGCGGCGCACTCAACCTCCGCTGGGAGGAGAGCGAATCGCCGCAAAGAAATAGGCCTCCAAGTTCACAAAGGAGACGTTTATTCACGTCGTCCTTCAGCAGGTACACACGCACTCAATAGTCACCCCGTCCCGGGGGCGCGCGAGGAGCAAGGCTCCGCTGCGCGCACGAAGCGACTCGAGTAATGCGCACCGCTAGCACGCCGCTGCAGGAGAATGTCCCCGCGGCAGTGCTGTGATCTCTCTCTCGTGTCGGCCGTTGGGCCGGTTGCGAGAGAGAGTGGGCAAACAACGCAAGGTACGCCTGTCGGAGGTCGCTGGACCCCGCTGGACAGGCTCGAGCCGCTGCAGGTCAGAGGACACGTGCGGGCGAGCTCGAGTATGCACTGGTCCGAACGGCAGAGGCCGGCACGGACAAACACAGTAACGTACGCACCTTACGCTGTCTCGGAGGGATCTCTCTCTCGGGGCCCCGCTCGGACGGTCGCGCGGCGCGCGGCCGCCCAAAGCGGGGTCCCGAATTCCCGCCAAAAGGCGCCAATGGCAAAGGCCCTTGGGGAGCCGGGGCGGAGCTGTGGCTAAATGACAGTGATTAGTCACCCAGCCGCCTCTCCACCGCCTGAGGCGGGAGCAAGGGAAAGAGGAGAAACAACGCGGGCGGCCGGCACAGCCGCGCAAAGGCGACGGCGGAAAGCCAGATTCCCACATCCCCCTCTCCTTAAATGCCCTCCTACCCATCGGCAAAGCACGCGGCCAAAATAAAGAAATCAATACACAAAAAAAATAAGCTACACTTCAGTTCCAAAATAAAGAAATGAATACACAAAAAAAACTACACTTCAGTTCCAGCCAGAACAACGTAAGAAAGCAAAGGAAAAACAAGGGAAACAAACACTTGCCTACGCTTCAAGAACACTAAACAGCTTGCAGATTATATACATGGTACACAAGAAGATGTGAATACAACTGTACAACTATGTTACAGGTGGATGCCAGCCTCAAAGTTCGGTGGCGCGGCCCAGTGGGCCTGTCGGCGACTCACCGCTCGCAGACTTCAAGTTGAACGGGTTGGGAGGGCCGACGACTGATGGCGGTCTTCTTTCCGTTGATGTAGGGTGCGTTGATGACGACGGGGCCGCGGCAGAGCACTGACCTCGCGCCCTTGGACACGACATCACGTTCGGGCACAAGAAAGTTAGTGCACCCCTTTCACGCCGGCTGAAACGGGCGAGGACGTTCGGCGGCGTCCAGATGTGTAACCTTGTCCACAGCGAGGGGTCCTTCTCATCCTCGCGCTCACGCAGAAGGACACAACGGCACAACTCACAGGCGTCGCCTTGGCTCATGGTTACGCGCGCACACAGCCACAGCCACAAACACGCATACACCGGCACGTGCGCGGACGCTGGTCGGCGACAACGACCCCTCATCAGAAGCGTCCAGAGGCGCCGCGGCGAGGGTCAAAGGGTGCACTTTCCGCCCCCCATCGTCCCAAACGCCCCGCCAACTTCCCCTCCATGCGGGCCGCACAAAACTCGCACCGCGACACACGGCTCCTTAACGAGCCAACCACCCACAGTCGGGCCGGAAATGAGAAAAGGCGCGCTGTACAAACGACACCTAATCCAATCTATTCCTTCTAGAAGATAAGAGCAAGCACGAGCGGGCTGAAGTTTGCCTATGTACATATCGGTCCGTTAGAACAAAAACAGACGAGCAAGCGGGGAAACGAAAGTGGCTAGAAACTGACTAAAACAAAACAAATAAATAAACCGATAAACACACAAGGCTGGAACTGATCCTGCTGCCAAAACAAAAAAAAAACACACCGTGCTTCGCCTGGGTAGGGCCCGACGAGAAAGCTCGCCAGCTAGCTGAGGCTGCGTGCCTTCGGTTGCGGAAGAGTCCGCCGTCCGGCATCAATCACACCGGTGACCGTCGCCTCAGATTGTACCGGTGCTCCGTACGCTTGCGTTCCGCAGCACCAGTTGTGCCTTTGCGCTTGCCTTTGATACCAACGGGTACCGGCGCAAGCTCGTCAGACCGTGACGCGTAGGCCTTCAGGTCCATGAACCCCTGCTTGCTCCTGGGGAAAGGCCCCATCAAATCGCAGGTGGCCATCTGCCACGGACGCACACTGTCAATCGGTTTCATCATTCCAGGCGGCTTGCCGCCCCGTGACTTTACCGCTTGACAGACATGGCAGGAACGGCAATAGCGGAAAATGTCACGCTTCATGCCGGGCCACGTCACCGAATGGCTCAGTTTTGCAAAAACTTTGGAGCCACTCAGATGACCGGCCAGTGGTTCGTCATGAGAGAATCTCAACAGTGCACCTCTCAGACTTTTGGGGATAACCACCTTTAACGGGTCGATGGACTCGTCATCGGTGGCTATGTACTTCAGCACGAGCCCGTCATTGTCCAGCAAATATGAACCCCCGGGGTTCGCCGCGACACACGCTGGCTTCTGCCCCCCTGCGCCCGCTACAATACAAGTAGCGTCACGGCGCTCCGTCTCCCTGAGACCGTCGCTCACCTCGCGACAAAAGGGGTCATTTTGCTGGGCTTTCAGTAGCTCTTACGGCTGAAAACGATTCCAGTCATCCCAGAGGGGAGCATGGTCTCGTCCCCACTCAGGTTTGCAGCCAAAATTTCCGTTCGCGTCGGCACCTCCGAGGCGCTCACGCAGAGCTTTGCCTCTCGTCCGCTTTGCGAAGCGCTGCTCGCCTGGTTAGCGGAATGGGTTAACCCGTTTGCGGGTTCCCCCTCGTTGCCGCCCGGCGGCTCGTCCGCTGTTTCGCCCCCTCCGCCTACAGGCGTCAAGGCGCCGCTGGCGAGTGGGGCACGGGATAGCGCGTCAGCTACCACGTTTGTGCTCCCCTTTCGACACTGCACGGAAAAGTCGTAATGCTGTATCAGGAGAGCCCAGCGCGCCAGCCGACCCGCAGGCTCGCGGAGCCGCATCAGCCAACTGAGCGCACTGCACCCCTGCCTCAGTGGAGGCTTGGGTGGGCTGCACGAACGAGGGAGGCAAGGCTCCTAGTTCGATGAGCGGCGCGGTTTCCGCAGGGAACCGGGCCAGCGCCTCGCCGTTTCCGGAGCAGAATTGACTGCTCGCGGGGCACGGCTGCTGCTGTTCGAAACTGCCGGTTGCGGCAGCGTGACACGAACTGCTTTCGCACTGGGCGGAAAGCGTGCACAGCTGAGGCATGCGACCAGCGGGCGCACCGCAGGGTGCTTCCGATACAGCTCCAATGGGAGCCGCGTGGTCGACATTTTGGGTTGTGTCGCCGTAAACCCCAATGGGGGCCGCGGCCAACCACGGTGTCTAGCTATTCGTAGGAACAGCAGCCAGCGGATAAAACGACGCTACAACTCCGTAGGGAGCCGACATGTAGCTGCCGAATGCCCCGCTGGGGGTGTTAGACATGGTGCGCAAGCGTGATCGTCAAGGCGACCTGCTCGGCTAATATGCCATCAAAGGCGTAAGCGCCAATGACTTAGCACGTTGGGCGCCAGTTGTGGGTTTCTACGTGGACACAGGCCACCACCCACCGCGGGTTCGAGCTTCGCGCGAGCCAAGGGCCCCGATCAGCCGTCACCACACACCACTGGGACACCGATGCGGCGCACTCAACCTCCGCTGGGAGGAGAGCGAATCGCCGCAAAGAAATAGGCCTCCAAGTTCACAAAGGAGACGTTTATTCACGTCGTCCTTCAGCAGGTACACACGCACTCAATAGTCACCCCGTCCCGGGGGCGCGCGAGGAGCAAGGCTCCGCTGCGCGCACGAAGCGACTCGAGTAATGCGCACCGCTAGCACGCCGCTGCAGGAGAATGTCCCCGCGGCAGTGCTGTGATCTCTCTCTCGTGTCGGCCGTTGGGCCGGTTGCGAGAGAGAGTGGGCAAACAACGCAAGGTACGCCTGTCGGAGGTCGCTGGACCCCGCTGGACAGGCTCGAGCCGCTGCAGGTCAGAGGACACGTGCGGGCGAGCTCGAGTATGCACTGGTCCGAACGGCAGAGGCCGGCACGGACAAACACAGTAACGTACGCACCTTACGCTGTCTCGGAGGGATCTCTCTCTCGGGGCCCCGCTCGGACGGTCGCGCGGCGCGCGGCCGCCCAAAGCGGGGTCCCGAATTCCCGCCAAAAGGCGCCAATGGCAAAGGCCCTTGGGGAGCCGGGGCGGAGCTGTGGCTAAATGACAGTGATTAGTCACCCAGCCGCCTCTCCACCGCCTGAGGCGGGAGCAAGGGAAAGAGGAGAAACAACGCGGGCGGCCGGCACAGCCGCGCAAAGGCGACGGCGGAAAGCCAGATTCCCACAAACTTTATTTGAGAAAAGGCGCCAACCTCTACATATATACCCTCAAGGAACCGCACAATACCGAAAAGCACCTCACAATGCCTTATCCACTGCAGAAATGTAGTTTGTTTTGAGACGTTCTCGAAAGGAACTGAAGGGCTTAAGTTTAAATTTCCCACAGCGTATAGGATGTCTTTCGGCCAGTCGACAATAATCGTAAACATTTTGTTACTACATTGTTCACTTTATTGAAGCGCACATGCAAAATGCCAACACCGCAGAGAAACGCCAAATCAATCTTTGCCCTTAAAGTTCATTTTTAGAGGTGTGATGCTCTAGCCGAAGATTGTGTACGAAGAAAATGACGTGAACGCAGGATTCTTTGTTCTCTTGCTTACCCTCGTCTTCTTTTTAGGCGTGCTGTCGTGGAGATGCCCGTACGAGCCTCAAGTGCTCCTCCCATGTGCACTTATGTCATTATCTCAGGGGAAGCATAAGCCACTCGTATGCCGCTTGTAAATGTCGTCTGTAGGCAGGCTCAATCAACCAACGAAGCCAATAAGTAGCTCGGCAATGTAAAAATTAAACATTCTTTATTTTTGGCGCAAATTGCGCTTGATTTTAATTTTGAAATCTTTTACCAAGTATAACACAACTTTGACTTCGGAAATGCCTAATTTATGATTTGATGCCTTACCTCTTTCAAGGTCACCCTTGGTAGCTACCTGCTCACCTTACGCATGCCCGATGGACATTTTACGCATTTTCTCCCCGACTCTGCTCCTCTGCGCTGGTCTGAATTATTCAGTTTTATGTAGGCGTCTCCATTTTTTTGTTTCACTGAGTTCGCCATTTGTGTTGTTTCTTCTCTCTACCACAAGGTTAATGGGCTCTGACGAAATGTTTTCTATTTATTTTTTACAATCACCAATCGCTCTCTAGTGCACGTGCTGTTTGCATAATTCACCTTTGCTCTTGATTTCATTCTTTTACCTTCCCTTCTCACTCGGTGCTATGGTCATCTATTGAACTATTTCTTTTCTGTTTTTTTTTTGCACCTGAAAGTAAATGGAGTATTTTTTGTGGTTTATTACGTCAATCCGGCTTTTTCACAATCCCCCTCTGTGCATGCGCGCCACTCCCCATACAGCTCCACTGGTGGGAAACAAACTACTACTAAAGTGTGCTGATGGTGTTGGTCCGGTGGTTTCCAGAAATTGGATGCACCGCTTGAAGGGCTTCACGATGAAGTGATTTCCAGGCGAAGCGATTTAGGGAGAAACGAAGAACATTTATATAGGCTATTTACAGACGGGTACAAGAGTCAGTACGGCCAAACTATCCGCGACCGGCCTAGCCGACCGCCTGCACAGAGGCGAGGGACACCACGTTCAAACAGTCGAACTGGCGCGCCTTGCACCAGCTCTCAACGGCCGCTACCTCAGCGCTCGCCCAGAACGAGCGCCTGCCAGCTAGTAGCTAGAGAAAAAGGCCCTCGGGCGGGGGTCTCTTCACGAGTTCACACCGGTCTACCCGAGCCCCTTTCCAAACGCAAAAATAAACTGCGCTAACTGCAGCTTCGCGCTTCACAACAGTTTTAACGAATAGGAAAGCTCAGAACTGATGTCAGGGTTTTTCCCTCACCCAGAAAATCCTCCCTACGCGGTTGCGCAATCCTCCGCCAAGTAGACCGGATGCTCGCTAGATGTCTGGGGCTATCGGACACTTTCGGTTCCTTACCGTGCTGCCCTAGTACAGAGCACTTCGCGTAACGCAACGAACCCTGTCCCCTCTCTCTTGTTTATGGCTGGCGGCTTCACCCCCCGGGAGACGGGATTCCGAGAAGCCGGGGGACGGGGGACCAGGTCGATGCCGGCAGAGAGCACCGCCGTCTGGAGTGGCAAGGGAAAACGCAACAACGAACGAGGAGACCAACCGAACAGCATGGGCGTTCGAACTGCTCCTCCCCTTCAAACGGCACGCACTAAAACAAAACAAAACAAAACGGGACGCGCAACTTAGGCCACTGCCCTTTCGCGGAATGTTCGGAACACGTGTAAAGTGGCGGCCGCGTGCCGAGCCCTACACTACTAGGTACTACTGTGAATGGTTTGGTTTATTGGGGTTTAACGTCCCGAAGCAACTCAGGCTATGAGGGACGCCGTAGTGAAGGGCTCCGGAAATTTCGACCACCTGGGGTTCTTTAAAGTGCCTGACATCGCACTACATTCGGGCCTCTAGAATTTCGCCTCCATCGAAATTCGGCCGCTGCGGCCAGGATCGAACCCGCGTCTTTCGGGTCAGCAGCAGAGCGCCGTAACCACTCAGCCACCGCGGCGGGGACAACTGTGAATGAAAAGTTACTGTTAGCGACAGGCGTAAACGACAGATGGCGGCAGCTGGCAAGCGCACACTTGCCAATGCGCAGGCGCAGTTAACGCTTCTAGGAACCGGATCGCGCCTGCGTCTCACAGGTGCGTCTATTTCCATCCAGTTTGCGTCCACTCCCGAAAGAGCGCCATATATTGTGAAAAAAAGGCAAATCGGCCGCATTGTATCCTCTTCGTCCGGCTTTTTGGAATGTTTTGACACGGTTTCAGGAACAATAACGAATTGGCAGTTAGCGGCGTCCCACTTTCATATGCCTTTACTACCATCTTTTAAGGCGGAAGCCTCTAATGCCTCATCGTTGTAAGCAGGAGCTGTCGACAGAAATGTCACGCTTTTCAATTGGTCGAAACGGTTGTGACGTCACAGTGCGCGAATTTCAAACGGGCCCAATTGTACTTTGGCTACTAACCATGCAACCAATTCAAGGGATCGTATAGTGATGCTCCAAGTAAGTTTGACTGACTTTAGTTAATTGCTTACTTACCGAATTAGTCTATTAACCTTTCTAGTCAGAGCAGATAAATAAATAAAACCGAGTAAGAAATTGGCCGAGCTTGGGAATCGAACCCCGGTCTCCGGAGTGCCAGTCGAGCACGCTACCACTCCGCCATGCCAGCTCGATGGTTTCGAATGAACAAAGGTGCGTCTAGTGAATACGATGTCTTCGTTCACTCCCATCCTCCTCCCTTCCCTTCCGGCGAGGTTTAGTTTAGTTTATGGGGTTTAACGTCCCAAAGCGACTAAGGCTATGAGAGACGCCGTAGTGGAGGGCTCCGGAAATTTGGACCACCTGGGGGTTCTTTAACGTGCACTGACATCGCACAGTACACGGGCCTCGAATTTCTCCTCCAAAGAAATTCAGCCGCCGCGGCCGGGATCGAACCCACGTCTTTCGGGCCAGCAGCCGAGCACCATAGCCACTGAGCCACCGCGGCGGCCTTCCGGCGAGGTTTAGGTGTCCACCGAGATATGAGAGACAGATACATTTCCTTTCCTCAAAAACCAATTTACCGACGAGCAAGTCGTGTTTGTCCGCGTTTCAGATTCGTCCAAATTGTCGTGACGTCACCGTGCGCGAATTTTGACGGGTGTCCACCGAAATATGTGAGACAGTGATGACAAATCACTAATTAATGGTTAATTACTGATTAATGCCTAAATACTGATTAAGTGCTAATTAATGACGCTTAATATTCGCCTTTAGGAGTGGTACGCAACAGCGTGTTGTAGCGCTGCGAGGGAGTCCACGGAACGCCACCACCCGTTCGGCGCGATGCCTTGCCGTTTCAACGCAACGGTTTTTGAGGAAAGGAAATGGGGCGTCGATGGCGAAACCAAGCAGGCCATTCGAGCTTCCGGCCACCGAGCGTGACGGACGCAGGATCATGAGCTCCGGCGGAGCGGCGATAGCGGCACTTGCTGGCCGCGGAAACAGGTTAGCTGCCGACGCAGATCAGGAATATGAAATTGTTTTGCCTACCTTGCCTACAGGACGTGTTGTTCTTAACACGGTGTTTCTTCACGGAGACGTGAGAGTGAGGCCCTACAGGGTGGAAGATTTTCGGGACGCCCTGGCCAACGCTGGTGCGCTCCCCGACGTCGTGGCGTTGGGGGCGTATCAGATTAACCACGTGTGGGCGGTGACGATGAGCACCTCAGAATCTGCGAAGAAACTTGCTGCCTGCAAAGAGCTACAAGTGAAAGGGCGCCGGTGCATTATTTTCGACCCTGAAGATCAGCAGGTAAAGCTGCGCCTGCATTGGATGCTGCATGGTGTGGCGGACGAAGACATCCGGACTGCTTTCGCGGCGTTCGGCAACGTGACGGAGGTGACGCGGGAGCGTTGGCGTGTCCAAGGCTTGAAGGAGAAAGGCTCGACCACCAGGACCGTGCTACTGAAGTTGAAGCCGGGAATTAAGGTGGATGATTTGCCACACCAGGTCCGAGTAGCCGGTGAGCTGGCCCTCGTTGTTGTCCCTGGGCGACCGATGCAGTGCCTGCGTTGCCACGGCACGGGTCACGTTCGCCGAGACTGCAAGGTGCCCAGGTGTTCCCTGTGCAGGCGCTACGGACACGTGGACGCGGACTGCGTCCGTACCTACGCGTCAGCTACCGGGGTCGGAAAGGCGAACGACACTGCGGAACTCATGGACATCGCCGAGGCGGAGGAAACAGCCACTGGTACGGACGAGGCGGGCAAGTCGGCTTCCACACTTGCGACGTCAGGGACTCCCAGTGACGACACCAAAGCGGCCGACGAACCAGAGAGCCAACAGCCGACGGGAGGCTCCCTCGGCGTTTCTAACGAGACGCCAGAGAACGGAGCGTGCCCATCAGAGCCCGTAGTCGTCGAGGGAAAGGACCTGAACGAGGACCACCACGAGAATACCGGCGCCCGCACAACAAGCGTCACGCCCCCCTTTAACACCCCGCCGAAGCGTTCCCATGACCAGGCCAGCCCTGAAGGGGACAAAGTGGTAGCACCCGGCGTCGAGGAGCCCCCTGCAAAGACGACTCAAGCCCGGCGTTCGTCGTTACGGCCACGCCCAAACCATGCGGCTGACAAACGGTACTCCTCCGCAGGCAAGGTACTACTCGAGCAGACTGATGTTCTTGCGCCGGATGATACCGGCGGCCACAGTGGCGTCTAGCGGCGCGCTAGACGTGGAAGGTAAGCACCATGCTGTTGGTTCCTTCCTCTTGCGTAAAAATGGCTCCCGCCTCCGCCTTTAGAGTCGCTACATTGAATGTGAGGGGCCTGGCGGCAAGGAAAAAACAAGGTCAGGTGTACCGACTTATTACGGAGCGCGAGATAGATGTATTGGCCGTGCAGGAGACGAAAGTGGACGGCAACGAAGGAACCGACAGCATGGTGCGACGTTTCACGACTAGATTTTATGCTGTCGTCAGTCAAGCAGTGGGAACATCGGCTGGATGCGTGCTTTTTGTAAAGAAGATGCCGGGGCTAGAGGTGCAGGCTTATTTTTCGTGTGTGTATGGCCGGTGTATTGTGCTTGATTTTTGTCTGAACGGCAATGAGTGGCGCATTGTTACTGTGTACGCGCCGAATGTGGCTGAGGAAAGGGTTGCCTTTTTCCAAAGCCTCCAAGAGCGCCTTTGTACGGAGAGGCGGCTCATTGTATTAGGTGACTTCAATTGTGTTCTTAATGCGCGCGATAGGTCAAGCATCCGGGGGTTTCGAGACAGGAGCACTGAAGTGTTGATGCGAATGATCGAGAACGGAAACCTTGAGGATGTGGCTGAACTTATTGAGGGTGCGCGGACAGTGCAGTTCACTCATTTCCAGGGCTCAAGCCATGCACGGCTGGACCGCATTTACGCATCAGTCGACCTTGCCCCTGTTTGCAACCATTATGAAGTTGTGGGAGTCTCCTTCTCAGACCACTGTTTAGTTGAGTGCTGCCTGGGAAGTGTGAACCGAAGCAAGGCATTTTCGTGGGAAATGTGGAAGCTAAACAACACGCTTCTTCAAGACGAAATCTACTACAGAGCAGTAAAGGATGAAATAGGTAAAATAAACCCGCGCAAGAACCTGAAGACTTGGCAACAGTGGGAGCTAAGTAAAGAATCTTTAAAAATCAAAGCAATAGAAAGGGCGACATGTATCCGTTATAAGGAAAAACAAGACGAAGCTGAGCTAAGGGCACTGCTTCACACGCTGATGAAGCAGGAATGCAAAGAGCCTGGGAAATGGATAGAAGATGTCAGGAAAACAAAACAAAAGATTGAGCTTATGGAAGAACGGCGTTATCGCGGAGCACTAGTGAGGGCAAGGGCGGAAGACACAGCTGCTGGCGAAGCGCCATCGAAACGTGCTCTTGGTCTAGAAAAAGCGCGCGCTGAAAGAAATCACATCGCTAAAATAGAATGGGGGGGTATCTTATCGGCAGACACTGACCACATCAAAGAAGCCTTTAATGAATACTACCAGAGGCTTTTTTCATCGACTCCTGTAGACGCAGTATCCTTTACGCATCAGTTTCTTGGTGCAATGCCACGGCTTGACGAAGAAAGCAAAAAGAAAATGGAACTAACAATAACTCACAGCGAGGTAGAGCACGCGATAGATCAGTTAAACCTAGGAAAATCACCAGGACCAGATGGATTCAGTGCGGCATTTTATAAAGAATTTAAGCACGAAATTGCCCCAGTGCTGTGTACAATTTTCAATGAAGCCTATAATATAAACTTATTGCCTCCGTCTTTTGGGATCTCCCATACAGTGCTCATACCTAAAACGGATGATATAGAGAAATTACAATTGGTTACAGCGTACCGACCCATAGCACTCACTAATGTGGACTACAAAATTTTTATGAAGGTATTGGCGCGTAGACTACAGACAGTGATATCGGATATTGTTGGACCCCACCAGACATGTGGAATCAAAGGGCGCTCAATTTTTTCCAACATTCACAAAGCGCGCAGTGTGCTTGAAAGCTGTGACGACATCAATGGGCGAGTAGCGATGCTTCAGATTGACCTTGAAAAGGCATTTGATTGTGTTTCTCATGCAATTTTGTTTACTGTTTTAGACCATGTGAACGTCGGTTCAGTTATCCGTAAGGGTGTAGCCCTGGCGTATCGAAACTGCACGACGAGACTGATTGTTAACAAGAGTTTGGGGGCCCCCATTAGCGTGCAGCGTTCGGTGCGTCAGGGCTGCCCCCTCAGCCCTCTCTTGTTTTGTATTTACATCGAAACGCTGTGCATGAAAATCATAGAAAACAATAGTATTAATGGCTTTAGGTTACAAGCAGCTGAAGTTAAGCTGCTGGCCTATGCAGATGACGTTGCAGTATTTACGGTTGATCAGGGGAGCATAAGTGAAGCTGTCGGGTGTGTACGCGCGTTCAGCGAAGTCACAGGCAGCGGGGTTAACTGGTCCAAGTGCCTTGGCCTCTGGCATGGATGGTGGCCATCCCACCCGGACCATTTCGCCAACGTACCGTGGGCGACGACCCCGGGCAAGTATTTGGGCGTTCCGCTCGATGCTTATCGCGATAGCGAGGACTATTGGAAAGAGCAAACTAAAGACGCACGTGACCGAGCTGGGACGTGACCGAGCCTTTCAATTTTCGCCAGAGCTACAGTCTGCAATCTTTTTTTTATCAGCAAACTCTGGTATGTGATGCAGGTTTTGCATTGCTCGCGTGTGAACGTTCAGAAGCTACACAGGATTTTTGCAGTTTTCTTATGGGCGTCCGAATGGGAACGTTGTAGCAGAACGAACCTGTTCCGGAGGGTAAAAGATGGGGGGCTAGGGCTAGGGCACCTCTTTTTAAGGCAGCTGGTGAACCGGTTTTTGTTTTTTCGCGATGTCACAGACCCGTTCATGCGCACCGTGTGCCAAGTGAAGCTGCGGCGATTGCTGCCGGAGTTTGTGGTATCCACAGAAGAGCTCTCTGGTGGAACTTTTGGTTACTACAAAGAGATTGTAGCAAGCGTTCGGTTTCTTTCGGCACGTTTTTCCACCGATTATTTGTGAAAAGCAAAAGGAAAAAGTTGTACGATGTTCTTTGTGATATTGTTTTCCCAGAGCCCATATACAGGGCCTTGTACAGTGGAGGCCCGGGAGGGGATGTTTTAAAAAGGGTGAAGAAAATGCAGGTGCCACCAGGAGTAAAGACTTTCTTTTTTAAGTTACATACCGGGACGTTACCAGTTAAAAAGTTTCTAGAGGGAAAGGATTTCTTTTTACCGTGGGGATCGAACTGCTTAATTTGTAAACAGCCTGAAACAATAGACCATATTTTTTTGCACTGCTGGGAAGGGGTTTATTTTTGGGACGTGTTACAAAGGACCATAAAGAAAGAGCTACCACTTGACGCGCACGGAATTCGCTATTTAAGCACTGATAATGAGGATGGGGCACCTTTTGATCTCATAATGCTCTTGGGCCTCCACTGTATATGGCGCTCCAGAATGGCAGGCTACCATTGTGACAAAGACGCACGACCGGCCCGAATTTATTTTCGGGAAAGCATGGACTGGTTTCTTGCAATCCAAAAAGCAGCTGCGGAGCCTCCCGAGTGGCTCTCAAGACTAGAGCCGTTGTGTATGTTGCGGGAATTTTAAGCTGACGAAGCCAGTCTCGTGCTGGCTGACCACGACAGTGTCGTATGTATATAGCGTTATGTGTATTTTTGTTGTGCAATGTTATGAGCCAAAGACAGGCAATAAAAAAAAAAGCGAAACCAAACAGGCCGATGCGTCGGTACGGGCAGTGGCGAAGTACATGACCGGCTTCGACGCATTGGACGCACAACGGCTCCGGAGTGCGAGTCGAGCACGCTACCACTCCGCCATGCCAGCT
Source organism: Amblyomma mixtum (assembly GCF_055824585.1). Classification (NCBI taxonomy): domain Eukaryota; kingdom Metazoa; phylum Arthropoda; class Arachnida; order Ixodida; family Ixodidae; genus Amblyomma; species Amblyomma mixtum. Next base: position 142,195,975 of record NC_143013.1, on the reverse strand, counting down.
TTTTTTTTTTTTTTTTTATTTATTGCCTGACTTCACACACACAAATACACAAATACACACATACAAATACACAAATACAAATACAGTACACAAATACACTTACAGAGCGCAATGAGCAATAATTAACAACACTATCCGCCCGGGGGTGCGTGGCTTCGTCATATTAAAACTCCTTAAGCGTCACCAAAGGCTCGACTCTTTCGAGCCACTCGGGAGCCTCAGGAGCAAGTTTCTGAACTTCAATATACTTATGCATGCACTCCCGAAAATAGATCCGTGCTGGCCGTGCATCAGGATCGCAATGATATCCTGCCATTCTGGAGCGCCAAATACAATGGAGGCCCATTAGCATAATGAGGTCGAATGGTGTCCCATCCTCACTCTCTACAGGCAAGTACCGGATACCATGAGCGTCGAGCGGAAATTCCTTTTTTAAAGTCCGTTGCAAGATGTCCCAAAAGTATACCCCCTCCCAACAGTGCAAAAAAACGTGGTCTATTGTTTCTGGTTGTTTACAAATTAAACAATGTGATCCCCAAGGTAGAAATAACTGCTTCCTTTCCAAGAATTCCTTTACTGGTAGTGTTCCGGTATGTAATTTAAAGAAAAAAGTTTTTGCACTTGGCGGCACCTGCATCGCCTTCACACGCTTAAGTACGTCGCGTCCCTGGCCTCCATTGTATAAGGCCCTGTACATAGGTTGTGGAAGAACTACATCGCACAAATCTTTATACAACTTTTTCCTGCTAACAGAAGATAAATATTCATACGAAAATCGAACCGACAGGAATCGAACACTCGCGACAACCTCTCTAAAGTAACCAAAAATACGTCCCGAGAAACTTTCGGTTGTGACAACAAAGTCCGGCAGTGCATTTCCGAGCCTTAATTGGCACACAGTGCGCAAAAACGGATCGCTTACATCGCGCACAAAACAAAATCTGCTTACAATCTGCCGCAGAAATAAGTGTCCCAGACTCAGGCCGCCATCCTTCACCCGCCTAAACAAATTGGTCCGGCTGCAGCGTTCCCAGTCCGCAGCCCACACAAAAACGGCAAAGATCCGGTGCAGTCTCTGTACGTTCATCCTTGCACAATGCAACACTTGCATCACATACCACAGCCTAGACATAAAAAACAGATTGCACACTGTGGCCCTTGCGAAAATTGAAAGGTGTCGCCCTTTCCACCTTTCCACCTTTTCGCGCGTGGCTTGCGTCTGTGCTTTCCAGTACGAATCGCTATCGCGATAACCGTCCAGTGGGACGCCTAAGTACTTTACACTCCGCCATGCCAGCTCGATGGTTTCGAATGAGCAAAGGTGCGTCTAGTGAATACGATGTCTTCGTTCACTCCCATCCTCCTCCCTTCCCTTCCGGCGAGGTTTAGGTATCCACCGAGATATGAGAGACAGATACATTTCATTTCCTCAAAAACCAATTTACCGACGAGCAAGTCGTATTTCTTCGCGTTTCAGATTCGTCCAAATTGTCGTGACGTCACCGCGCGCGAATTTTGACGGCTGTCCACCGAAATATGTGAGACAGTTACTGCGCAACTTCCTTTCCTCAAATACAATTTTAGACTAGTGTCTACTGAGTATAGTGAACTAGAAGTTCACTATACTACTGAGATATGTGAGACAGTTAATGCTTAATTTCCTTTCCTCAAATACAATTTTCATTTTCTTCATTACGGCCCCTCTTTCTTCTTTCACTCACACTTCCTCCCTTCCTGTACGTTGCGGCTCACGTGTCCACCGAGATGACAGAGAATTACAGCCCCCTTTCCTTTCCTCAAAAGGCGTTGCGTTCAAAGGGCAACGCATCGCACCGAACGGGTGGTGGCGTTCCTTGGACTTCGTGGCAGCGCTACAACACGCTGTCGCGTTCCACTCCAAGCGTCATTAATTGGCAGTTAATTAATGCAGCAACAAAATGTGCGGTGAACAATCGCGTAGCAGAATGCAGCACTCAGGCTTTCGCCTTTCACCACTTTAGCCGCTAAAGTTCCTCGTAATTTTTGTAGCGCTCTTTTCACCTCCTTATCTTTCTAAAGAAACCAACTAGATGAAAGTAGCGATGCGCCGCTCGCGAAAGTTTCCCCTTTTCACTCAAGTTTCAATGTAAACTGAACTTAGAGGGAAGCGGAAATACTTATCAGTTTTCAGAGACTATTAAAGCTGCAATGCAAATGTGGGCAACCTTTCAGGTTGAAGGTCTTTTCCGGCAAAGGAAAAGGTCATGGCCAGGGCAACGCACAAGCTCGGCTCCAAACGCAGATAAGAAAGGAAGAGAACGATGCAAGTGATGCCAGTGAGGAAGACTTCTCAGAGGCAAAAGCAAACAAACTGTTACTGGTTTCGAAACCTCATAGAGAAACTTCATAAAGATTTCGTGATAGACTACAACAGTAATTTGCACAAAACTCTACCTCACTGGAAGCACGTTAGCACTTACGTTTCTTTGTTTTTCAATCGATTAATATTGTTATTGAATGGCAGCGTTGACGCTGCAGCAGGTTATGTTGTGTTTTGAACGTTAGCAGCAGGAAAATGTGGTTTCTTTTTTTCAGGTATTCCATTCTCCTCTGATATATCTTGCTTTGACGCTGATAGTTGGCATTAGCGCAAGTAAAGCGCGGTCTCCGGTGGCGTCTTTCTAACACTTCCGCTACCTCAGGGATAAGCGTTGCGCTAAACCACCGATTTAATAAAATTTTGATGACTCAGAGTTTTTTTCTGCGCGACGTAATCTACATACCAACCTCAACGTTTTATTTTATTTATTCACTTTGTGACGTTAAGGCGTCGACATTTACGCCTGTTCGACCATTTTGGTAATGAATAGGTAGTCATAATGAAGTAACTTAAGCCTCAGCTATAGAGTTAAGTTGAACATGGGAGCATCTTATGGGAGCATGGGAGCTAGTCTTATTTGTTTTCTTCCTTTGAATTGAGAACTGTATCGAGATTGAACGAAGCTTGGAAATGGATTCTTAACAACTTCTATTTTTATCACGTAGCTGTCTATGGTGATGGCAGCCATCTTTTCGCAGGGGCAACTGCTGCATCAAACACAACGTAATAAAGAACAAAACACGCACAGCATGTATTACTTGACCTATTCCTGCTCTTCGGCCTTCATTTACTTCGAGTAACTGCAATCATGTTAAGAGTAATATTTTGAAAATAAGTCATGTAAAATGCAGGCATTTTTGAACGCGTTAAAGAGAAAGAGTGCACGAGAAAGATATGGTTTTTACCAAGATAAGGAAACCTTCTTCAGGCGGATGCAACCTTCATAGTACGAACTAAAATTTTGGCCGCTCCTCTTTTTATAAGAACCGTAGCATTCGGATCTTGGATGAAACCTAAGAGCCAGAAAGCACAGAGTACCTAAAGAAAAACTGCTCCCCTCTTCGGCTTAAATTCCTCTGGTTGGCTGCATGCGCTGCAGTTCGCTCGGTGGCACCGCCTAGAGCAGTGCCTCTCACGGAGGTTGAGGCCTGCGTGCTTCTGACTTGCGGTGTGCGTGTCGCACCCTGTCACGCACACTTGACGGCGATGAATTGGCTATAACCGGCAGCCGTTCAAGATTTCGATATGTATAAAGGACTTGCTTTCTATGCGACGGCCTCATAGAGCTTAGGCAGAAAAACATCGCCGTGCATGCTAAATCTTTCATGGATATTCGAGCAGTATGATCGATATATAAAAGTAGGGTATTGCCTCCGATTGTCTCGGCCAAACGTCGGCAGAATCGCCAAACTCTCTGTTGTCTAGGCGACCATGTCGATTCCTATGAGGCCGATTGAGCAACTTAGTTGGTGCGCAATAGATAAAAGGGTTGCTTTCAGAAGAAAGGCTCTGTTTCCTTCTGCATGACGAGGAAACACTTCCATGCTTTCCCTACAAAGGCAATCCTGAAAGCAATAGTGCTGGCATATGACATTTTCCAATCTTTGCGCCATGAAAGGCTTTAATCGCCATTTATACCACTCCGGTGTTGCTGTGCTGCTAACCTGTCCCCGTGGATGCGGGCTTACATTTCTACAAAAGCATTTTTTTCGTTCTGAGCTCCCTGAGGTCAACCTTGAGCAGCTCCGAACTGGCACTACACTTATTGAGTGGATCTTTAAGGTCGGCTTAAGTGTTTGAACGTGATAGCGTTAAATGCCAAGGTACCATAAAATCCGGTGTCGGCATTGTTGGTGTTGTGAACGAAAAATCGCGAGCTCTCTGGCAGGTGGTCCCCAGAGAGCAACCTAGGAGGCGGGTAGACCGCCTACGTAAGAGGCAGGTTCTGATAACGTTGTAAGGTCACGTGACTTTCAACGTGACCGAAGAGATTCAGACTGCGAGGCGAACAGGCAACCCATACCCACACAATAGCTTTTTTTCAACATAGTGCTTTTTACATAGAAATAATAGACTATTTGCATGAACTCGCACGTCTTTGCATTCTACTGAATTGCAAGAACGAGTTACAATTTTAGTTTTTGGCAGGGGATATTTTAACAATAGTGGTGCCACCTCTTGTTGGAGCGCTACTCTCCACTGGGAATTCATCTTAGCCAGGTGCTTCCATGTAAATTTCATAGCGATAAACTTTGGACGCGAAGTGTTTATCAGCCAGCAAATATCCGACTACGCTCTATGGGGAGATTGATGTTCGTCAGCGTTTGATACAGCGACACCGAGGTGCTTTTCGAAATAGGGCATATCACTGTACTGAAATGGCTGGACTTCTAAAAAATTACAAAAGAACCAGTACACGTATATCTTGAGTGAAGGCCTAAAGCAATCTGGGAACTTATTTAACATCCATAAATAGTTGTCATAGTTTGATGCGGGTGGGCCCTCATTGCAATTCATAAATTCACTGACAAGCTTTTCGACGTGGTTTCGATGCATCTGTGAGCCGCCGTCTCCAATATATATATATATATATATATATATATATATATATATATATATAATTACCTTTGAAAGGTAATTAATAGTGCGAAAGCGAAACAGCAAAGAGATTAAATGTTGGTTATGGAATTGCACTAAAAATTATCCTGCAATTAGAAAAGAGCACACTCAGAAGAGTGCGCACAGCATCCTGATGGCAAAGATTCGCTATCTAAGGAAAAGAAGTGTGAAATACTATGGACCAAGTGCAAATACTAAAGACATTTATGCGAAGGCACTATTGCGGTGGTTTAACCCCAAGCAAGTTCTTGCGACGTTTGTGGTTTTGTGGCAAGTGAAATAAATAAATAAAAGTAAAGTAACTCAATTGCCACGAATATTATTACAACCTGCTACGGCGCTAAGACATCAGCTTCACTGGCAATTTGGCGAGAGCACAAGGCAATCCCCTATTTTTAAACATAATATTTATTACAGTGAAGCAATTTTCTATGTGCAAGAACTATATACAAACCACGAAAAAAAACAATCGCAAGTCAACACAGTGCATAATACGACACAGCTATAGAGCCAAGCACGCTAAAAGGCGCGAAACAGGGTGCATCACTACTACATCATAATATAGCACACCTAAACAACGGCACCCTACAAAGAAGAAGCTGAAGAGCAGAATATTAGGACTTGTTGCACGGGGCACGTATGGCTGCGGTGCAGCTGAGCATGCTATCGCAGTCATGCACTCTCACGCTGTGCATAGCACTTCGTCTTCTTCATCAATTAACACTACAACCGAACTAATAATCGCGCTTTGAGTTACGTAGCTGAAGTTACAGAGATCTGTGCACTGCTTGCGTGGGCGGGGAAAACGCTGTTGCAGAAACATGGCACTAGAGCAACAGGTGTTTGCGTTGACTGCATTGCTGTACATATTCAGCACTGGATTATAGGCCGCAGGCGCAGATAGAGTAAATTGTCGCTCATGATAAAGAAACTGAAGACGCGCATATCTGACTCCCTGGGTCAGCGGACAACCCAACCGCGCTTGTAGGTACGTGGCGGTAAAGCTTTCCTTTCGCACAATATTTCGCACTTGGCAATGGTACAAATCCATAGTGCAGTGTGCATAAAAAGCGCAAAGTAAATAGAAACTGAGAATGAGACGGGTATTATTACTGCGCGTTGCAGAACGTGTTGCTGTGTTGCTGTTAACGAATAAGAAAATCTCCCTTTTCGTATGTGGGGAGTAAATAGGGAAGCTGAGTCGCTATGTATAAAAAGGTAAATGCTTAATCACTGTTAACGCCCCATGGTTAACGTTGCAGTGAGTAAAATTCAGCTAAAGTTATTGCTGTTATTCAAACAGGAACTTATAATTCCTGAACCCGCATTGTGGTGTGGAGTTATTTGAGTGCTTGTCTGATTTTACAGGTTTCCTGGTTTTCTGGGGTTGAACGTCCAAAACCAACTCAGGCTATGAGGGACGCCGTAGTGAAGGGCACCAGAAATTTCGACCACCTGGGCTTCTTTAACGTGCACTGACATCGCACAGTACACGGGCCTCTAGAATTTCGCCTTCATTGAAATTCGGCCGCTGTGGCCGGGATCGAACCCGCGTCTTCTGGGTCAGCAGCCGAGCGCCGTAACCACTGAACCACCGCGGCGGGTAGTCTGATTTTATATTGGTGGCCGTGTCTGAGGATGTACACTTAACTAACGCAGAAAAAGTGTTAACGTGCTTGGAAATACAAAAATAAAGGTTGGAATAGTGTTCGATCGATCCATAATGAAATCGGCAATGTGTCACTATAGCCTGCAACCGGTATGAATTGCCCGGGACACCCAAGCCGCGTGTCAAGCTCATGTAATGAAAATTTCGTGCACTGTCAGCTGCGGTCAGACCCTTTCCTCGCCCCCATTTTGAATTTATCATTCTCAATCTAGTTCGCAGTTTCCTCGTGAGAATGATCCGGCGGCATTACAGCTCTTTGCCTTTCGCGCGCTCTGATGCTGGAAAAATGAGACGGGTTCACGCAGCACAAGAAAAAGCGGTAGGTCGCAGGTAATTTCCTAAGCAATATAATTATCCTAACACCTATTTGTCCGAAGGCACTGTTTGGACTTCTGAAAAGAGACATAGTTGATCGCAAGAAACTATTAAATGCACCATCCGCTGTAATGTGTGCAGACACCTCATTGCAGTTAGGCCTTAGGGTTGCATTAGGAAATTAATGTAGTGCTTAGGGAGAATTCCCTTGTTTTCTCATGCGCAGCTTGCATAATCATATTGGACTAACGTGGAAAGAAATTTCCACTATTAGAAAACTGTAAGGTGCTGGTATTGAAGTATGAAGGTAATGGTCCATTCTTGTGAGATGTAACAAAATTTTTCTCTTATTGTACTGCCATCGCTCGCATCGAGCAGTTAAGACCGGAATAAAAACCACTGAGAAAAGCTTTTGAAGATAGGAAGAACGTTAATAAAAAAAATTCAAGGCTGCCGACGGGAGACAGGCAGATATACTGATTGTTATTGTACGATCTAATAATATCTGAAAAGAAAACATGTGCTCATTTTTTCCTTCCCGTTCAAAAATGATTTTGTCGAGTATTGTAGGGTATTTATTTGTGAACCTAGGTATGCACGAAGTCGCTTACTGAGCGAATAGGCTACGCCAGCCCTAGACAAGGTCTGGAAAGTAGAGTTCGTAATAAGTAATGATAAGTAATAGTTATCTTAGCGGCTTCCGGCATGGGTGGTGTAGTGGGCGTAGCCGCGAAAGAAAGCTCGAGTTTTTGAATGAACACGTGCCAGTTTCCTCGTAGGTTTCCGGACAGCTGCAGCGGCTCTGGAGGATTGACGGCTTACATTTCGGTACTGCTTCGGCACTACTGACACCATATACATGTGTCTAAAAGAAACGGACCCTCGCTGCAATATGAGGCTGCGCTGAGAAAAGACTCCCGGTGGTTTATTTCCAGCTTTTTTAAAGCCAGAGAACGAGAGGTGGGAAAGGGCAATGTGATACAGAGGGCAACCAGTTGGTAACCGCGATGCGGGTCCAAGGAAGAATAAAAAGCAGGATAACCATCGTTACTGTTTTGCGGACACTGCGATTATGAATTCTGCACATCCGCCCCTCCCTTTTTGGTTCCATGGGGATACCGGTGTTCTGCCTACTATTAGTATAGTGTACTAGAAAATGGGGTAGTATTCAGGCGCCGCCACTCACCATGCATTGGCGTGTCGCGGCGCGCGTCGAAAAAAACGGGAGTCGTGCGGCGGCGCTGCTGCAGCATGGGCTGTCGGGAAAACGCGCGCTATTCGCTGTCATCTTCTAGTCAGTGACGCGTACGCGTGCGCTGACGCGGTTGCGTGGTACGCGGCTCACAGAAAATTTTTCCTGTCATCCCTTTCTCGTGCTATAATTGCCGCTGGCCGTCCGACAGTGAACAAATGCCAAATCGTCGGCCCGAATCGTCGGCGGCAACGGCACTGCTTTGCACCTGGGTGCACAACAGGCTACCACTGGACTAAGCGTGAGCAGCCGTCGCTTTTCGCTGTTCCAAAAGATGAAGCGCGCAGGAAGGTCTGGGAGCGGAATTTGCACCGGAGAGACAAGACCCTGGATCAAACGTGCTCGGTATCTGAACTGCACTTCGAGCCATCGTGCATTCTCAGAGATTACGTGCAGGTTGTAAACGGAGAAGTCCGCATACCACGCGGGAAACCAGAGTTGAAGCCGGACGACGTGCCGACGTTGCTTCCCAATACCCCGAGCTACTAGTCATTTTTTTTGTCAACGGAATCAACCAGTCGCGAGAGGCAGGGCGAAAAAGAAAAACTGCATACGAAAATCAGACGATGTTCATAAGTATGCCACCGCGGCCGTCTGATCATGAATTGGTCCCAATTTCGAGGTCGCGTTTCCTGCTCGCTGCAGTATGCACAATAGTTTGCTCATCACCCTTGTGTTCAAACTTTCCTCGTCAGTCGGGGAGAATGCAAGGCAGCGAAAAATTAGTATTTTAACAGTGACCTGCAGACTTCATTGTGTTCTTTCTCCTGAAAATTTGTTTCAATTAAATGACGTTTTTACAATAAATTAGCGGAGCTGCTTTTCCGCAATTTTGGCTGTTTTGCGACCGTCTGCAAGTCACTGCTCTTTTTTTTTATCCGTGTTCGACTTGTCCTATCGCATTTAATTTTATTTGTCGTGCGTTTACAACGACAAACATTTACAGGACACGTTATTGAAGTGTTGGCTTTTGAAAGGACCAAATACTGTGTGGGATGCACCGAACGCACCGCCGCGTATCGGGAGGAGTAAATGCAGTGACAGCCCATGCTCTGGTGGCGCCATCTCGTCTCATTACCCCATATTCTAGTACACTACACTATTACGTCGCTATGAGAGGATGAAAGACAGAAAAGTCGGAGTAACACCATTGTTATCCCTTCGAGGGACAGAGTACGCCATAGGCCATCATCAAGGGAGCGGCTGACCCAGCGCCGCACCTCCCAACGCCATCGGCACATCGGTCCCATCGTGGGCGGTGCGGCTGTCAACGAGGGAGCAGCGCTGTTCCTCTTTTGGATCAGAACTACCTTTTATCGCTATTTCCCTGTCTCCCATAATGGCTGTCCCGCCTCCATTGGACTTTTGTTCATCTCATAGCAAGAGGAGCAGAAATCTGACTCTGCGGGGCCGAGGTCTCCGTCGTAAAGTTCTGCGAATAGTTAAAATTGCGCGCCGTCTACTGCGAGTGGTTTCCAAGCTTTGTTAATGAGAGCTGCTTTCCTCATGCCTCTGAACTTTTTCTGCGCTGCAACTCGTTCTCCCCGTGCAAAAAGGCGAGATTGATGCGAGATTGATTTGCACTGCATGAGTCAAGTGGTGATTCGTCTTGTTCTTGAGAGACAGATGCATGTCTATTTTTTCCGCTGGTATTAATGTGAACGGATAGTTGTTGCCACCAATCTTTCTTGTCACCGACTTAATTGGTGCAGTAAGGATCGTTTCGTGTCTCATAAGTACGTGTTTATAGCCCAAATATCCCAGGTGGCTGGAAGCTTCATTCCGTACCTGTCTTCGTTTTCAAGCCATTGTTTACAGATTAATTAACGCCTGCGCTCAAAGTGCCTGTACCTGTGTCTGCGTATATTCGGTTTTAAAACAAAGTCGGCACGAGTAGCGAGTCGAGTTTTATAATTGTCGTACTACTTAAAGTGTAGTGAAGTCGAGTTTTGAGGATCACGTGTTTCTACAAAAGAAAGGAATTTGTACCGGGTCTAGCGTAGCACCAGTTTCTGCTGTATTTTCCTGTCTAAAACGAACAACCCTATTTCCACATGTCTGAACATCGATGAACTTATCCGCGTACTCAGGTATGTTGACTATTCTTGTATTCTTCTAAGGCTTTCAGTAGGTGACAGCGCAGAGACTGCAGCACAAATTATTCAAACTGTCTTTACGGCTTGCTCTCGCGACCTAAATTTCACCTATGAACTGCCAGATGAAAATCCCATTAGTTTCCTTGACATACAGCTAACTTTCCGTGACAATGGCGTATTCGCTGGATGTTTTCATATCGGACAAAGAAAGCATTGATGCCGTATGAAACTAATTATTCAAAGATGATCAATAGGGGCGCATCGATGGGACGCCTTCGGACGCAGAACACAATAGCTGGGTCCCCAGCATGGCGTGTAGCCTGATGCAGCATGCGGAGGGGTTGCTGCTAGCGGGTTTTCCGTTCTCGTTCATTACAACTGTTGTTAAAGCTGGGTTGCGGAAAGTGTAGGGTCCTGAAGGCCAGAAGATGCTGACGACGGAGTGAATGTGAAGGAATTTCATATAGTTCCGCGCCTGAATAAAGCGTCCTACAATACTAAGAAACTGACAGACAGGTAGGGTGCGAGCGTTGTGTTTTTAGCACGCAGCAAACTGGCTAGGCCTGGAAACTGCTTTTAGAGGATAGGAAATGACACAGTAACTCCTTCACATATCTCGGTGGACACCCCAACCGCTCTGTAAGAGAAGGAATAAAAGAGGGAGTGAAAGAAGATTGCATCAAAGAGGTGCTGTAGTGGATGTCTCCGGGATAATTTCGACCACCTGGTTATTGGGCGAGAATTGGAAACGAGGGGAGAAGAAAGAGGCATATAAGACCATGCACGTGAAATCCTTCTTTGAGGTCAAGACTTGTTGTTTACCGCATTCCGCTGGCCTTATAGGGCTTTATAGTGTCACGTAGTGATGACTACAGTCCGGCGAACAGAAAAGCAGCGACAATGTCTTCGGGACGAAACTCTTTATTTGGGCTGACTTGCGCCCGGAAAGAACTGAATCGCTCGGCGGCGGCGTAGCAACTAGCGTGCTCGGCGGTCGTCGAACAGAATGCGCGCCGCTGTCGGCCGTGCTCTTTTTAAAGCTGATAGCGAACATTCGAGATAAAGCTTGGAAAGTTACTAAAACATTCTGGCACAAAGTAGAATCGGCCCGCCTAGATGCGATCAATCGAGATAAATCTAGGCGCGTCTTGCGTCACCAACGAAGCGATAAAGCGGGGTGCCGGCAGCCTTGAAGCATGAACAAATAAACACAACAAACAAACGCTACAATGATTTGCGGCAATAGGGTTGACAAGCAGGTGTATTAACGTGCGCTTCCAGGAACATAACATATGTCTTGGAGAAAGTCACCCTGGTAGGCATTTGGCTCTGCATTGCAGCAGCTGCAAAAAGTGCAAAAAAATCTGTGCCGTTGCTTGAACTTGTCATCATTTTGAGGAGAGGAATGACTAGATGAGAGCGGCAAATCTTGGAAGCCTTTCATATTCGCAAGCAGAAAGATAATTTTGATAGTGACATGTTGTTGTGTGGAACGCGCAAGAAATGTGCCTACTAGGAGGCAGATAAGAATGATCGAAGGTGTCATCAATGCGCAGGTCATGTGAGTGTTTCAGGATGAGTATCAGTCGGGTGTTTTGAGCCGCAGTAGGATGTCTAAATAAAGCAAGGCTGCAAGTACAGGGCCTGTCTGTGTCTGATGTCTCTTTTCTTGTCTACGCGTTTGTGAATGCGCAGGTACTGGGACGACTTTATTCACTTCATAGAAGCTATTTTTTCTCTCTTAGTTTCGCTTGCAGGCTTGGCCCCTATATAAGGTTAGTGTGACAGCGCCAACAATCTGATAACGTTAACCAGCCTGCTAGCTAGGACTATCTGTATTCTGATGCACTACACCACTTAGAATGCTATGCCGAAAACCAGTGTTCTAAATAAAATCTATTTTAAAATTGCTGACAGTCTTAGGTTGAAAATCCACTATATTCTCTCAAGGCATTGTAGAAAGTTAGTAAATAAGAGCCCTTTAACGCTGTGCCCATAAAACAGTAAGCTAGCTTGAACTGGGCAATAAAATTTAAGTGCTCTCAATGACACACTTTTGTATGGCTCAGGCATTCACCTGAGAAGAGCTCGTAATAATTACCATATTACGGCGGAAGCCTTTAATGCCTCATCGTTGTAAGCAGGAGCTGTCGACAGAAATGTCACGCTTTTCGATTGGTCGAAACGGTCGTGACGTCACAGTGCGCGAATTTCAAACGGGGCCAATTGTACTCTTGCTACTAACCATGCAACCAATTAAAGGGATGATCGTATAGTGATGCTCCAAGTAAGTTTGAGTTTAGTTAATTGCTTACTTAACCAATTAGTCTAATCAACCTTTCTAGTTAGACCAGATAAATAAATAAAACCGATTAAGAAGTTGGCCGAGCTTGGGAATCGAACCCCGGTCTCCGGAGTGCGAGTCGAGCACGCTACCACTCCGCCATGCCAGCTCGATGGTTTGGAATGAACAAAGGTGCGTCTAATGAATACGGTGTCTTCGTTCACTCCCATCTTCCTCCCTTCCCGTTACGGCGAGGTTTAGGTGTCCACCGAGATATGAGCGCCAGATACATTTCCTTTCCTCAAAAACCAGTTTACCAACGAGCAAGGCGTATTTGTCCGCGTTTCAGATCGGTCCAAATTGTCGTAACGTCACCGCGCGCGAATTTTGACTGGTGTCCACCGAAATATGTGAGACAGTTACTGCGCAACTTCCTTTCCTCAAATACAATTGTCGACTAGTGTCTACTGAGATATGTGAGACAGTTAATGCGTAGTTTCCTTTCCTTAAATACAATTTTCATTTTCTTCATTACGGCCCCTCTTTCTTCTTTCACTCACACTTCCTCCCTTCCTGTACGGTGCCGCTCAGGTGTCCACCGAGATGACAGAGAATTACAGCACCATTTCCTTTCCTCAAAAAGCGTTGCGTTCAAAGGGCAACACATCGCGCCGGACGGGTGGTGGCGTTCCTTGGACTCCGTGGCAGCGCTACAACACGCTGTCGCGTCAGTAATTGGCAGTTAATTAATGCACCAACAAAATGTGGAGTGAACAGTCGCGTAGCAGAATGCAGCTCTCAGGCTTTCGCCTTTCACCACTTTAGCCGCTAAAGTTCCTCGTAATTTTTTGACACGCCAACAGGAGCATGGCGTAGTCGATTGTGTTCGCATGCTCAATTTGCTGCAGCAGGATTAGTCATTTCGTTGATCGAGGTTTTATGCGATAGTCATTTTTAATTTGTTATTGATGCCCGAACGATACAGTAGCAATGATAACTAAACTGACAAAAGACCATGGGCTTACTGCTAATTGACGCCTTGGCCTACGAACTGTGGCAACAAATGGCCCCGGTCGCAAAAGTGAAACGCCGTTGGCGCATATGAGTCGGCAGTTCGCTGAAAATGGCAACCACATCGTCGCGACGAAAGCATTGATGCAAACTTAAAGTAGCGGAAGCGCTGCTGTTGCGGGGATAAAAAAAAACGAGAACCGTGTCTTTCATTGTTCGCGCAATTAACGAGGACTGCAGCTTCATTAAGGGTGATCCCGCAATCAAAGTCATTAATGGGCTTCGATCCTGGTTCTTAGTTGCCTGGCCTCACGCTACATGATGTACTGAGGCAGAAAAGGTAGTGAGGCTTCTCGGCTGCGCATGCCATGCCGAGATACACGTGACTGAAAAGAAAAATGCCTACAGCGGCCAGGGCCCACATCATTTCCCACGCTGTGTAAATTGATAAGAGCGCATTTTTTAAAGACTCAAAACTTCAGAATGACGCATTTTCCCTCGCACCGCGGGAGAAAACTATACAGGACGAAATGAGGCGCAATTCGAAAAACCGCGATATTGCTAATCCTCGCAGTGAATGGACTGGAAGTTGGATGCATGGAGATCTACACAATCTATCCAATTTTGCGACCCTAATGAACGAAAGACACTTTAGCAAAACCGAACCCGGTTACGTTTTCTTCTGTGTCCCGCTACTTCCAAAGCAATTAAAAAGCCAGCCCATTCGAGTAGCCTGGATCGGCAAAATTTTAATTCATGCCTTCTTCTCAAATTATTTTTGATTTCAGCGTCACAGTTGTTGCTATTTCACTCAGCCCTGTTGAATGGACATCTATAGTTATCATTATCATCAGTCTGACTACGCCCACTGTATGGCAAAGACCTGTTCCATACGAATGGACATGCACTTTGGTTTAACTCGTACCGCATGAACGCGAGGTATTGAATATTATTGTACTGCATACCGGACAGCGCGTCCTCTGTTGTTAGAGAGCGTTGTGCGAGTTTCTCTTATTCCCGCCGGACGAAGAGCGACAGTGAGGTCGGCAAGAGTATACAGCTGTTGCCTTATAAATTCTCATTTTCTTTCCTGCTCAGTGCTGGGCACATTTGGGAATGCCGAAAACGCTTGATGGCACCGCTGCGTAGTGCCTTTCTCCAGAGTTTTCTTCATGTTTTCTGAGCGCTGGTCGGTATTCAGTGTTTTTCATTCATGCGTTCCAAATACATTAGAGGGCGGGATAACAAGCTGAGAGCTTTAATGTAATCAGAAAATCCCTTTATCTGAAATTTAGTTCCTCCAGATTACCGCCGTGTGACTTTCCGCCCTATATCTGTTCTTCCGCTAAAATAACCAGATGAAGAACGCGAAGCACGGACATTCTTAAACTTTGCGCAATACAATACCAATGGCCGATTATAATAACTGCACAGTTGCGTTAATCTGGGAGGCCAGCCGTACTGAGCTGCACAGTTTGGAAAAATTTGGAGCACAGAATTTCGTGCCTTTTCGACCAGTTTCTCATTCACCAAGTCTCAAATCACAATATTTTTTTCTTCGAGGTCAATCTGCGAAACGTAAAGCTGGCTTGTAATGGACATATGGCGGGTTATACCACATAAATGCGAAGGCAATGTGATTGCACGTTTAAAAGTAAGGGGGTGCTTTGCCCCTCTCTACCCTTCTTTAGTCTTCCATTAAAGATTTGCAAAAGGGAACGTCACGCGTGAAGGAAGACCACGTTTGTAAGCCGTGGCTCGCCATGACTCAGAGTTAGGAACTAACGACGAAACCTGCGACTCAGAACCGCTAAACTTTATAGTGAGACACAGCATTTCATTATTGCGGGGAGATGAATCCGCTGTACTAGACATTAAGATCGGACGAAGGACTGCAGACTGAAGTTTCTCAGGAAGAAAACAAAATCGCTCACATACCACTTCTCTGCTTGAATTCGACTTTATACACATATTGTGACAGTATAAAGCTTCTTGAAATGTTCGGAATGTGCGATTGCACGCTTGAAGTAAGGAAAGGTAGCGCTGAAATTAGAAACTTTTGTTTGCTTCGGCGATAACGTCAGCAGGATAGTACATATACAGAGAGAACGTCTAATTATTTTAGACAGAGTCAACCAAAGAGCAGGTCTGACTAAAAATATTTGCGAACGGTTCTTTCCTGATTATTGGATACGACAATTTTTTCATGCGAAAGCATTTCTAGGTTATGTCAGCGGGGGCGTGTCCCCAAAGCCTGCCACCAAAGCATGTCAGCAACAGTTGTGAAGTTCTCAGAAGGGGCAGCGTCAAACAAGTGGTTGTGATCGATCAAGGGAGAAAGCTGGGCTAGTTGGTGTGTCATCATTAATTAAAAGACTAGGGCATGTAACTAGGACACAGACAGCGCTCGTCCCTATCGTCCTGTCTTCTATGTTTGTGCCCTATTTACATGCACTAGTCTTTTATTTATTGAGGCTGTAATCGAGAGAGGAGGATGTGAGAATGATGCTCCCCAAAAATCATGTTATTTGGACGCATAGTTAATTAATTCGAGCCAATGTGTCAAAAATGTTAAATAGCGTGTACGTCGGTATAGTAAGTGGACAGGAAAACAGCAGTGGAAAGTAGAATAGTAGAAAATTGTGGAAAAGAGCTAAATAAAAATAAAAGCTGGAATCAATTGTAGAGTGTTTTATGAATGAAAAATTAACCAATTAAAAAGTTTGATTTACGTGGAATAATTACGTAATTATTTATAAGCAAACGTCAATGGCTTCTGAATAGGCTAGACGCGTATGGGCGGGAACGAATCGCGGGGCAAAAGTTCAAAACTGATAATCGTTGTTTGAGATGAAAAAAGGGTGTCATCAGAATGATTCGATAATTATTCCATAATTAAGCAATTAGTTGATAACTGTTCAATGAGAACAATGAACAATGGGTAATAGAGCAGTCGATCGATTACCTAATGTGTCATCAATGAGCGATCAATGTATCGATATTTCATCAATCGATCAATGTATAACCGACTGAGTTGGCGAGGAGAGCCAAGGAGGTGTCAGTCCTTTCGCATTCCTCCGTGCAAGTTGCCGCAGTGAGCTCTAACATTTTTGTCCGCAATATTATGAGAGCAGCGAAAGGTGTGAACCCATCGCCATATTGACAAGTCTCTTTTCTTCGGAATGGAGGACTCCAAACAAGTACATATTTGAAAAGTCATGGCTATCCAAGCAAGCCAGGCTTGCCCAGACGAGTTGTCATGACTATCCGGTTGCAAATTCTTGTTGCTCGACAGTGGCACGATTCATGGTCTAATTGCCTTAAATGGGTTACATTGGAGAATTTGAATCCGGGAGTGTCAAGAAACCAAAAAGTCGACAAGCAGCAGTTGAAACAGTGCTCCTCCTGGAAGGTCGTTTTGACAGCCGAGGTGCTGATACTAGGCGCCACTACAAATCCTGACCCCCCCACCTAAAGGTCATCCTCACAGTGCAGACCAGCCGATAGGTGTAATGAACAAAACACGAACGGCGGCGGTGGATGTATTCGTCGCGCTCCTGCTAACGGTCTCTTATCTGTCTACCGGGCGGGTGGGCCCAGGCCTTCCCTCGTTCTGTAAAAACGAAGCTCGCAAGGCATAACAGAAACCCTTAGTCCTAAACGCTGAGTGAATTTTAGCTTTTCCACCCTAACACATGGTGTGCGCCTGAAACGAAGCCGCAACTAATTTTCAAAGATAATCTCTGAGCAAAACGAATGAAAACTTCTCGGTATTCTTCATTGCCATGTCCTCGAGTGACACACTGCTGAAAGAAATATCGATCTTCTCGGCAATCAAAACAATCAACGTATGGGTGAAGGAAGACCACAAAGAGGAAATGTGAATGAAGATATTGAGGTCGACATCGAAAACGCAGAACAAAAAGAAGAAATGCAACAACAATGAACGAAACGGATGTCGACGGCTTGTTGCCCTTCGTTCGTCGCTGCACTGCGCTAAAGGTGTAATATCGCAAGACGAACTCATGAAAGTTAGGGACGTTGAAACTGATAGCGAATTCAAAAACATAGGGGGGCTAGCTGCACGAAGTATTGCAAGTTTCTGAGCAGGCAAAGAAGAACAAAAAACATTTTAGATGCTTTCGAAAGAACACCGATTCGCATTTTCGTCAAAGCTACGCGTCAGAATATAAATATTGCGCCATATACTCGTATACGTCAGAAAACGTTGGTGGTGACTAATAAAATAACCGGCGTATTATCGACAACAGAAAGAACAAGATGACAGAGCCAGGCCTCTGGTGCTAGAGATATAGCCATGGTTCACAATCACATCGATGAAAGCCCATTTCCCAAAATGTGGTCTTGCAGACCGCAGCGATTATGACTGCGCGTACAATCTGCGATGCCGTAGTTGTGAAAGACCACATGCAGCAAATAAAAGCTCATGCTGTGAATGGAAGAAAAAGAAGGAGGTAACTGCGTTGACAATTTGGTAATTGTATTTTCGACTACAGAGAGACATTCATTCACATGGTCAGACGTGGCGCACACCCGAAGGTTCAAAAGCTGACACCCAATTCGAGTAGCTTGATCTGGTGCTAGCACAGGAGCCGTGACCCACGGCTTAACAGTAGGCTTTGGGCCTGCCGAGACCATGCGCGATGAGTCTCACGTAGCACCATTGAAGTCCTTGACGAAACTAAGAGGCGCCATTCAGGCACTTCTCAAGAAACCTGCGCAGACTTCAGATTCGGTGGGCCTCAGCAGATTCGCCTTGTGGCCTGTTGAAAGAACAAAAATGTATGTGTGCCGTTTGCCTCTGATGAGGCGTTTGACAGAAGCCCAGTTACCTCTGTGTTCTCTATGTCGGAGATATGGTGGGATAATTGGAACACATCAGCAACGAATGTGAACGCCATGTTGCGAGGTACGGGCTGTGAACTCGGTGAAGGCTAGGAAATGGGTCTTTATCGAAAAAAATTGACCCAAAAGAAAAGGCAGCTGCTGCTCTCTTCCGCTGCTGGAGGAAGACTCTCGCGTTCACTGCCGCTCCCTCGAACGCCGTGCCCACGTGACCAAGCTGCGCGTTCTCGGACGGAAGCGTCCCTAGGCGCTGACGGTCGCGTTCTCGAACGCCGTGTCCACGCGACTAAGCCGCGCGTTCTCGGTAGGAAGCGTCCTTGGGCGCTGACGGTCGCGTTCTCGAACACCGAACATCAGCCCCGCGCCCGCGACGAGGCCGGCACCCTGCGACGCCGAGGGCAGGTCCCCAAGCAACGCAAAATGTTGCTTAAACGTTATCTGAATGTTCAAGAATGTCGGTGCAAAACGTTGTCTTCATGTTGCTAATGTCACTATTTTTGATCACCAGATAACGTTACACTTCAACGTTTTTGCAACGTTCAGAGAACGTTGATGTGATGTTATGTTGACGTTGGATCAACAAGAAACGCCCAGAAAAACGTTGCTTCTACGTGGCCTTATTGTATTCTGTTACATTGCATGCACATTCCTCGCGGAGCAGCTGGATAAAAAGCTAAATGAGCAGTACTACCTGCGTGCAGTATGTGCGGTGTGGTCACAGCTGATAGAGGAATCATGCAAAAAGCGTGTCTGCTGCCTTTCGTCAACTGCTACACACATCTATATATGAATGCAAATCACCTGCCAAAAGATGGTAAGTAGTGATTGTGCACTTTTAAGGCAGACTTGCACTACTGACTTGTTACTTGAAAGATGCAGGCACAATAGTGCAAGAATTACGAATGATACACATGTTAAATCCACTGAAACATTTATTTGACACAATTATGCATCTTCGTCATCCAGCACGCGAATGAGGTCACTGAAATAAAAACACACAAATTACTAATATTCAGGTTTGTGCACTGAAAAAGTAATGGAGAAACAAAAACTTAATTTGCAAGATAGAATTGTACTGTGTATGGAGTGTGCCAATATTTTTTGGATTACAAATACGAAGGATAAAGCTTGAAGCAAAGACACCCACAACTTTTTTGCCCCTAACATGTGCTACACCATAGATCGCAGTATAGTAGCATTTCACACTTCTTACAGAGAAGTAAAAATAACAAAACAAACATTCTTGGTTGCCTCTATGTCCCATGCATTTTAACTACCTCTACTGCCCCACACAATATGCCTCATGTTCGGCACTAGGCTCAACACTTAGATGTCAATTGGCTGAAATCAATACAGAATGTGCCGTTTCTAGTACAATGCAGAAGTTCTTCTAAAGAGTTGCACATAAGCCTATTCAATTAACCCAGCTTCCACACGCAAATCGGGAACATTGGCTCTGACTTGCCGTTTCTTGCAGCGTGCCGGTGCGTGGCGAAAGTGATCGGCAATGTCATGCCTAAAATCCACTTCTTTCCCAGATGGGCAAGAGAGCCGAAGTGAAGCTGCATAGACACAGTATCACAGCATTACACAAGTAAAACTAGAAATCGATACCTGCTACAGTTCAGAACCGCACTTTTACAACTTCTGTTACAAATTTCAAACATGTACACACTGAGATGCGTACCTTTTGGTCTGTTATATGCCTCAGCAGATTTACTTTTGAATTATGTCCTAAAAGAAACTGTTCTGTGGATTTGCCTTCCAGAAAATTATAAATTCATGAAGCATGCTTTTCTTCATGACTCCTTCAAGACAAACTATAAAGTGTTAGAATTATTGTGATATGATAAGGGCTTTCCACAATAAAACACAAAATTTGTACAAACCAATGATAATATTCATGAGCTTCAACTCCATGAATGGCCTCTTGCCCTTCCTGCCAGTCAGGCAATAGCCTTTGGCTAGCTCATCGGTAATGACCCTTTTCATGAGCTGCCGCACTACGTCCTTCTGGCAAGATCCTCCAATCAAAGCCAGATGGGAGATCTGAGAACATCAGAATATGTAATAAATATTTCTATTTTGATCTAGTCAGATACAACTCAAACAAAGCAGCATTTCCCCTAAAAGGTCCCCCACCAGTCAATGGAGTCAACTGATTGTCATGACTCCGGGGTTAGTCCATTTAAGTCGCTGTTAGCCGCCTTTCATGTGCCACTCCCTGTAATGTAATTCACTGAGGTTAACCACGAAATCCTGAAAATCAGTCAACGCCAATGGTTGGAGGGGGATCCTTTGAGGGGAAATGCCGCTTTTTTCTTGATTTGTGTCCGACTATAGTAACTATAAATGACTCTGTACACTCAGAACAATTGGTTAGTTAATGAATGAAAACATGAATCCTCATTAGTTACTTGACCCGCAAGTATGTAACTGCCTTGAGCATATTTTTCACAGTAGAAAGAAGGCAGGAAGATGGGATTCATGACAACACATAAGAACAAACAAGGGTTGAGAAGGAGCCTTAGTCCACTAGTCAACATTTTAACAAATGCTCATATTCATCTGGGCGAGTGCGATCATCACTTGGAGCGGTTAAATAGAGCCTTCACTTCCTTCAGGAAGAATTACAGGCGAGGGAATGGAGTTCAGGGAACGGCTAGGTGACTAATGTAAATTAGAAAAAGGTATTGCACAGACATTGGAAAAAAAGGTCACCTTGACCTGAACAAAAGGAACTAAAGAGGCTCCCCCACCAATGATGACCACACTTGCCCAGATGGAGAAGTTCTCTTGTTGAAATGTTGGCTAACGAACTAAGGCTCCCCCTCAACCCTCGTTTGTTTTGTATTGTACATATTTTGTAACAGGCAGTTTAATCAAATAGCCCATAGCGTCTTCTGCACCTACCCCTTCCTCCCTTCAAAATGGGGCCATTGCAGCTGGGATTAGGTCTCAGCTTCCAAATGCCACAGCAGTTAAGCCACCCTGTTTCATATATCATATATTAAGCCTTCATGTCCAGAAGACCAACTTCAGGTGTTCGCATAAGGCATCATTTTCACAAACGACACCAACTGAAATAATCACCTGTATTTGAAATGAAGAAAAAAAAACAAATAGCACTTTAGGTTTTTAAGCTCATACAAAGTAAAGAAGCACTTGCCAAGGTCTTTCTATTTTCTGTATCATCCAGGAGGCACTCCAGACTCTCAACTTCTTCAAAAGTTGAAAGAGGCAAGAGCTGGAGGACTTCCAAGCTTGCTGAGGGCGCTGGTCGTGCATTTCCTTGGGCGTTTTGAAGACGTTGCACACTTTCTGTCAGATGATCAATTTTTTCTTCCACCTTTGCCAGCATTTTTAAGGCATTTTTCAGAAGCCCTGAGACAGAAATGCAAAAAAATAAAAAAATGCACTGAAATAACGACACAGCAAAAATGAACTGCTGCCTAGAATTCCCTAATTGACCAAATTTTAGTTGTACTAACCTAGGAAAGCACCGCAACACAGAAGTAACCATGTCCACTAGCAATTTTAGTTACTCTTTCAAAATACGTTGCGTATTAGATGCTGATTGCGACTAAGTAGAGGCACAAGTGTTCATCTTGTATCACACTTTCCTCTTGACCAGGCGCTGCCGACACTGCTATATTTCTAGGAGCAGGGCAGGCAGCAAAAGGCATCTGCTGCACAGGCTTGAGAGCAGCTGCAGGTTCATGATCACTGCTGTCAATGCTGTCATCGCTAGAGATGAAAGATGTCACTTTCCACTGCCTCTTGTCCTTTGGCACTTCACTGCCATTGTCATCCTCAGACTCTACAAGGTTAAAAATGGCTAAAGTCATTAGTCATTTCAATAAATAAGTAAACTGGTAAAGTAATGTTCATGAACAGTAGCGAAGCATATAACAAATGTAGGACTCAATGAAGCATGCTGGGCAAACACACTTCAGCAGTGGTGGACGCTCCCCTGCGTAGAGGAGCTTCTCAGTGGGCCTCCTAACCCTCTTTTTCGCATGCTCATCATCCGTTGTGAGATCAGAGACTTCTTCAGCCTTCTTTTCTCTTTTTTTGGCTTCCCAGTAGGTCGCTACATGCAAGGATTTCAGTATTTAAAAACCAACCACATTGAATGGGGTAGCTAAAAAGCAATTCAGTAAACAACACAGAGGTTCGTAAAAGCAGCTCTGACATGCGATTAATAAAAATAATGCGATTACAATACAAATGTAACGCTAATCACTGAATCAAGATTTCCGAATGTTTTCCCATTTCATCTGAAAAGTTTATAACACTGAAATTACAAACCCAAGCAGTGCTCTGCAGCTCAGCATGCATACCCCAGTCTGAGGCATTTGAGGTGCACAATAAATAAATAAATAGAATAATACACTAACGAAAGAAGACATACCAGCTTCGCCCAAAACGCGGCATTTATGGGCTGTCCATGCCTCTCCTGGCTTCTCGCAACTTTTTATTGCACTTCGGCATCGGAACGGTTTCCTGTAGGGCGGCCAAAGTGCTTCACCATTTTTCACCCAAGCTTTGGGCACTGCAGCCACTCCGTCACCGCTGGAAAACTCCACAATGAAAAACATCCTGCGAGAACAAAACGTGATTAGCTAGTATGCCAGCATGCCCACAGGCCTAACTGCCAAAATAAAGACATTTCAAACTGGCAAGGATAGAAAAATAAAATTGAGCAACGCTTCATAGCTGTTACAACTTGCTGGGGGCTAACTGGTAAGAATTTTTGCGGGCGCTAAATTGCATTAAACGGCCGCGCAGACTAATGAAGCAACATAAGCTAAGTGCATGCCGATTTAAGGTTTTAGCATCATGTCGCAATTCTCAAATAATGGGTGAGAAGAATTTTGAAGAACGTAACGATCCATCTCCACCATGTGTTATGCGTGGGCAGAGCAGCGCGTTATGCTCACACTGCAATAAGAATTTTTGTCGGAAAAAACACGCAGAAACGCGGATGCCATTCAACCGCAGCGGGAAAGAAAAGAAGTGCTTAAGTGAATGGCCACCCGTGAACGACAGCATGCTGACTTAACTATGCCTACGAACTAAAAACAGTGCCTTCAAATCAGTAGCATAAGTATAATATGCACTCACCTGTAAACTACTGCACAGCCCCGAAAAGTCAAAGAAGACGTTCAGACCCTCAAGCTGCAATGCAATCGATGCAACTGCGAATTGAGCGCGCGCACATGGTCACTTTGGATTAGATTGGATTGTCTCTTGTTGTCCTCTGTGCCCATGACAGCATTTTTTTTTGTCCTGTACGTGTAAAATCATTTCAATTGTAAAAAAAATCTGTTTTTTTTTGTGTTTAGTATTCAGTACTTTTATTTTTAGAGATATTTCTGTAATGTAAATATGTTTTTTGAGTTTACTGAAAAAACTATTTTGTCATTTTTTGGCTTAGGTGGTTTCTAGCTTAGGTAAAACGCAGCCAAGCCAAGCCACACGGGCATGCAGTTATGGCGGCGACTATCAGCAGCGCTAGCTGCGCTGCAATTTTGTGCTGACGAGTGCATATCTAAGTCGGTGTGTGATATAGGTGTTTTGAAAGGGCATTTGTATCTACCCATCGTTTCTTTTCTGGTACTCCTCATGCACAAGCCTACATTGAGCAAATGCTCGCGTTGCTTGTACGCGAGCCAACTTCAGTGCATCATAACTAGCATTGTGTGGATGTGGATGTGAATTTACACCGACTGTTCCCGGAATATAGAGAGGATTAAGCGACGCCTCGTTGACGTTGGAACTAGACAAAAATTCAGGCGCAGAGCAAGCCAAGTAGCAGCACTCTGTCAATCTGATGAAGCTGCGATGCAGCCAGAACCGTCCACAAGCCGTAATGCACCGGAGGCAGACGAAGAACCTCGTGAGACTGAGTGTGTGTCTCACGAATATGGGTCCGGCGACAACACTATCAACGATGGGGAATTTGTGTCTGCACTGCCCTTAATTGATCCACGAGCAAGTGGCGAAGTTTCTGAACCTCCAGAATTTTCGGCAAACGAGAGCAGCGAGAGTGAAGCGGATTTAACGCCGACAGTACGCGACCAGCTTCGTACGTGGGCTGTGAGTGGTAACATTTGTGCCGTACAAGTTACTAAGCTTCTAAAGATCTTAAAACCATACCACCAAGACCTGCCTTCTGACGCCAGAGCACTGTTGCGTACTCCTCGTTCCAGCACAGTAACCATCATGGGCAACGGTAGTTACTGCTTTTTTGGGGTGACTGATAACATCCTTGAACAATTGGAAAGTGGCTCCATACCCTTCAACACTTCAGTGATCTCACTGTCGATAAACGTCGATGGTGTTCCCATATTTCGGAGCTCGTCGAAGCAGTTTTGGCCCGTTCTTGTGCGAGTTGAGGAGAGCTCAAGACATGAGCCTTTCCTTGCAGCTCTATACATGGGCGACTCTAAGCCCGAGAATGTTGAAATGTACATGCGAGACGTGCTGAAGGAGCTTGCTTCACTTCTTGAAGTTGGATTGCAGCATGGTGAGGCTATTTATGCAGTGGCTGTGCGTGCATTTGTTTGCGACATGCCTGCGCGGGCTTTTCTTAAGTGCACTAAAGGACATGTAGCATACTTTGCTTGCGAAAAATGCACGCAAAAGGGCATGTACTCTGAAGAGCACAGGAAAGTGATATTTCCTGATGAATTTGCCCCTTTGCGTACAGATGAAGATTTCAGAAATATGGTACAACCCAACCACCATAATTCTGCTTCACCATTACTTGAGCTGGGTATTGGACTGGTCAGCAAATTCCCGCTAGACTACATGCACCTCGTATGCCTTGGTGCCATGAAAAGACTTCTGGTTCACTACTGGACATCCACAGTCCCATCAGCATCAAAGCTGGCTGTGGGTACACGTCAGAAAATTTCAGAAAAGCTGGTGCAGGTGGCAGTTAACACTCCATACGAGATTCAACGCCACCCGAGGTCACTACGAGCCCTACAGTTTTGGAAAGCATCGGATTTCAGGAACTTCCTCGTGTACTTCGGCCCTGTAGTGCTCAAACACCATCTGGCTCACCAGTTCTATGTTCACTTTTTGAAACTGAATTGTGCCATTACCATACTGGCATCACACAAGCTCTGCATGGCTTACTGTAACAAAGCTGAGGAGTTGCTTCTTAACTTTGTTACAGAAGCGGGCAGCCTGTATGGTAATGGCATATATACTCTCAGCACACACAGCCTCATGCATTTGGCAGAGGATGTGCGACGATTTGGCTGTCTGGCATCGTGTTCCGCCTTCCCATATGAAAGTTTTCTTGGGAAGCTGAAGAAACTAGTGATAGGCCGTGCCCTTCCAACCCAGCAAATTTTCATGAGGGCAACTGAACTGAAGCTGCTGAACAAGCAGTCATGTCATCCTGGCAGCAATGACATTAGGCTTGCTAAAATGCACGATAGTGGACCTGTCCCACCAAATTTCCAAGGGCAGCAATTCAGTAAGGTGACAATTCAAAACAAAGTGCTTTCTACAAAGGCTGGAGATAACTGCGTGAAGATGAAAGATGGAAATATTGTTCGAATAAGGAATGTGTTAGTAGCTGATAGAGAGGTCTCCATCTGTGGACAGTATTACACCAATATTAGTGGCTTTCACAATGCAGTGCTGCACCTCACTGATATCGGTGTTTACAAAGCCAAGGAGCTTTCTCAGAGTCTCAGTATGTGGGATGTAAGAGAGTTCTCTGAAAAATGTGTGCGTCTACCATGGAGCAAGAACACAGATGTTATTTTCCCTTTGCTCCCATTGTGAAGACCCTTGGCTCGCAATCTCCAATCAGACATTATTTGTTATCTGATGCATAGAGTCTCTGTCACCCTTGTGTAGAGCACTTCAGCAGCACATTTTCCTACACTAAACTGACACCTTGTCGCAGCCTGTAGCTTTCAAAGGCAACACTTGCGAGGACGTTGAGCCACACAGACCTGCAAGCAAAATTAGCACGAGCACGTTGTCCGGAAACTTATCTGCATTCTAGTTTGTTTTTATCAGGTGGTGAACATTGCTCAAGCACTCTACACAAGGACGACGCAGACTACATATATGCGTGAAAGCTGATTTGACAATCTCATAGGCTGTTAGTGCGAGAGCAGCAATATTGTAATTGAATAGATGTGCAGTATCCTAAGTGTAAGAGAGTTGGACTTATATGACATCATACTCGGCCTTGATTTCCTTAGTGAGCACGCAGCCCTTATTGACTGTGCTACAAGTGTTGTTGAGTTGGACCTACCGTACCTCTCAGAACCACCTGCCCCAGTTGTGCACCGTCTCTGTACTGCCGAGTTCACCCGCTTACCACTTGAAGCCGCTACTTACGTATTGTTTAAATCTGTTCCACCTCTTCCTAACGGCCAGTATATCATCACCCCTGTCCTTGATTTGCCCGTCACAAAGAATGTTGCCCTTGCCCATACGGTTGTCGCAGTCTCGGCAAACCGCGCGTGGTTACCTGTTCTCAACTTCAGTACGCACGTCCAGACGCTTCCTCAAGGCATGTGCCTCTCCACGCTGTCCCCTACCGATGAATACGTGAGCTCTGCAGTCACAAACTGTGTATCGTCCTCTCCGGACGATCATGTCACAGCTCTTTCGAGACCTGACCACTTTGCCAATATGATCGCTTCAGATCTCTCTGCCGACCAAGCCGAGGCGCTTACCCATCTTCTGGCATCTTTTCAGGACATATTTGACTTCAATGACCGCCCTTTAGCTCGTACGACTATTGTGAAGCATCGTATCAACACTGGTGACGCCGCTCCTCTGCACCGCCGGCCTTATAGGATGTCCAGTTCCGAACGCCAAGTGATACAACAGGAAGTCGAAAAGATGCTCGCTAAGGACATAATCGAACCGTCCTCCAGTCCTTGGGCCTCTCCAGTCGTCCTTGTTAAAAATAAAGACGGCAGTTGGCGTTTCTGCGTCGACTACCGCCACCTGAACCGCATCACAAGAAGAGACGTCTACCCACTCCCTAGGATCGATGACGCTCTCGACTGTCTCCACGGATCTCAATACTTTTCTTCCATTGACCTTCGTTCCGGTTATTGGCAAATCGCCATTGACGAGCAAGACCGCGAAAAGACAGCTTTCGTCACACCCGACGGTTTATACCAGTTCAAAGTGATGCCGTTCGGACTTTGTAATGCACCAGCTACTTTCGAACGGATGATGGACTCACTCCTTCGCAGATTTAAGTGGACTACGTGTCTGTGCTGCCTTGACGATATTGTTGTCTTCTCGCCCACATTTGCCTTGCACCTGGAACGTCTCAGGAGTATCCTGACTGTCTTTCGTACGGCTGGGCTACAGCCCAACTCGTCCAAATGCCAATTCGGCCGCCGGCAACTCACCATTCTGGGACATCTCGTCGACGCCTCCGGTGTACGTCCTGATCCAGCTAAAATTGCAGCGGTGCAACAGTTCCCTCGCCCAAATTCTCAGAAAGACGTGCGCAGTTTTCTTGGGCTGTGCTCCTACTTTCGCCGTTTTATTCAAGATTTTGCCCTTATCGCTCGTCCACTCACTGTCCTCCTGAAGACGGACACAGACTTTACCTGGGGCTCTGATCAACAAAATGCGTTTTGCACGCTTGTCCGCCTGATGACATCATCCCCGATTCTGGCACATTTTGATCCCGCGGCCCCTACTGAACTCCGCACGGATGCCTGTGGCTACGGGATCGGAGCCGTGCTGGCTCAACGCTCCCGGGGCCCACACCACGTGGTTGCGTATGCTAGCCGCCTGCTTTCACCTGCCGAGCGAAATTACTCCATTACGGAACGTGAGTGCCTCGCT
The DNA here is from genome assembly GCF_055824585.1 of Amblyomma mixtum. NCBI lineage: Eukaryota > Metazoa > Arthropoda > Arachnida > Ixodida > Ixodidae > Amblyomma > Amblyomma mixtum. The sequence goes on along the minus strand of NC_143013.1, from coordinate 142,167,649 downwards.
CTAGTTTGGGCTGTAGCTAATTTCCGGCCATACTTGTTCGGGCGTGTTTTTTCTGTTGTCACGGACCACCACGCCCTATGCTGGCTGTCCACGCTGAAAGACCCTTCTGGGCGTCTTGGCCGCTGGGCGCTACGCCTTCAGGAATATTCGCACACTGTCGTGTACAAGTCTGGACGTCTCCATCAAGACGCTGATTGCCTGTCTCGGTACCCTGTCGAGCCACCTGCTCTCAGTGATACTGACGATATCCCTTCCCTGTTTGGCATTTCTGATCTACACAACATCGCCGAGGAGCAGCGCAAAGACCCATATTTGCAAACCATCATCGAGGGCCTCAGCTCTGGAAGCTTGAAGCGCTCCCTGCAGCTCTTCGTTACTAAAAATGACATTCTCTATCGCCGCAACTTCCGTCCTGACGGGCCCTCACTCCTTCTAGTCATTTCCCAGCAGCTGCGGTCTTCTATAATTGCAGAACTCCATGACCTGCCTGCAGCTGGCCACCTCGGTGTGGCACGAACTTACGACCGCATACGGCGCCGTTTCTTTTGGCCTGGATTATACCGTACAGTCCGGCATTACGTCACCAATTGCGACCTTTGTCAGCGCAGAAAGAAGCCTTCGGCACCACCTCCTGGTCTTCTGCATCCTATAGACGTGCCTGTGGAGGCGTTCCACCGTGTAGGGCTCGATCTCCTCGGACCATTCCCGACCTCGGATTCCGGAAATAGGTGGATCGCAGTAGCCACAGACTATGCCACTCGGTATGCGATCACCCGTGCGCTGCCTACGAGCTGCGCGACCGATGTCGCTGACTTTCCTTTGCACAGTCTTATTCTACAACATGGTGCCCCTCGTCAATTACTCACAGACCGCGGACGCTATTTCCTGTCCAGAGTTGTCGACGACATCCTGCGTTCGTGTTCTACCAAGCTTAAGATTGCCACAGCATAACACCCACCGACAAACGGGCTAACCGAGCGCTTGAATTGAACATTAACAGACATGTTGTCTATGTACGTCTCCCCCGACCACAAAGACTGGGATCTCGCCTTGCCCTATGTGACGTTCGCTTACAACACCTCCACGCATGACACAACTGGTTACTCTCAAAATGAAGAGAGATTTTTCGAGTGGTTATTTCAGATCAGAATTCCTGGTTTTTTCTTAGGTATGTGCGAACAGTGCTTTCTCAGAACTGAATCTAATATGAATGATTTAGTCAAAAAATGAATCAAATATTTTCATGATTATTCGTTATTTGTGTGAGTATGAAAACCAGCTGTAACTGTTGTTAGACACATTATAACTCTGTCTGTATATTAACATTGCGACCTTCATGTAATACCCATAGGAAAAATACATTTTACTTCTGATGACGACAGCATATAAACTGATTCAAATCCCAGTTGATGAGAGCGGCGAAAGTTTGAGCTGTGGCCTCCGAGACAAGGCATTCCGCAGGATTTTCGAATGCTCACTGAACACTTAAAGGCCGTATCTTAGCATTATGAATGTCACCACATGAACAGAAAGCGTTGTAGTATTGAACCCTCCTTTCTGTCTGATTGCGGCAGCATGCTGTGTGGTGTCGGAGTTATCGAATACAATAATACTTGAGTTAATATGTGAACATTTTGAATATTCGCACACACCTACTTTTTCGATGAAATGTATGATGCCACTGAGTGCTCAGATGTAACTTGGAGTTTATCTTTGAGATTTTGTTAGCACTGAAAAGTACAGCCATTGGTTATGTGCCCTGTGAACTGACTTACGTGTTAGAAAATAATTACTACCGAAATGGCCTTCATGTTATAATAAAAGTGTGTCATATGTATCACTGAACGTGTTTGTGTGTTGTCAATTCATAGAAAATTTGAGGAGCCCTAGTGGCTTTGTCAGTATTATGTACATGTTACAAAATATGAATGTCATCTGAACATTGGTCACACTGAACGTTGGTGAGATGTGTATGCCTAATGTTGGTGCTCTGATGTCTAGAAACGTTACTCTGACGTAAATTTGAAACATATACCTAACGTTAGTGCTCTGATGTCTGGAAACGTTACACTAACGTAATTTTGAAACGTCATAGTAATATACCAGAGGCAACGTTGCAGCAATGTGAGATTTTGTCACATAACGTTGCATGGAAGTTGGTACTTACAGGCAACGTTGAAGCAACATTATGCGTTACTTGGGTCGGAACGCTTGCGGAACAGTTTCCGGAGCTCGCGGGCCCTCAGGCCAGCCGTGTCTTGCAACGCAACAAACCACTCCCCCCCCCCCCCCCCCCCGATGAAGTCCTTCGCCAAGGCTTCGTCCCCAGATGCAGGGTTGAGAGAAGGCGCTCCGGACGGCAACAGGGCAAATGCATGCGCTCGCTCTCTCTCTCTCTCTCTCTCTCTCTCTCGCAAACGCACACGCACACGCACACACACACGCACACACACACACACACACACACACACACACACAAAGCCGCCGCGGTGGTTCAGTGGTTATGGTGCTCGGCTGCTGACCCGAAAGACGCGGGTTCGATCCCGGCCGCGGCGGTTGAATTTCTTTGGAGGAGAAATTCTAGAGGCCCGTGTACTGTGCGATGTCAGTGCACGTTAAAGAACCCCAGGTGGTCGAAATTTCCGGAGCCCTCCACTACGGCGTCTCTCATAGCCTTAGTCACTTTGGGACGTCAAACCCCGTAAACAAACCAAACCAAACACACACACACACACACGCACACACACACACACACACACACACACACACACACACACACACACACACACACACACACACACACACACACACACACACACACACACACACACACACACACACACGTACACACGCACGCACACGCACACACACCACACACACGTTCGCGGAAACACCTGGCTGACGGTGCCCAAGCGACGAATGACTGCTAGACGCCGTTTGCCAGAAAACTCTCCCTGCCTGTTTTTGGTGATCAAGTATTCGGCTCACGTCAAGACATGGCAAAGCATGCATCAGCAAAAGCAGCGCAGAGGTCTAAGACGATGCTTGAACGCCGTCTGATATTCTCGTAGCTTAGTAAAACACAACAACAAAAGCAACGCAGAGGTCTAAGACTACGCTTTAACGCTGTCATATTCTCGTAGATTAGAATCCTCTACTCAGACCGCCCGCATTTCGGTTCTCACTTTCCTTTTTGTATTTTACATAGAACTTGTGCTCTTGCAATATGAACTAAATTTACTTTTCACTGCTGTCTGCTTTCCTACTATGCAAAATGATTAACATAACAGCTAAATAGAAAGTTTTTGGTCCTTAGAATTTACTCTCCAGGACCCAGCAGAAACTTTCACTGCGCTGTAGCCTGTCATCATGTTGTCAACAATGCAACGAACTATTTCAAAGTGGTCACAAAAGAAAACGATAAGCACAAGTACCCCCTCTGTTTTGCTCAGGGATTAACATTTCTGTCGTGCCCTTCGGGGTCGCGTCCGTCTGACCACTCCAGCTGCGGAAGCGCAACGAATGAAGTCGCCCCTCGCGTTAGACATTCCTTGACCACTGTCTTCGTCTCTAGGCCCTGTTCAGACACTGTGAAAGCCTCGGTAGCGCGTGCAGTGCCGAACCGTATTATACAACAATGGTCTGCGACCAATACGATTGCCTGTCCCCCCTTCACACTTTGAACCCGCTGCACTATTCCTCTTCTGACCCGTCCGCTGACACGGCAGACGCAAACGAGTTCATTGTGTCTTTTCCTGTAGCCTGACGCCACAAACTTGTTGTGGTAGCTTTCGAGGTCGTCTTTTCCGGGTGAACGTCCCACACTCACTAAGGGTACACTTCTCTCCGGGTTGACGAGCAACTATCTCGCTGGGATCGCAGCTACGCACTAACTCCACGCAAATTACTCCCGGACGTTTCACTGCCTCTGGGTTATGCGACTCGTACCTCTGAGGATTGTCCTGTTGCGTTTGCGCGTCTGCCTGACTGCCTTTGAGCTCGCCCAGCTCATCTTTGCCATCCACCCTGCGGTAGGACTGTTCTGCACTGTTTTGTGCACACCTTTCAAGGCTACCCTCGGTTTCACTTTTGGAACTTACAGATTGGGGCACCTCTACTTCTTTTTCACGCCCGTGCCGCTTGGACGCCCGAACAAACTTTTTTCTCGTGGCGTCACGCTTATCCAACTCGGCTGCGGTCTGGCGTTTCTTTCCTTTAAGCCGTCTTGTCGGGTGTTCCCCTTTTCCGACCTTACCTCTTTGCCGCTCATACATTTGCATTGACTCCAGTTTCAGGTCCCCGGCTCGACAACTGCTTCTTCTGCCTTGTTAAACTTACGCTCTGGTGTCAGGTGCTCCCCTTTCTTTTCTGCACCTTCGTTCTGACCAGACGCTTGCATTGGTCCCTTTATCTTGGCATCGCGTCGATGCAGCTTAGTAGCGGTCTCTCTAGCTTCTTCAGAACCTCTCTCTAGAGTTGCCGCGTTTCGTTCCCACCCGGGCATATTACGGGTCTTTATTAAAAGAGTTTGACCGAAAAGAACAGAGACCCCAGGCCTTTGGAGGGTACAGACTGGCTCCCCGAACAGCTACTCTCTTCCGCTGCTGGAGGAAGACTCTGGCGTTCACTGCCGCTCCCTCGAACGCCATGCCCACGCGACCACGCTGCGCGTTCTCGGAAGGAAGCGTCCCTAGGCGCTCACCATCGCGTTCTCGAACGCTGAAAATGAGCCCCGTGTCCGCGACGACGCCGGCACCCTGCGACGCCGAGGGCAGGTCGGAACGCTTGCGGCACAAACAGAGTCCGGAGCTCACGGGCCCTCAGGCCAGCAGTGTCTTGGAACGCAACAGCCAGCTCTTCCCTGCCGACGGAGATCCTTCGCCATAGGGCGAATTAGAGCAACTGGAAGTGACTGCATCAGGAGAGAGAGAGTGATGTAAGGAGAGGATGAGGAGCATGTACGCTCGCGCGGCGCGTAAAGAGATAGACTGAGTTGCTGGACACGAAAGAAGCAACACCACTCTTGTTAACCATTTACCCTTTGTAGCGAAAAGATTAATAACATGTTTGAATTGTTCTTTTAATTTAAGAATTCTGAAGTGGCATAGAGCCAACGTTCACACAGACTTACGAAGTTAACCTGCAAGGCCCACCATGCCTGTCACCTGCACCGGAGTATCTGCAATGCATGTGAGAAACGAAAATTTCGGACGACCAAGCAGCGATGGTGGCAAAGACGCCGACGAGTCATGCCAAGGTGGATCCGACGACGCGGTGAAAAGTGGCAACTTATCTCCGATGCCTCAGTCAACGATCAACGTGGCGGAAATCCTGGGCCAGCGTTCAGGCAGCAGTGACAGAAATCATCAACGCAATTGTCTTCTTCAGACGCAGCAAGAAGCGGCCGCAGTTGCCATCCTGCTGTACAACAGTAGAAGCGTGGGCACGAAGCGTGGATGACTTGGCACAAATCTACCATTGTTCCGACCGGCTGATATAAAAAAAAGACATGGTGTGAATGCCTCTCGTCCGTCAAGAAAACATGGCCAGGATGGAGAGAAGAAATCAAACGCGCCTTCCCCACGGCAGTGGGATTACAACGACTCCATCGAGAAATGGCTTGATCCGAAAGCTCTATACCTGCCATACCACTGTTGCAAAAAGGAAGGAGTATTGGCCTACAAAAGTCCTGTTTTTTGTGCGCTTTAGGCAACCACCACTTTACAAAACATGCAGACTAATTGCTGTTATAGTTGCAGGCCTTACTGACTGCACTGTTGTTCTTAGACTTAAATAAAACATGTTACCAGCACTATTCAAGCAAGAACCAATTTGTCCTGGCTGCTTCTATTGCGTTGCTTTTCTTGGGCCGAGTGGACACTTACTAAACCCGTTTTGCCGAACGGTTGCTGTAGCCCGAATTTCCTCCCGACGGAGCGTTATCAGAATGTCTTGACTGGTAAAAAAATTGCCGAAAAAGATGAAACAGTCTTTAAACAGTGAAATAACCTCAGGCAACGACAGGACAACACGTCCTTGCCAAAGTGTCTTTTCCTAACTCAACGACTTTCCACGGTAGGTGTGAAATGCATAACAGTTACCGTCTGCTCTGCAGAACAGCCAGTTCCAATAACCAAACCTTGATTATAACCAATTAAAATCACGCCATCTTCATATTCAGGATATCTAGCGACAAGTACAGCAGTCTATGGGGCCTGGCTGAGCAGAAAAGTGTTATTTTTTGATGAATTGCGAAAAACCATAAGATTAATGACCTGGAATAAATAGGCGCCGTTGTGCACACAGCAAGACCCCACGTACAGTGGAAAGTGCAGCAGCATATAATTCACCATAGCGCAAAAAAGCCAAAGGTGCCGTACATTCAAAGCATCCATTGTTTACTCTCGTCCTTGGTGCTGCTCTATGCTTTAAACTAGTGTGATATGCACATAAACATGGCCATGAAAAATTATAAGGTAGCGACTACCGGTGCAGTTCATGGGAAACAAACATCGTGAAGTTTCACCATGGAAATACGACATACTGAGGAGAGTAAAGGCGCCTTCTTAGTTAAGGGCCGTCAGCTGATCCCCTGGTGACAAAAACGTGACCTACTTGAAAAGAAAAAATTAAATTTTTTCATGTTGAAATCATAAAAAAATGAACTGTACTTAAAAGTATGCTGGGCACTAATTGTTTAAGGGCCCGAGGGCATTACATAAGGGGAGGCGAATTAATATGATGTATATTTCTTGAACACGGAAAAAGGTGAGAAGAAAGACACAAAATAAACTAAATCAAGCAGGAACAAGAAAAAAACAAAATAAATCAGTAAGAAATGCAGAAATACGTTAAACTGAAATAACAACAAACAAGCAAGTACAAGAGAAACAAAAATTGCACTAAAGCACCGAAATGCAACCAAACATAAGGCGCAGAAATTAAACCAAACAAAGTAACTCGGCTACTGACCTGAAAGACGCGGGTTCGTTCTCGGCCGCGGCTGCACAATTTTGATGAAGGGAAAATTCTAAAGGCCCGTGTACTGTGCGATGTCAGTGCACGTTAAAGAACACCAGGTGGTCGTAATTTCCCGAGCCCTTCCCTTCACTACGGCGTCTCGCATAGCCTGAGTTGCTTTGGGACGTTAAACCCCAATAAACCAAACCAAATCAATGGAATACAAAGGGTGCAGTCTAATCACGATGGCTGAAGGTTTAGTTTATTATGGAATTGAGTTATATCTGTCCATTTGACTGTGTTTTCGGGCAAGGAATTCCATAAGATTATTGCATAAGGAAAAAATAAGCTACTCATTACAAGGATGTGGGTATAGATATTCGTGTTAGAGTGTGGCTATGGCTTAAACGCGAAGGTCTTCTTAGTGGTGTTGGTAGTAGCTTATGTCTTGACCGTCGGCGGTAAAGAAAAGGTGTGAAGAGGCCACAAAAGATATATTATCCGGCGTGATTCGATGGACGGCAAGTCGAGGTCTCTTTTCATTAAGGTGACGCTGGGACGTCTTGAATAGTTCGAGGCGATAAATCAAGCTGCGCGATTTTGAATGGCTTCGTGACTTGCGGCGAGGTATGGTTTTGACGGGTTCCAGATGGCTGACGCGTATTCAACCTTCGGTCTGACGAACGTGAGATATGATATGCTAGCTTTTTAATGTCTGGGAATGAGTCCCTGGGTCTACGCCGCATGTACTCCAGAACGCGGGAGGCTTCGAAGCAAGTGATTAAAATATGTGTAATTTATGATAGCCATGGTGCTGGCGCCCCTTCCAGGCTGCATGATACACATTATCACCCGCAAACACTACAAGTTAGCGAAGCATGCAAACATTCAAGTTCTACGATGCGTTTTCTTCTGCGGCGTTTGCGGAATATGCGCACATTTCGTCTGGGTGAAATGAACTTAGCGAGGTTGCACTTTTGCTGTGTTTAACAGTCATAACAAGGGCTGTACCATAGTCTGGCGGAATACTTTTGCAGGGCTCAGTGCACGTTAATACAAAGTGTACACATGCACTGTCCACAAAAATCACATGCATTGCCTATGGGGGCTAAGAAACACCTGCCGTATCCGTTAATTTGGTCGCCTTTACGATTGTCGACCGCTTTCGCAGCTGAAGTTTAAGAATGAGACAATACTACGCAGTGCTGCTTTTATAACGCATCGTCTTTTCTGGCCCACTACATCCTGCTAGAATGCGGAAACACCAACGCACTTCAAATCCAATGAAAATACAACACGCCTAAGACCTGCTGTCCTTTGTCTCGGGCCTTTCCGAAGTTCCGTCGCATGGAAGCGGAACTTCAATGCTGGTGCCGACAGCTCAAAGAGGACAGGCCTTTCTCGCTGTGCATGTAGAAAATTTTGTCTGTGATGCCGCGGCATGCCTTTGAACTTGCAAGCGCGTACATCATTCAACGTACTGGCAGGGAAACGACCGCACTGCGGGACTGCTGCTCTTTTCTTGCTCGGAGCAGTTGCTCGAGCGCGCCTTTATCCAGATAAAGCTTCAAAGAATGGTTTCTTCGCAAGCGCCTCTACCTAATGCTAGTTCTCTTTCCACGCTGAGTTCGGCTATTTCATTGGCGCCATATTTCTCGACCGTCGCCGCTCTCTAACTACCCTTCTTCGCTCCATTGGCGCATCAGCGCTTGCTCATCAGAAGGAAATCGTGCGATCTTCCGCCGCTGGCGAAGACACCGCATCCCGTGATTTCCCTTTTGTAAGCACAGAAAAGGTGGAACCATCTTTGCCTTTGCGGACATTTTGGGGTAAAAATATGCCTTTTGCCGCATTGTATTACCTGTATTAGAGGACTCCATAAAACTGGTGAATCGTTCTAGGTAGTAACCCGGTTTTGAACTATTAGAATAAGGCGTTGCAATTAGAGAGTTGTAGCCGGTCGTTCGTAATGGCCATATCCGTATTTAGAATTCCTAAAACGCAATTATCCTCGGAGCCATAACTCGATAAAAATCGGCTACATCGTGCGAACACACGAGGGCTTTCGCAAAACATGCAGGAAAAGCAACCTTTGCAGTGCACGTAACTAGTCAACAAAGCCAAATTTTGTCGAGCCACAGCACCAGTGCTAACCTCATTTTCTAAATTCTAAAAACTGGTATGGCTATTACTCACAACAGGCTACAGATCCTGGATTGCAACTGTAAGAGTTCAAAAGTGAATTAATAAATATTAGTTAGCCACCTCACTACTTAATACGACGCATCGGTTTTCTGGTGTGCGCCGACACTGGTAAAATTGGTTTTTGAGGAAAGAAAAGGGCGCAATATATGTTCACAATCTCGGTGGACAGCTCAACCACCCTGTAAGGGAAGGGAGGAAGGTGGGAGTGAAAGAAGAAATAGAGAAAGAGGTGCCGTAATGGAGGTCTTCAGAATAATTTCGACCGCCTGGGGATCTTTAACGTGCACTGACATCGCACAGCTCACGGGCGCCTTTTGCGTTCCGCCTCCATGACAAAGCGGCCGCCGCGGTCGGGTTCGATCTCGGGTATTGCGGCTCGGTAGGCGAGCGCCTTAACTAGTGTGCCACCTCGGCGGGTATTCATGACTTTTATTTAATTCATGACTTTTCTAATTAATACTGTTATTTTCAGTTCATTTAAAAGTGCAGAAGTAGCTGTCTTGTAAAGCAATTTAGGTATTTCTTTGTCATCTTACTTCTGTCATCTTCTTGTTTCGAAGTCGGATCAAAAACTTCGGGAGGTGCTCCGTAGACTGCCACCAAACAGTTTTCTCCTGAATCTGCTTACGAAGACGAGTCATTCCCAGATTCGGAGGGGCTGGCGTTGAGCTGTCTGCCTCGGCCGCAGACGAGAAAAAGATTGCTGTCGAGAGAACGGAAAAAGAGGCTCCCGGGAGGGGTTGACAAATGATTCTTCTTGGGCGAGGTGACAGGTGGTGGGATAACAGACGGAAGGGACCCGAAACGTGCGGGGAAGATGCTGCCCAGCTGTGAAGGAACAAAATGGGAAAATGACCAAGAGGGAACTACTGCAGCAAATGTCTTTTTTGCAGAACAGTTCGCAAACTTTCGTCGACGTCAGCCTAAAAGCGACAACAGTAACCGTGTTGCTTTCTTTCCTCGTCAGGGACAGATCTGACACAATGCCAAGCTGGCGCCCAAAACTGAAGATACGTCAGCACGCACGCGCCCACGCCTGCATAGAACTTGCCACCTTATTTAAATGTGTATTATTATTCGATGCCGGCAAAGCTTTAAACCGATGGCATAACGAACTAAACAAACAAGTGCATGCCTGAATCTAAAATAGCGTATTTCATGGAAAGATCAAGGTGCATTCAGGGAAGCTGTTCCGAACCATCCAAAAAGAGCATAAGAGGATAATTGCTGTTATAAACATTGCTGTTCGGCATTACTTGCTCCCTTCTCTCTCGTTGATGGACGCTTATGCCAAAATGTGAAATAACGCACTCGTAAAATAGTGTTTTAGTACATCACTGTGAGGAGGTTTTGGTGGCTTGCCCGATTAATTCTTGAAGCAGCCGGCAGGCTCGAGTGGTGCATTCTGCACATAGATAAAATGAAGCGCGTAAAAGAGCGCAGTATCGGACGCACATTGCTTTGTTTAAAGAATGCAAGTGAGCGCGGGAATGATCAGTATTGTAGCTGTTGTGAACAAATGGCACGGACCAGTCAGATACCAAGAAATCATAGCTGTGTAGGTTTAAAGAAATATATAGCGCACTGATAGAAAAAAAGAAGAAATACCCTATGGCAATTTTTGATTACAGTTGAGTGAAGGTGCGCAGTTTTTACTAACTGTAGCGTGGAGGACGGCAATGATGCCCTGCTGAGCAAGTAAGCACTAAGAAATATAAACCACATTATAAATCACCGCATTTCTCGAGAGAACAACTTGGCTGTGCGAATCACAAAGGAACCTTCCCAGCCAGAAAAAGCAAGCCTCTTCTATACGAGAAACAGCCGGCAGCAGGAAAATAGTTGTGACCACGCAAAGGTGCCAGCAGCGTCGATAAGTGCGATGTGAGCAGACATAAACTACGAAAGTATTTTGGATTAGTTCTAGAAAGGCACTAAGCGGGGAAAAAAAGCACGTGTCAGAAAGAGAAAAACAAGACAATGCCCGTTTTTTTTTATTCCAACACTAGACGTATCCGTACACCGTAGGAAACGTAGGAGGAATGACGAGAAATAAGGAAAAATGCCGCGTACAAAAAACAAGAAAGCAATCTAAAACGCACACAGTGCACACAACGGGGGATGGGTGGTTATTAAACGGTGGCTCACGCCTGGTTACATTCCCAAAGAATGGCCACAGAACTACGCCAGCTACGCGAAATCACGAAAAGGATGGTCGGTTTGCGTAGTTAGGCGAAATCTGAACTAGGTGCGCCAGCGCTGCGTGTCCGCTGTTTTGCGTTGTTTATTGTGGTTATGCTTTCTTATTCATGATATTGCTACGCAACTAAAGCGTTAGATCACGTGTATTCGAGCCAACGTGGTGACTCAGTGGTTATGACACTCGGCTGCTGACCCGAAAGACGCGGGTTTGATTCTGGCCGCAGCGGTCGAATTTCGACGGAGGCGAAATTCTAGACGTCCGAATGATGTCAGTTATCGCTAAGAACCCCAGGTGGTCGAAATTTCCGGAGCTCTTCACTACGGCGTACCCCATTGCCTGAGACGCTTTGAGACCTTAAACCTCATAAAACCATCCAGGAACATCACGTGTACTCTGTGTTGTGTGCGTTTGTGCGACATAGGTAAAGCGCAGCAGTTATATTCTTTTAAGAGAGTTCGCTCTTAGTACTTACGTTTGTTAAGCATACGTGTGTCGGCAATGAGTGTCAAATTGACCAAAACAGTTACCACATGACCCCACTGACCGCATGAAACACCACAGGAAAATTAATAAAGGAGGTGAAACAGAAAATGCCCGTGGGATCCGCACCGGCGACCTTTCCGCCCAAACAATGATTGCAGAAAACCTTAACACGGCTATTATAGCCGAACGGTTTGTCCCAGGGGGTTCCGGATGGTGTCAAACGATTCGTCTTGTGGGTGGCGCACGTGTTATGAGTTTATTGGACGGAGAGAATTTGCGCACAAGAAATACAGGAGGTGGACGAGGAAAGCCCGGCACGCAACGGCGCCGTCTTTCGTCATCCTGGTATCTTCGTCGAAATTGTGATATCGGTTATCAGTTCAAGCACGTGCCTATGACGTAGGACCGTCTCGGCACATGCTATAAAAGCAGAGGCGTCGTGGAATAAAACACATTCGTTCCTGCCCTCGTTCGTGCATCGTGTCTTTTCTTGGCCACGATAGAACAACTGGCGACGAGGATGGGATGATGCCACGATTCTGAAGCAAGCACCGGCGCAGCGCTGCAGCGGAACGGACGGCCGGCCCACGATAAGAAGGCAAGCGTTTCAAAATGGCAATCCCTGTAGCTTCGCAACGTTTCGGAAGCATGCCAGAGTTTAGCCCAAGAAGCGACGATATCAAGTCGTATTTCGACAGGTTTAAGAATTTTGTGGCACTTAACGACGTTCCTGAAACGAAGAAGTTGAGCTTGTTCTTGAACGTAGTAGGCAGTACAGTGTACGGGGAGCTCAAGAAAATTCTAGTCCCTGACAGTCCTACTGACAAGACCTTCGCAGACATAAAGAAAGTACTTGAACAACACTTCAGTTCCGAGTACTCAGTAATAGCCGAACGTTGCAAGTTCAACAAACGCACGCAGCAGGAAGGAGAATGCGTCAAGGAATTCATGACGGAACTTAAACATCTGGCGCGTAATTGTGAGTTCAAGGCGTTTCTGAATGATGCTTTGAGGGATCGCCTGGTGGCAGGATTGCGCGACCAAGAGACTCAAATGATATTGTTCGCAGCGGAAGACTTAACCTTTGAAAAAGCTTGCAAGATTGCGCTCGAAAAAGAACTCGCTGCGAAGCAAACAAAGGAGCTGCATTGCCAGGCAGAATGCTCGGCCGACGTAAATGTGGTTCGAGGAAGAGTGGAAACGAAAGCCAGGCTGTCAGGAAGAGGAAAAGAAAAGGTGCAAAATCGAACAGTTTGTTATCGCTGTGGGAAAGGGCACGATTCAGACAAGTGCTGGTATCGCAACGCGAAGTGCCGCGCATGTGCAAAGACGGGGCACCTACAAACGATGTGCCAAGAGAGAAAAAGTCGTCCGGTGAACTACGCTGAAGTGACGGACGAAGAATCTGATAATTCTCAGGCATTTCACGTCGTGCTATGCGCGAATGATAAGAAGCGAGGCTACAAGGTTTCCGTGCAGATTGAAGGGAAGGCCATTCCTATGCTTTTGGATACGGGCGCAGCTGTCACGTTGATGCCTGAAAGAGTTTTCAAGCAATGGTTTCCGCAGATTAAATGCAAGCCAACCAAGGCAGTTTTGAAAACGTATACAGGTGAGCCTGTAAAGCTTCGAGGAAAGGCGACCATGACCGTTGAGCATAACGGCTGCAAGGCTGAACTTCCACTGCATATAGTAGAGGACCAGGGCAAGGCTATGCCTACACTTCTAGGCCGGGATTGGCTTGAAAAGTTGCAACTTGACTGGAAAACCGTCAGTGCTGTCACAGAGAACACTGATGTCGATTCCCCGCGAAAGATATTTCCAGAAGGTTTCCGTACAACACCAGGAATAGTCCGCAATTTCGAAGCCAAAATAGCCATAGACCAGAATTGTACGCCTGTGTTCTGCAAAGCTCGGTCTATGCCGTTCGCTACTAAAGATCCAGTCAGTGAAGAACTTTGTAAGCTGGAAAGTCAAGGCATTTTAAGAAAAGTCGCCAGCAGCAAGTGGGCGACGCCCACCGTACCGGTTCCAAAGCGTGGTGGTGGAATCAGAATTTGCGGAGAATATAAAGTAACAATCAATCCAGTACTCAAGACTGTTTGTTAACCGCTCCCGCTTCCTGAGGATTTGTACTCAATGCTAGCCGGAGGTAAGGTATTTTGTGTGCTGGACTTGTCCTCTGCGTACCAGCAAGTGCCTCTCAGTGAAGATTCCAAGCCACTGCTCACGATAAATACACATCAGGGGTTGTACGAATTCCAAGGGCTCCCATTTGAAATTGCGAGCGCACCAGCTTTATTTCAGGCCGTGATGGATAAAGTACTAGAAGGAATTCCTAACGTCGGGTGCTATATAGACGACATCATCACCGGCAACAGTACACAAGATTGCTACACAACTGCCACAAAAGTTCTGAAAATACTTAGCGACCACAACATAACGCTCAAAGAGGAAAAATGCAAGTTTTTTCGTGATTCAGTTGTCTACCTAGGGCACAAGGTTTCGAAGGAGGGCATCTATCCCACCGCTGAAAAGATAAAAGCAGTACGAGACGCCTCGGAGCCCAGCAACATCACAGAACTCATGGCCTACTTGGGTCTCCTAAACTTCTATGGCAAGTTTTTGTCGAATTTGGCAACTGTGGTAGCTCCTCTTTATCAGCTTCTTCAAAAAGACCACAAGTGGAAATGGCCGGAACAGTGCAAGAAGGCATTCGAAACAACCAAGGGAATGATTTTGAACAGTGAAGTGTTAGCCTTCTATGACGTCACAAAGCCACTCGGACTTAGTTGCGATTCTTCCGCTTACGGCTTGGGAGCTGTGATTTTTCATGAAATGCCAGACGGAACGGAACGGCCTATCGCATTCGCGTCTCGTACTTTAACAAGCAGCGAGCGGAACTATGCTCAAGGGGAGAAAGAAGCGCTCGCGCTCATATTCGGTTTGCGACGGTTTCATCGTTACCTGTATGGGCGCAAGTTTAACCTATACACCGACCAGCAGCCGCTTATCGGACTTCTTGGGCGTGATAAACCACTGCCATCTTTAGCAGCTGCACGAATGCAGAGATGGGCACTGACGCTAGCAGCACATGAGGAGCCTACCCCTACAGGAAACCAGTCATCAGCAGTAGCATTGCGACGAAGCATCCGTGCGCGAAACCCTCCTGAGAGATACACTAAGAAAACTTCAGGAAGAAGAGATAGTAGTAATTAAAATGACTTTTGTTTCACTATGAAGGGAAGAATGTGACATCGGTTATCAGTTCAAGCACGTGCCTATGACGTAGGACCGTCTCGGCACATGCTATAAAAGCAGAGGCGTCGTGGAATAAAACACATTCGTTCCTGCCCTCGTTCGTGCGTCGTGCCTTCTCTTGGCCACGATAGAACAGAAATGATTCTCTGACGGCTACCTGCGGGGGTGTGCTGTCGTACGATATAAAAATCTTCTAGCAATGTGGCATAGATTGTATTGGTGAACTGTCTGCAGAAGTGGTATATGAATTACCGCTGTTTATGCGTTTGGCTCTGCCGATGAATTTGAAAGCGTACACATGATTTTCCATGGCGAAAACAGGTGGTTTGCAGAGAGTAGTTTGGATTACGCACAAAAGGTAGCGCCACTAGACAAGAATGTGAAGCAAAAAAGGAAGAGCAAGGAAGAACTGAAAGAAAAGACGCTGTGCACCCTGGCCAATCCCCCGCCGTAGGTATGTGCCATTCAGCCTGATGACATCATCATAAACATCATCATCATCAATAGGAGAAACCAGAAAAAACGCCAGAAAAACTGTTAGAACCAGTTCCTAGCATTAGTTAGAGAAGAATGCTAGCGAACGGATCAATACTCACCTGCTGATTCGGCTGTGTGATAGAGCTGGACCGGTTGTGTGCGGACGAGCGTTTGAGAAGCAACCCCTGACTTCATAAAAAATTGCACAGAAACACTAGAGTAGCAACAGTGGGAAGCTCTTTGTGAAGGTGCATTAAGTGTCACCTAAATTCTTGGTACCGGTCTAAAGTGTGTCAATGAGGAAATATGCAAGGATGCGGAGCTGATGTTAATATCTTAGACAAAAAACAATTGAAGACGTCATTTACAAACAGGACAGTTGGTGTCGCAAGAGCTACCCTGCAAATTCACCCTCATTCCTGTCAGGATAGAACGTCTGAGTAGCTTCCCTGAAAAGTTCGAAAATGTCACGAACCCCATGTGCCACCTTAATAAATATTTGAATAATTTTTTAAATAATCGCTATTGCCGCTAGTTGTTTTAACTTTTTCAAAATTAAATTATCTTAAAAGGCAGGTCATTGTGTTCATGCTGTAAACTTTAACACTCACGGCAACACTCATTCCAATTTTTCGAATATTCCATGCTTTCAGAATTGAGCATGTGCTTGGGATGGTGAAAAAATTAACACAATTTTGTATATTTCAGCTTTTTAGAGCTCGCTACATCCCTCGCATCTGAACACCGCTGCAGTTTTCAGCTTTACTAGCAAAGCCGTCTGCAGCTGCGAACGTTCGCGTAAGCAGTGCTCGGAGCGTAGCTTTCCCAGAGCAGGACGACCGAACACTTCGTAGAGGTTCGCTTTGAAAGTAGCTGACGTGGAGAGGTCTGCTTCGTGGTTTCAGTACCAGAGGTTGGCAACGCCGGTAAAATAGTCGATGACGTTCTCAACTTCGTATTATTGTCCCATTTGCTGTTGGTGCTCACCCACTGATATGATGTGAGCCAGTGTTCAGCATCAAAGTCGGTGGTCCCGCTGATGAAGGCGGGGTCCCGCTGGCGGACGAAGCCGGAACAGAGGACTGGTGAGCCCACTTAGATGGCTTGGTGGTGGCGTCCTCGTGTATACTGGGGATCGGTACGTGCGGCTGCAGAGTTCCAAGGCGGTAGAAGCACATCAAAGCCGAAGCTCCATCAAGTGCAACGTGAGCTTAGGTGGGCGCTTACGTGAATGGTTGCAGAAGCGAAACACAGTCCATCGTCGGTAAGGGTGTGGAGGCTCTCGCTCTGCGCGATGACAGTGCGGCTATGCTGATCTTTATGTCCTTGTTCACAAAATAATAAAAAGCTCTTTAAGACCGCTTGAAGAAGAACACACTACGCCAAGTAGGGACCAACAGCAAAATGTTCACTTGTGTCAAATTCGCCTATAACCTGGATGACCATTCAGTCTTGAGCAGTGACTATGTAAACAAAATAAATAGATAGATACCGGCAATAAGCACAAAGTACATGACACTGCTTCGTCCTTGCAGTGTCCCTAAGTGTCTTGAGAGATGCAGAGGACCGAAAATAGATGACTTTGCATTATTTCTTTTAGACAGATTTTATTTTGTGCAAAATTGTTAAGGTATGTAGCTACGCTATACATTGAAGGCTGTTTGCGATATGATGTAAGCTCCGTAGGAGGTCTTAGCGCACGTTTTGTGCGGGTGAGTATTGAGGAAACTTTCCAGCTGCTGGGATGAGTTCGCTATGAGAAGGTAATTTAATTAACAGAAAGATGAAGATGTCAGCCGATGGAAAGTTGACCCTGGCCTGCTACTGCGCACTGGGGAAAGGGAAAGGGAAAGTAGAAGGAGAGTGAGGGTGCCAATGGAGGGTGAGGATATAATACAATTACTTCTTGGAGTGGTCTGGGTTAGAAGAGACTATGCACAGAGTATGTGACACTCATCTTGCGAGACGACGTGTACTACTACATATACCGCATGTCTTCCTCATGCAGCCTATGTCTTGCACACTCACACGCGCACCGCGCACGGTTGCTGAGAAGAGCTCTGCACACTCTCACAACCCTGCACGAACAAGTGTGCACTCACAGGGTGGCCAATTAGAAGCGCATTTCCATATATACATAATATTTGGAACAGACACAAGCATTAATTTTGAAAGTAGATTTCTAAAGAGCATGTTCCTATGGAATTCTCGAGATTTATTACTTTGCCTTCATGGAGATTAGTTACACGTTCTTGGACAGTAGATGAAGCAATGGCGACAATGACATGGGGCAGGTCGTTCCAATCAGCAGCGACTCGGAAAAGAAAAGGAAACAGTAAACGCAGCATTATTCGATGGCGGGCGAACATCTTGAAGTAGATGACGGGTGTGATGAGATATGCTTGCTGAGGCTGTGATATACGGTGCTTGGTTGAGAGGAGAATGAAAAGGCTATGTTAAAGGATGAGGCTTTTAATGCGGTGACGAAGAGAGAAGGGCGGCAACCTGGAATTTACTGTTGACTTATGAGTATGCGGAATGAATGAATCGGGCAGCACTATTTTCATCAGCTTCCAATGCAGCCGCTATACATGTTAGATGTAGGGTTGGGATGGCGGATGCATATTACAGTGTGTGTCTTGTAGTTAATTTATCCAGGACAAATTTTACTTGGAATTCTTTATCACTTAAAAAAAAATGGCTGGTGGTTTAGCATTGCTAAACAAAAAGTAGTGAGTGAGAGCACAGTTTTTTTTGCTCGTGGACACAACCGCCACGTACCTAAAAGCGTGATGAGGTGTCCGCTGACCCAGACAGCCAGTATTTGGCATCCTCAAACTTTTTCGCCGTCAGTGCAAATTTACCCAGTGTATGCCGGCTGCCTATGCCCTAGTGCCGCGCTTCTGCAGAAATGCCGTCAACACCAAAGGGCATTGCTCTAGTGCAGTGTTTCTGCCACAGCTTTGTCCACGACAATGCATGCTGCGCACAACTCTCTGTTACTATCGCCACACAGCTCGAGACGCGAATATTGGTTTGATAGTAGTATTAGTTGATGACGAAGACGATGTGCAACGCACAGCGCGAGAGCATCTTGCAGTTAACACTAGGCATGTTCGGCTGTGTCGATAGCCAAGTGTTCGTGATGCCTTTGTCGGGTGTGGCATACCGGCGGTATATTGGCAGCCTGTCAGCTCACTCCCTGACATCCGCCCCTCACATGCTGTGGGGCGGATGTGCCAAGTTAAACTGTGTCCACGAAGCGTGGCTTTTCGCCGAGTTCTGCCTCCTCTCAAGTTCCGCCGTCGAATGTCAAAGACCAAGAAACCTCTTCCGCCCTCCAGATCGAGGAGATAGGGAGCCAGCTCTGGGGAGGCTTCACCTTCCGGATTGGCACCCGATATCGCGGATGATTGACTTATGGGCACGTTGGTCACCATGGCGAACGTCCAGCAGTTGATCGTCGCAACGCTCTACAACTGTTGGCTTCGGTCTATATAGAAACAGGTACAGTTGCGCCGATTGTTTACGGGCAGTCGGATAAACATTGTATCAAATTCACTTTGAATCTTAGCCTTTTAAACAGCAACAGAGGTTACCCTGCAGCATTTCTTAACAGATTAAAATGCCTGTGTGACACACTCGGTTGCCCTTTCGGCAGGGTGATTCCTGTTCTTCAAAAAGAGTCTCTCTGTTTCTGACTTTATGCACCAGGTTGACACAGGAGGGCGCGGGATATGTTGTGACCTCCGGCTGCACGGCGAAGCGTTCATCAGCGTGTATTCTTCAAATAATAGGGTGCAGCGAGCAGTTTTCTTTCATGTATGGCAACTCTTCGACTGTGGGCGGTATGTCGTACTCATTGGTGATTTACTGCGTGTGCAACCCACGCGACCGTGCAGGTCCAAGCGAGAACGGAGATAAGAGCCCTAGAATTTTATTGGCTATCAAAGATAACCCAGGATTAATTGATACTATAGTATCATCCGCCTATACACATATATTTCAGGAGCCTCGCATTCACGTCTAGATCGGATTTGCGACCCTACACATCTCCTTAAAAGGCGTGTTTCGTGTCAAGTCAGGCCTGTTTCTCTGATCATGCCATGGTCATTGCGCGGATTGGAGAATGTGCCCATCCGAAATTTAAGCCACGGTGGTCACTGTTGAAGCTTAATTCTTCTTTGCTAAATGAGCAGAAACTGAGTAAAGCTTTGGGGTCTTGCTTGACCATGGAAGTCCCGTTATTTTCAGCTTCGGAGATGTTCAAGCAGGAATTTCGTGACGCAGCTATTGAGATCGGCTCCATGAGGTGTTACTTTATATCTTATTTTAGGCATGGCAAGGAGAAAGGGCTGCTTCAGAGCCTTTATAATTTGCACTAACTTGAATGCGGGGCTCAAGAGTTGCACGCCAGAGAAATTGTGACCTTCCAAAGTTCGATGCAGGACGCTGCCACCCGTGTGCGATCCTGTAGCGATCGTTCTTTGCACAGTGAGGCGCCAGCTATTAGATAGGCCTTGATTAATGAGCGTCACCACATGAGGACCAAGCGCGCCTCTGAGCTCTACTGTGGTGGCACTCTTGTCACCACTACAGATCAAATAATAACCGAGTCTTCAATATACTACAACTCGATTTTTGCAGCCCTTTCAAGTATTCCTGTTCATGTAGCGCACTGGATGTCGATGGTTTCGCCGCATTCTGAGGATGAGTGTGCGATAATTAGTGGTCCTATAGCCTTCGGTGAATTGGATGATGTAATTGATTGATTACTATTTTCAAAAACCCCAAGACTTGACGGCCTTTCAGGGGAATATTATTAGACATTTAAATCTGTGGTATTCCCTGTCCTACTCCAAATTTTTCAGGCTAGTATTTATGATGAATTTTTGCCGCAGTCATTCACACAAAGCTATATTGTCTTAATATTGAAAACTGATGATAAGGAAAATCTAGGATCTGTAGATGGCTGCCGACATATCAGGCTTTCTAATGTTGATTATAAGAATTTCGCTAAAGTCCTCTCAAATCGGCCACAGCTTGCAATGGGCACTTTGATTGTACCTCATGAAACATGCGGCTTGAGGGGCTCGTCAATACAGTCTAATATACATATAACGCGCATGGTGTTGTAGTATTATAGTAACGCTTATGAGCAATTAGAACTGCTGTAAACTAACCTTCCAAAGCCGTTTCATCGGGTGTCCCATTCATTTCTTTTTTACCTTCTGACTCACGTCAATCTTGGTTCAGTTCTTTCTATGGGGACACGTCTTTGTTACTAAAACTGCTCAACGCGCTTGATTGTTAATGGGTGTCTCTCACAACCAGTCCGAATTCACACCACTGTGCAAAAGTGTTCCCTGCTGTCCCCGCTCGTCGTCGCGTTATAGTGTTCGTTTTATATTTCGCGTTTTTCTGCTCTGATAAGCCTGGCATCGATGAGTTATTCGTTGAACGGAAGGCTGTGGTTCAGTGTCAGGAGCTCAACTTGATCGTTCTAGGAGTTGCGGTCTCTGGTTTGGTATGTGGGGAACGATACCTGCCGGATGTGCTGGTATACAATGGACACGTACACCACCAAAATACCTTGGCGTTAATTTGAGTGTCTATAAGCACACAGCTCATTACTAGAAAGACCAGGAGCCAAGTCTTCAGCGCAATGCTGTGACTTTTGTGCCCCATGGTCTCTCGATTTTTGGTAAGGCGGCCGTATGCAATCTATTTCTAGCTAGTAAAATTCATTAAACACTGGAAAGTATTCATTGCACAAGATTTTATATCCAGCGTTTCGACGGAGTTGTCCCAACTTTTGTGTGGTTTTCTTATTTTAAATCAATGAGGCATGATAACCTTGTCCGGCCTGTAAGTGCTGGTGGCCTCAGTTCGGTCCACCTGCATGTCGGACAGACGGTTTCATGTTTGATGCTTATCCGGTACACTACACACCCAATAGTACGTGCGTTCCTGCAATTAAATTTAGTTCATGCCTTACCGAGCATCGTTGCGTCTTCTAATGTTTCTGATCGTCCGTGTTTCTCGGGATTCATGCATGAGGTGTATTTGTCTGTTCGTTTTCTACATGTTCGATTTTCTTCTTAGTTCATTTTTCGGTGTCGAGGAACCGGTTGTGCAAGGGCTTAATCTCTATGTTATTTTTTCCCCCAATGTACCGCTCCATGTTTCTTGGTGGCAACAGCCGAAATAACCAAACGCGGACACAGAAAGGAACACACAGAACGTAGACGAAGCTGACTGTCAACTAAAATTTTATTGGAAAACCTACGGTTTTTGTTTCCTTGTCAAAATGATCTTGCTTTTATCTCCCGTGGGGCTCATTCAAGAAGGAAATCGCTTTTCTTGATAGAGAGATTGATGGTGTACTAACGCACTGCTGTCCTGTTTCTGCTGTGCTGTCTACGTTCTGTGTGTTCCTTTCTGTGTCCGCGTTTTGTTATTTCGGCTGTTCCCACCAAGAAGTATGAAACAACTAGCTCAGTTTTCTACTCTTTTACCGCTCCATGTATTTTGGATGACCGGGGCATCTAGTACTAAAAAGAGCACGCCATTTACAAAGAACTTTTTTCTTTAAGCTATACACTGAGACATTCCAAGTTCACATGAATAAAAAACAGGTAATTTTCGTGTCTACACTGAACTGCCGCCTTTGTGATGCTCCTCAAACGATTGAGCATTGTTTAATTATTTGTAAAGACACAATACATTTCTGGCATATCGTGCAACGGAGATTGAGAAAAAAAGACCTTGTTTGACGCCACATTCTGTAAGATTTCGCACTGCACTACCATATGTTGATGAACCCTTAGATACGTTACTTTTAATTTCATTACACAGCCTATGAAAAACATGCCTGTTAATCTTTTGCTTCTGATAATTAACTTTTTTGTAAAATTATTGTACACCGAAAAGAACTGTGCGCCCAGAAAGAGTTTGAAACGAAGTGGGCTGTGCTGTTCATTCTCTTTTTCCTAGTTGTTTGTTGCTTAGATGCGTCGCGTTATAATATATTAGACACGCGAATTCGTTCTTTTTAGAGCGCAGCTCTTTGGCGTCCGTTCCTGGGTTTCGCGTCGTCGTCGGCGTTGTCGTCGGCCTCGTAACCAGCTCCGCCCCCCTTTCATCCCCCCAGCGCTAGCAGCGAGCGACTGATACCGCTGGATGCCGCTGACGCCGCTAGAGAGTCAAGATAACGTGACTGCATAGAACACCGTCGCCGCCATGCAGAAAGAGGAGGAAAGGGTCCCCCCCCCCCCTGTTCTTGTGTGGCGGATAGGGTGCTCTTCAGTTGCCGACGCGCCGGTTATTTCACGTAGGCCCCGGCACGTCGACGAATACGTGACCACCTTCCCACGGCTAGACCTGGTTCTTAGCGCTGCGGAAGCGAGGGTATCATATTGTTTGTGTCGGCATCGGCGGCGTTGTCCCTGAAACCAACTCCGCAGCTGGGGTTGACTCACTATCGGCGTCAGCGGCATCAGTCAGTCGCTGCTATCTCTTCCCTCCTCCCTTTATCGTGTTGTCCGCTTGCTGCGCGCGCTTCTGCCCCCATCGTTTGCCGCTGGGTGTACACGCCGCCCCCCTCCCCCCTCTTCCTGCGAAAAATAAAAAAAAAATTCTGTGATAGCGCATACATGTGTTGCTCGATTTCTTTGCCTCAATCTATCGAAAAGGTGAAACAGCTTATTTGCTGCGCTCAAATTTCGCATTAGGAAGTAACGTAATCGTCGGTAATTTTTTCGTATTTTGTTGCTTATGTGTGTTGATGTGGCACTGCTTTCTTAATGTTTGTAGATAGCTCATGTGCATAAAACATCGCATCATTGTAAGAAATACCATGCTGAAAAAAAGCTTCGATAGCCAAGTTTTCTTGTGCAGAGGAGAGCAAGGCTGCTCTGTTTGCGGTGCCGCAGGTTCGAATCCCAGTCACGGATTTTTGTTCGATTTGTTTTATTTATTCACTGCACTTGGCACAAACCCACAAACGTTTCAAGATCTTGCTTTGGTTTTACCCTTTGGAATAGCCCTTTCGCAATAATAATATTATGTAGGTGCAGCTGCGTAAGTTTCAGTAATAAACGGTGATGAGGAACCTTGTACGAATAAGCGTTAGTGGAAGACAACACAATATCTGGGCAATTATTGGGGCATCGGAGGAGCCAGCACTAAATCCAGCATACAGTGCTAAGCGCTGATCACCCGTATGTGTCGGAACATATTGTGTTTTGGGCAAAAATACTCAGCCCTCTAAAGCACAATAGTGCTTTTGCAATCTATGCAGTATGACATCGTTTTTGCACATTAAATGCTGAAATTTATAAAAACACTGCGCCGACGGATGACGGGTCTATCGATATATCTGAGCCAATCTGGTAACTCAGAATGTGTCCAAAAAATCACCAGTTGAAATCGAACACACTTCTTCACCAAAGTATACGGTGCGTACTCAGCAACTCTTTTCTAATGTCCACGTTCTTGATCTGCAGGAAAATCCTGAAGAGCGCCTTGCTGAAGGATGCCAGCAAGCCGTCGAAACCAGAAAACCACCGACGACGAAGTGGTCACATTACCATATATGGCGGCAACAATGCCCTTCCGGCTGTGCTTCTATAATCATGAGTATGCTGATTTAGCCCCGGCAGAAAGTATCGAGGACTCATGGGGCATTACAGGAGTAAGCAGACTCGCCGAAGGTTTGACTATCACCCATAGTGGCTTGCTGCTTGGAAAAACCTGAGCTTTTACTGGACATGCGGCATCTGACGAGACATGCAAACTGCTGCCATAATGAAGAGAAAGTGCTGGTAAAAATGTCGAACCAGCGGTATTAATAACTCACGAAGAGATATACGGCACGCCCTCGCTTCCCAGCTCAGCCTTGGACAGAGGTGGTAGGTGGTAGCCCTAAACTGGTACGGAGGACCTGCGCTTGCACTTTACCCATCGTGCGTAAGAAGGATATGCTGTTAGAACTGGTGGGCTCTTCCGCGTCACTTGTATAAGAGGAGCTTGTAAGTGGTGAAATATCTGCGTTGAGTCTTGCGCCTCCTTGAAGTCTTGCCTACGAATTTGATTGGTGCTATTACGTTGGGAAAGCGAGAAAACATAGGCACAGCTGCAGGAATCACCGTAGAGCGCAAGCAGTAGCAAATAGCAGCGTTCATACAAGTATAGGTAAGCAGAAGAACAAGACAAATGGGATCGTATACGGACAGAAAAAGGGAAGAAAACAGCGATACCAGAACCTTTGGCCCGAAAATGCGGCTCATCGCTTCTTGCACGCGATGTTAGCCACGGTTACTTGGGTCCCTTCTTTGCAGCTTATTCCCCCCCCCCCCCCCCCCCTTGCCTCAACCCTCAGTTTTACCGGGTGCTCTCCGATTACTTGCTTCCTTTGGAGCCCTAGCGGAATGTGACAAAGGAAAAGTGGGACCATAGACACGGCGTGACCACGTCGGGCCGAAGCGGTGGGTTAGCCAGGAGCTAAAACACATTAGCAATTCATATAAGGGCAAACCGTAGGCAGTTTGCTTTTCATGCGGGATGGGCAGCCCTACTCCGGGATAGGCTTAGTTGGCCAGCGGGGAGATCAAAAGGTTTTTCCTCTGTCGCTAAGCTTTCCAGAAAATAACACGTTGGTTGGTTCAGAGTTGTACGGGTCCTCTTGCTTTACAATTTTTTGGTTTCCATGCCACGCTGAAGCCAAAATGAATGGGTTCTTTTCAGCGCCCCTTTGCACTTTCACGCTTCTGTTAATGCTATGTTTTGTTTTGGCTGCTATAATTTTTGTTTCTGTGTAGTTGTTTTCTGTTAAGATTACGTCGTATAATTTAAGGCTTCTTTTCGTGCCTTCCTTTCATGCATATTTCTTGAATGGCTTTTACAAGTATGGTCTTTTTCCTAAAGGCATCCCAACTTTGAAGCGCGTTTCTTATGCAGGAAGAAAGGACATGACGAAAAAAAACGTAAATACGAGAAGCGATAACAAAAACAGAATCCGAAGCAATAGTCCCAACCGACGAATGATACCGCACTATCAGTACAAAAGACGTCAGTTTGCTCTGCACCAATCTAGAGCTTTCAAAGGACAAGAACATGTAACGAAGCGGCGGAGCAGAGCATTCGGTGAACGCTCTCGTGAGCGCGATGCTGTGGCTGCAACAGAACGGGCGCTAACACTTGAGCATGGCATAACAAAAAAGTGGTAAGGTTATAACGTAGCTAAAGCGAGTAGACGTGCGAAAGCAGTGTTTAGCCTGATTGGCTCATGGATCCGCAGTCCTGGGTCCTCGGCACATCTGGCCATGATATTGGACTCAGATTAAGCTTTGATCAAGATTAAACGTATCTGATCTGCTCGCTCCACAGATGAAGACGATGTTGTGCAATGCGCGCAGCGCGATAGTGTGTTGCAGTTTAACAGGAGGCGTGATCGGCTGCGTAGAGAGCATTGTCTCTCGCACAGTGGCCGGCGAAGCTTATCCTTTCGCACCGCAGCGGGTTTGAAACCTAGTCGGTCAAATATTTATTTTATTTCTCGGTGGGCTGTTGCAATGCAACGTTTTTCCAAGGGCACCTTCAAGGTCAATCTCCACACAAATTCGCGACCCGGTTAGACCTCATGAAGTAGTGTTTTCGCACTAAAACACACTAAAATGCACATGGGACCAAGCGGCACAGATAAGGCTCAAATCGGTACAAGAAACCAGGCTTCCGCATAGCAGGAACTCATGCCAAACAGTTGCTTCATCTTTATTGGAAGTCCTCTGCCTTCTTCCTATTCAGGTGCCTGCCCGGCGTCCGTGTGCATCCTGAAGG
The DNA here is from genome assembly GCF_055824585.1 of Amblyomma mixtum. Taxonomy (NCBI): domain Eukaryota; kingdom Metazoa; phylum Arthropoda; class Arachnida; order Ixodida; family Ixodidae; genus Amblyomma; species Amblyomma mixtum. The sequence continues at coordinate 142,141,221 of NC_143013.1, read as the reverse complement.
CTAGTGATAGCCGCGGCTTGCGTGACTACGCCCCAGGGGTGCTCCCGCCGGAATCCACCGGCCCGCTGCTTTTGCTTTCCTTATCTAGTCATCGACCCAGCGTTAACATGGCTAATCTCGCGAGCGACAGTTGCGTGATGTGCATTTGCGCTGCACTGTTGCACAACTTTCACAACAGAGAAATGTCGCCCTGTCAGTGCGAAATTGTTGAATCTTAAAACTAAAGACTTGATCCTCTCCAAGCGCAACAGCCTGAAAGAAAGCAAGCTCACCTTATCCGAAGATTATTCAGTCGCAACACGTTTGGCACGAAAAAAGCTTCTCGATTTCGCGAAAAGCCAGCCTGATTCCCCTTACTTATAAACAAGACACGTTACATGTGCGATTACAGGTTACATGATAGTACATACATGTACGATGTACAGTCTTTGTCAAAAGTAACCAGGCTCCTTGGTTTGCTTCTCATTCGTATAGTAGACCCCTCACGTCTTCCCTAAAGATAAAAAATTCTTTGAAGGTGGGGGCAGGGGTTCTCCTTACCATACAGAGATTTAGAGCTTAAGGGCTGGCATAATAGCCTCTATATAAGATTGAGAAGCGAACCGTGCAGCCTGGTTACTTTTGACAAAGACCGTACATCCCAGTTCTGCCTCTTTCGATAGCGCAGAATTGCACATCCTAGGCACGCGGGAGGGTGGCCAGGCAATGCAAAGCTTCATTGTCGGTTCTTTTGCTAATATCACAAGCGTTCTTAGCAGTTATAACTCTCTATCATCAGCTATCGACACTTGTTCCGCTAAAATAATCTTTTTAGATGCAAATTATTTTTCATTTTTTTCGCTGTGATCGTGGCACGCACTAAGGCGACGGAGTGTTTTTAGCTACTACCAATGATATCCCGCCATCAAGTACATCGGTTCAGACTAATCTATAAATAGTATTATCTGCGATCACTCTTAATCACCAGAGCGAAACAATAGGTGCATGCTACCGCCCACCGTACTCGTTGCTTTCAGTTAGTAATGAACTTTAAGATGCTTTTAATATTATTGCAGCCCGCTTTCCTTCATCTCACCTACTCTTATTTGGCGATTTGAATTTGTGGAAACTAACATGGAATATCTACTCCCCTTTAATGTCCGAGTCCTTATCTCAAGGTCGCAAATTTTGAGACGTGTGCTCAGTATGCTGGATAGTGGAAATGTGCACCGAAGCAACTAGAATAACCGCGGCCGCGGCGAATACACTACATTTAATTCTGACAAACCGATCTCACATAGTCTCACCTATTACATAGCTGCCGAGCATCCAGTTGCTAATGAACTTTGACATTGGCACTTCACCGCTCGGAACTCGGTCATGATTTCGCCCCTTCTTACGCAGGCTTTTATTCTACTCTGGATCACCGCACCGCCTCCCTGCTTCAACAAGCCCCCCGGATTCTTCGACTTCATCGACTTACCTTGGTACCCTTCCGTCACCGACCACGAAGAACTTGAAACCTGCCTTCCACTGCCGATCCCGCCCCCTGTCAAGTGTAACGCCTGGCAACCTGGTGGAACTATCAGCGCGGGAGATACGCATCGACTAGAAAAGACGCATCTGCTCTGGAGCCACTTGGGGCACTTCACCGCTCAGAACTCGGTCATGATTTCGCCCCTTCTTACGCAGGTTAGTTACCTGCCGTCCTCGGCATCCTTCCGTTCAAATGACCCGTTCTTACTCGCGGTGTCGTTTCCCCCTGAAATGCTTGATTGTGTTCGCCGGGTACTGCGCCTTTCATGTTTCCACTACTTTAATGCATTCCTTGTCTTTTTGATGCTCGTCCAGTCAGGTGATATTGAACTTAATCCTGGGCCCTCTGTATCATTAGAGTCTATTTCTGAAGCATTCGCTCGCCTCGAACAAACTCACGCCACAATAATTGCTGAGTTGTCAGCTATTCGCGGTGCCCAGTCTAACATACTAGAATCTGTGAATCATCTGTCTCTGCGTGTCGATGATTTGGAAAGAAATGTTAAGAACGATCACTCGAGTAGCCCCTGCCCACACAATATCACAAACCAGAACAGTACTAAACTTTCGTTTGAAATCAAACAGCTCGCCGAAAAATGTGATGACGCGGAGAACCGCCTTCGTAGGTCGAACCTTATCTTTTTTGGAATTTCGGATGTAAAAGATGAAACGTGGGCGCGATCTGAAGAACATGTCGTTTCCTTCTGCAGCGAGAAACTGGGTGTGTCAATTGATCCTGCTGACATTGAGCGTGCGCACCGAATGGGACGTTACATGGAAGCAAAGAATCGCCCCATTATTGTAAAATTTGCGTTTCAAAACCAAATCATTAATTCTTTCAGCTACATCTCAGCTTAAAAACTCGGAGTTTAATGTTCGCGAAGATTATTCAGCCCGTGTTTGGTTGGCCCGGAAAAACTTTTTGAGTATGCTCAGCAAACTAACGCTTCGTTCAAGATCCGTTTCAACAAGCTTGTTATTGGTAACAAGCAGTACGTGTACAATGATACAACCGATTCTGTAACACAGCTGTCGTCGTCATAGCCATCATCACCACCTCCTTTCCACCGTCTACGTACCAGTCCTCATCAATCGTCATTAGCAAACAGAGATGCACGGGCTTCTAAGAAAATGACCCTATTATTTACAAATATCCGCAGTTACCTCCCAAAGTAAGAAGCAGTAGGATCCCTTCTTGAAGATGGCACTGCGGATATTGCTATTTTTAGCGAATCTTGGCTGACTTCAGATATCGAGGGACACAGAGCTTCTTTCCGAAGCGAAATCTTTTATTGCTTACAGGCGCGACAGAGCGGGAAGAAGGGGTGGTGGTGTCCTTGTTCTCACGAAATCTGAATTGCATACATCTCCCATCCATGTGAGTTCCTCCCACGAGATACTTTGCGTTAAACTATCCCTACCTACCTGTACAAATATTATTGTTGCATGTTATCGGCCTCTCCTAATTGTGACTTCTCCTTTCTTACCGACCTTCACTCCGTCCTACTCGATCTGCACTCCCGCTTTGTTCATGCCAACTTCCTACTTTGTGGAGACTTTAACTTTCCCGATATTGGCTAGGAAACCTTGTCAGCACCCTCCGGTCCGTCGAACAATTTTATTGACTTAGTGCTCACGTTTAACTTTACCCAGACAGTTAAAGTGCCTACTCGTGGTGATAACATTCTCGATCTTGTTCTCGCTTCTAAACCTGAGTTAATTGAGTCATTAACAAGCATCACCGGTCTAAGCGATCACGAGGTGCTTGTATTCAATTTTGCCGTTCCCATCCACACCAAGCAACGCTCCTTAAAGTACATTCGCGACTACAGTAAAGCAGATTTTCGCGCTATTAAATTCGAGTTAGAAACTTTTTTCCACCTTTTCCACCAAGCCGCACCCTCTAGATCAGTAGAACAAAACTGGTTGCTCTACAAGAACAAAATCTTATCCCTTGTCGAAACACATGTCCCTCTTATCTGCATACGTGGTGATTGTAGCAAGCCCTGGTATAGCAATGCCTTACGACAGTTAGCAAACAAAAAGAAGCGCCTCTATCGTGCGGCCAAGCATACGAATTCAGTTGAAAAATGGGAAATGTACGGCAGGTGCCTACATGAATACATTACCTTACTACGGCGTTCTAAAAAAATTTTTCACGAAGATCTTGGAAACATAATGCGCGTCAACCCGAAAAAATTCTGGAATCTGGTCACTCCTTGCAAAAACCGTACTCAAAACATTTCGTTGATTAACCAAGACGGCTTACATGTCCCTGAGAATGAGCGCGCAGATGTCATGAATTCATATTTTTCCTCCGTATTCACGCATGAACCTGCTCTCCATATTCCCTCAATACCTGCCACTGGTTTTTCCCAAATTGCACCAGCTTTCATAGCCCATGAGGGCATCACTAAACTCATCGACAACCTTAAAGTGTCAAGCGCCCCTGGGCCAGACAACTTAACTGCAAAAATATTAAAGGGAACTGTGAGCATTTCTAGCCGTATTTTGCAAATTATTTTTCAGCAGTCGGTTTCAAATGGTGAAATACCAAATGACTGGAAAACTAGTAAAGTAACTCCAGTATTTAAGGCAGGCAACCGATCCGACCCTTCTAATTACCGCCCAATTTCATTAACATTCATTCCATGCAAGCTACTGGAGCACATATTATATTCGCAGATCGCATCACACCTCGACAATAACGCTTTCTTTTATGAAAAACAGCACGGTTTTAGGTCAGGCCATTCTTGCGAGTCCCAGCTCTTCGAATTCACTACAGACCTTCACTTAAACTTAGATTCTTCTTTTCAAACCGACGTCATTTACCCGGATTTCTCCAAAGCCTTCGATCGCGTTCCACACCGGCGTTAAACGACAAAACTCTCCTGCCTCCACATCGACCCTTTAATCCTGTCATGGATCGACTGCTTTCTCCGCGACCGCTCACAATATACATTAATAGGCAACCATAGATCGTCAAATACCACAGTCCTCTCTGGTGTCCCTCAGGGATCGGTGCTAGGACCACTCCTTTTTCTCATATTCATAAATGATCTTCCCAATGCCGTATCATCTCGTATCCGTCTCTTCGCAGACGATTGTGTCCTCTACCGCCGCATATCTACTCCCGATGATCAGACTCTGCTTCAACGCGACTTAAACCTCATAAAAACCTGGTGTACATCATGGCTCATGCAACTGAACATTTTGAAATGCAAGTTCATGCATGTATCGAGAAAGCGAAATAACCTCAGCTATCAGTATTCATTAAGTTCCACACCACTCTCCGAAACAGAATCATATAGGTATCTTGGAATCATCATAAACAACAAACTAACCTGGTCTGAGCACATTGCAAAAATTTGTACAGACGCTTCCAAAATGCTTGGGTTTATCAGACGATCCCTTGCTTTTTCACCCCATTCTGTCCGACAACTCGCCTACGTAACATTCATCCGTTCCAAACTCGAATATGCCTCGGCGATCTGGAATCCCCATCAAAAATATCTAATCGATCAGCTTGAAGCCATCCAAAATCGCGCGGCCCGCTTTATCACATCGCAGTACGACAGACAACACAGTGTAACTCTTATCAAGGCATCCCTTGATCTGCAACCCCTGGCACTCCGGCGTAAATTTCACAGCTCGTTTTGTTTCACAAATTGTACTACACCTTCCCACAGCTAAGAAACTCTGTATTGCACCCGCCGCTTCACACCTCACGACGACTTTTTAACTCTAAGTCTGCAGCGCATACACGGCTCCACAAACTCATATAAAAATCTTTTTTACCTAGCTCCATTACACTGTGGAATGACTTACCCGATTTCATAGTTAATGAAACAGAACCCATTAAATTCAGGCAGTTATTATCATCACATTTCAAGGGCTGAGTTATTTTGTCGTGTTTTTGAGTGTGTGCATGTGTTTTTTTTGTTTTTTTTTTCTTATCTCAAGTTGTTCTTGAGCTGCTGTGTCTTTCTCATGTTAATATTTTGATAATGTTAATGTTGACCATGTATCCTGTACTTTGTATTTCTTGTTGATTTTACTGACCACTGATTATGAAGCGACCTTCCCCCCCCCTTATGTAATGCCCTAAGCCAAGGGCCCTTAAGAGTAAATAAATGATGATGATGATGATTAGTCTAGCCCTTACGAATACTAATAAAAAGAAAAATATGACGAAACTACAGCAAAGCAAATTTTCAGGCAATAAACGATGAAATATCTTCTTTTATCGGTGTTTTCCTTCATAGCTTTGTTAACCTCATGTTAAAATTAACTGAAGCCTGTTCGGAGGCTGTAGTCACCCAAATCACTGAACAATACATTCCTGAACGCACTCTTACCACTCACACAAACGCTCCCTGGTATGGTTGGTTGGTTTATGGGGTTTAACGTCCCAAAGCGACTAACGCTATGAGAGACGCCGCAGTGGAGGGCTCCGGAAATTTCGACCACCTGGGGTTCTTTAACGTGCACTGACATCGCACAGTACACGGGCCTCTAGAATTTCTCCTCCAAAGAAATTCAACCGCCGTGGCCGGGATCGAACCCGCGTCTTTCGGGTCAGCAGCCGAGCACCATAACCACTGAGCCACCGTGGCGGCCGCTCCCTGGTATAATAATCACAATAAGCGTTTATCTACCATAAAGAAACATCTCTAACGCGTGGCAAAGCTCTCGATAACTAGTGAGCGATGCGCTTTATGTTCAGGCGCTCGAAGACGATAAAAAGCACTTCCACTCTTTAACGTACTGCCTTCTATGTTAACCAGCAATGTGAAAAAAATTATGAGGTGTCAGTAATCCTTCCATCGATGATAGGATCGCCTTACCTGACCCATCAGGCGACCTCATTCCTTCCGACATTTGCGCCACGATTTTTAATCGCAAATTCGTTGACAACTTTACAGCTCTATCTGATGTACATGTACCTACGACTCACCAGTTCAACTATGTTTCCATGTCACATATAACTGTTGCTACTACTTGTGTATATAAGCTTATTGGTGGACTCAGTGGCCATTTCAATCCAGATTATGGCTACATTATTCCAAAGTTCTTAAAAAGCAAATCAACTTATTCTTCTATTATACTAACCAGACTTTTCCAGCAATCACTTGACCAATGAACACTACCTACGCAGTGTAAAATCGGAAAGGTGGTTCGAGTCTAAATATTTTAAATATAGCCTTTTTAAATATAGTCTTTCGAGTTTTAAATATAGTCTTTTGGAGTTATAAGGACAGGTTCCAGCGTTTCCACCGGTGTAGCGCATCAAACACAGCTAAGACGTGCTGACTAGTGGGCTAGTTATATTATATTGAGGTGTTCACGTTTTAAACTACTGTTAGTATTCTTGCTTACTTCGACGCGTGTATCCAAACATAAGGAATATCAGTGTAAGTTTTTATAGTCGGAAACTCAGTTACCCTTGGCGCTGTGGCCCAAGAAATTTGTTATTTTGACGACTTACCACCACTGAAGGGGTCGCGTTGCCTGCTAGGTTTTGCCAGCGTTTCAATGTGCATGTATTTCGGGGCAAATTTAAAGAGTTAACTAATAAATATTGGTTAACAATCGTAGTAGGCAGCTCGACTGATCTGCATTCTGATGCGCCACAGTGGGAACAGTGCTATGCCTCAAAAGCAATCTTCTAAATTAAAAGCCCTATTTTTCTTAAATTGGAGAACGTCTCAGATTAAACTCACGATTTTACGTGAGGTAAAACAGTTACATCGAAGAGCTGATTTAAATAGATGATTTTCGGTAAATTAATTTTGGTAATTATTCTTGGATTGTTAGGAACAGGCAGTCGTTCTACGAGGATCTCCTAGCGGGGGGGTGTTAAGCGGATTTCTCGGAAGATCCATGATGGAGGTATGCCGTGGGGGTAGCTGGCAAGTCGGCTTTCGGGCGACTGAAAGGTGCCTGTCTGTAATATCTGGTGACAAGTGAGCTTCCTCGCAATATTTTGCGGTAACGCATAGAGCGCATTCGGCGGTTCTGACGGCGACCGGGTAAGTACTCTAAGGAGCAGAAATTACCTTCTGATACGCGATTCAGGGGAGACCTATTACATGTGCGACGAGGCCTCCGAAACTGCTGAAGCTGGAGGGTTTCTTTTAGGCACACTTCCCCAGCCCTTCGCCTTATGTACCCTATCAGATGGATTCTAGCGTATGGATAGCGAATTTACATTAATTATGAGTTTATTTGATTTCCTGCCTCTTGCTGTAAATTCTTGTCTTTTGTGCGGACAGTAAATTAATGGGGATAAAGTCAAAACAATCTTAAACAAAACAAATTTTAAGTTTTTATATACCACTGTCACACAGAAAAGTAAACAGGATAACAATGTGTGTTTTGATGCGGAACCCGCTTAAATCGCTTCGACCCGATCCGAACCGGTTGTGACCGTAACGGCATGTCACTCTGCAGCCGTACCCGCACTCAACCCGAACCGCACAAGAAAAATTCTGGTTCGACACTCCTTGGTAGAGCGACTCTTCCGGTGAAGTGCGGGTCCGAGGCTCCAATCCTTCACCAGGAAAGTTCTATTTACAAACAAAGTTTCTGTGAAAGCTTTTAGCTTTCCTTTGTGGCCGTATGGCTGCGCTTGGGTGGATGCCAATGAGTAATTGCTGCCTTTGTAAAATAGAAAGCACCTTTATGTCTACAGAAAGCGGAGTGAACTGCCTTTTGGCTGAAAGATGTGCGACGCTAAAGCTTGACGCGGCAAAGAGGCCGTTGCATGACAACAGCATAGCGAAAGCAGTAGAAATTTCAGGAGAGCAGAATGTCAGCAATCATAATGTTGGCTTATGGCACGTATAATACAAGGATGAAACTTTGCTACCAGGTTTTTCAATCTGAACCACACCTGGACGCTCCTCTTGCTAGGCAATATATGTCTATGGATGGCAGAAAAATATCAGAAAGTTGATTACTTGTCTCGAGCCTCGTTGAACCTGTGGTTCTAGCGTGTTCTTTATGTATGCTTTTCTGATGATTTATTCTCGACTCTCTCATGTCCTATCGGCTGTTGCAGAAACCGGATTCACATATGAGGATTAGTATTGCAAAATAAGAGGCAAAGTAATAAAGTGAAGAAAAACAAAAAAAAAGAAAAAACCTGCCAGACTAACGAGGACTCCAACGGCCGACTTTAGACACCCTATCTTACCACGCTAACCGAGGCCGCCGCGGTGGCTCAGTGGTTACGGCGCTCGGCTGCTGACCCGAAAGACGCGGTTTCGATCCCGGCCTCGGCGGGCTCATTTTGATTAAGGCGAAATTCTAGAAGCCCGTGTATTGTGCGATGTCAGTGCACGTTCAAGATCTCCAGGTGGTCGAAATTTCCGCAGCCCTTCACTAGGGCGTCCCTCATAGCCTGAGTTCCTTTGGGGCGTTACACCCCAATAAACCAATAAAATAATTACCACGCTGGCCACTACACCGCGCCCGCAGACGTTAACTAGTCAACTTATGTGGCGCGATGTGTGTAGCCACAGTTGTTTCCTGTTCTTTCTATTGCGCGTAAATGGTGCAGCAGCATCTACATGCTCACAAGGAGAAACAGCGTTGTTCAGAAGGTCCTTTCAGGCATGTTAGGAGTGCCGACGTACTCCGAGCTTTAACGTGCAGCGCATTGGCCGTAAAAAACCGCTTGGAAGACTGCAAGTCCCAGAACGACCGCTGTCCGTTTTACTGTGTTAGCGCCCCTAATCCTTAGTACAGACCACAGCGTTCCGCAAAACTGTGCTCCGAGGCATAAATTACTGGAATAATGCTCTAGGTAGCTTAAAAATCTGCGAGCATGGTAGCGACACACATCTTTCTAGCCAAGCTAAATGTCTGAATAATGTAAACACACATGATGAGGTGACTTAAAGGGATACTGAGGCGGTTTTCGAATCATCTAACCTTCTAGGGTTTTGAAGTAGTGTCATTGCTGATCACGTCTGTGAAATTATTTTTTCGATTTTGGCTAAAACAGTGGCGCAATCACCAATTAAAAACGCGATGTTTAAATTTCCCGCGCCCAGCGCGAGCGCAGGAGAGGGGAACAGCGGAGAGGGAAACCTCGTCCATGTCGGCCAGCGTGACGTCATGTTGAGGAGCCGGGGATGCTTCGGCGCACCCGAGCGCGCTTTCAGCGCGCGTTGTTTCTCGTGCTGCATGCGTTGTTCCTCGTACTGCGTGCGTTGCGACGTACAAAGCGTGTCAGCCGACCTTGAGAATCAGATTCAACAGGCACTACTCTGCGTTCGTGTCCACGAACAACTACGGCCGCGACTGTGTCGTCTTCCACTGTTTTCCGCAAGACCACAAGCTCGCAGCGCAACCGCTCGCTGCTGTGACGAAGAATTCAAGCCGACCAAAGCAAGCTTACTCTGCTCGAAACACTTTAGTAAAAGCGGCTACAGGCAGAGCTTGTCCTAGTGTGATCACTGGAAATTTCTGTCGAAAAGGCGGGCTGAACCATGACACAGTTCCATCGGTTTCCTCGCGCATAAGAGGCGTGTCACCATTCCGAAGAAGCGCCTCTTTTAAAAGTAGAAACATGCTCACTTAGCCCCTGAAGAAACCTTATAGAGGCTTAAGCATGTGTCGCTCTCCTCAGATTAGGTGCGGCCAGACCACCTGAGACGTGCTCAGCAAGGCTCGGTTAGTGATTTTATACTCTGTTCGACGTGTCCAAGCAAGCAAGCAAGCAAGCAGAGCAAAGCACAATAAAGCAAAGCAAGCAAGCATCGAAGCTCTTCATATGCGGCATCTCGTTTAATCCTAGCTAAGCAATTAAAATGAAAGCGTTCGACGTTGATTTCGGATGCAAATTTATGAGAGAAATGAATGCCAACCGAGTTTTTGCAAAAAAACACCGCAACCTTACTCGGTTTCTTCATCAAGTTGTGGCAGCGGGCGAGTTGCAGCTAGCTTGGCTTTTAAGCACACCTATAGTTGGCAACTACATCAATGAACCTAAACTGCAAATCTAGGAAGGGCAACGTTTCCGAGGCAGCGATTAATATTTTCTGGCATCTGCTGAACGCGCCAGGAGTGAAGCGTATTTGTGCGCGTATTTGGCTTGGTTTCCAGACCGCAATGATTGCGTCACTATCCTGTGGTCACATGCCTCGCAGTGCTCGGCCACTGCGCTTCGCTAATTTTGACACCAACTTTGTGCTCCTTCATCGTTCACTTGAAATACTTTCTTGCCCCAACCTGCAACGCCGGGTACTGAGAACAGGATTTACACAGTGCTTTGGGCCTTTTCTTTAGGATGACGCTCTTCCGGGCGAGCCAGGAGGCGTCCGGTGGTGGTAATTGACTTGAGTATTGTTCGCACCCCTTCCTTTCCGAGAATACGAGCCGATGTTGTGCTGGCACCTTTTACGCATGGTCTGTATCGCGTCTTTGACGCTGGCGTATGCTTGTGCTAGGCATAGAATTTTTTGCTCGCGTCTTTTTTGGTTTCAGGCGATACGTGGAATGAGCAAACTGTAGTATTCTTTTCTTCGGTAGTCAGTAAAAAAAAATAGTCGCCGTATTCGCTTTTACAACGACACGGAAAGCTGCGACCTGCCCTCAACGCAGCGCCGGATCCGCATCGGCAGCTTCTCCAGTCCTCAAAGTGACGTCACGACCTCTCTTGACCAATCACGGGCGGCGGCGCGCCGCGCGGCGTGCCCCGCGGCACAGGCCGCATATTTCGGCTAAAAAAGGCAATTCGCACTTGTTTTTGCCTTATTTGGATGCGATATTCCAGTATACAGCATGAAAAACTATAGGATGCCGCTGCCAGCCCGATTTTCAGGAAAAGTGCTTCAGTCTCCCTTTAAGATCGACAGACTGCGCTGTCTTCTTTTTTATCTTGTACACTGGTACATCGCATGCTTGTCACTTGGGTTTTTTTTTTCTTGTAGCGTTCCTTATTGCAGTGTTCGGAGTTATACTGAAAACAGCGCGCGCTTACGCTCGCAACGTGAAGCACTATATGGAGCCTGCGATTAAGCGAGCATTTCATATTACGCTGTTCTTTTGCTGCATCACAGTGTCTTCGAGCCTACAGTTTGCACTTTGCAGACGGAAAAAGGTTCATCCATTAACTATTGGTAGCACGTTTTTTTGTCACCGATATTAACTCCAGCGCGCGATACGTTCATCGCATTGGATAACGATCAGAGGTAATGACCACTCATCTGGACACTAAAGAACAAAATAAGTCGAAGTTTCCGTGTAATGTTTCAATAGCTATCGACAAGCCTAATGTTCGTTTTTTTTTTCTCTAGGAAGCCATTCACTGGCCAGTACGCCGCCTCTCTCTTTCCAGACTGCTAAAACTGTAATAAAAGCATAAATTATACCCCCCCCCCCCCACCAGTGCCTGCGGCGCTTGCTCCATTTATTTCATGGATGCCTTTGTGCGTACCACAAAGGAATGCATGGAAACAACTTGAGTTCTTGATGTGTAATTGCATGAGAGAAATTGGTATGAAATACATATGAATCTTTTGTGGTATTTTTCTGCATGGGGGTTAACGGCAAGAAAAGTCACTTTAGTGTCTCATTGCGAATGACATAAGGAAATCATCTGTATTATTGCAAAAGAATCTCTGCTGAGCGTTTATACTTGAAAAACATGAGTACCTGACTTTGTGGTGACTCTCTAATGTGTCACACACCAGAAACCCAACGCTTATTTTTGTAAGGGCGATACGAGCGCGCTCGTCTCATCCACCTCATTTTCCGCGCCTTTCGAGCTCCTTTGTATAATATTCCGGCCTGCACAATCAAAAATTGCACTATATTTTTTACTGCTGCGTTCTGATATGGAAGACAAGAGCTTGTACAGCAAGGGCACTATTTTCAATAGTTGTCTGTGACTGCAGCGCGAAACCACTGAACCAGTAGGCATCAGAAAAAAACACTGCTGAAAGTGCACTGAAGCTAACAGCCGAAAACTCGATCCCCGCATGTCCCGCGCAGTACTGTACCGAGCTGGATTGATGGCAATCGCACCGCTGCAGCATTGCTTCCTTGGCCAGGTTTTCACCCGTCGCTAGCGGTATAACAGGCCGGCACGCGTTCAGCGTTATGGTTGTGTATGCTACTGGCGACTAGCGTCAAAGCTATGGTCATGGTTGGAAATTACGTTGCGTCATGAAAATTATATATGCCTCTCGGTGCTTGACAAATTGAAAAACTCGAAATTTTTCGTGAAAATTTTAGTCAGCAACTTGAGTTATAAAGCAGTGCTTAGGGAAAAATTGACAGTACACCTCGTAATAAAATGAATGGCTCGCAAAGATGAAATTATACAACATGCTACTTAGTCCAATCTCTCCTTTTTTTCGAGCAACTAAAGCCGCGAATATATTTTCTGAAGGGCATTGATATTTTTTACCATATTGACCGTGCTTAACAGTTTTCTGTGTAATTTCATTAACCAAGGCTTTCCGCGTGATATGATGCCTGCGGGTCTATTACAAATATGACTGTAGCAGGATTCCTCAATTCGGTAGTCTTCCTCTCCAGAACATCCATAGTTCAAGCCTGTCTAAACTTATTTAGGAACTTCGGGTTTACCGGCTGCTAGCATCCATCTTACGTGTCCGTCAACCCACCACTTACTGGGCAAAGAGCGAAACCACTTTCTCGGGAACAAATTACCTCCGCTGAGGTTTCCTCTGCCAATCGAGAAGAACGAGTACAGAAACCTACATTCTGTAAGTTCCTCTGCGATCCGCAACGCCAACGCCACTCAATCACCGGGGAAGTGGGAGAAAAGTAAACAAGAGGCAGACCCGCATTGAAGCTGAATGTGGGCTCAGTTTGGGAAGCTGCCTGCATTTTATGTTCCGCTTGTATCAAGAGCCAAGACCGCCAATGTGCTTGGTCAATCGCGCTTTTCTTTGTCGAGGCTTTCGTCTTGCTGCACCTCTGCCCCAATGAACCTCGCTTCGATCTCTTCCCCGGCTGGTAGAGACACTCTAGAAGGCTTATTCCCCGCTTCCGTTTCGCCGAGTGTTCAATGGGCGAACGCCACAAGAGTTCTCTACTTGCGGACGTGAGGCACCGCCCTCTCTTATTTGTTTTCTCCTAACGTATGCTGCAGTAGATGTCTGTGCTACGATTTCTCGCTTTCCTAGGGTCGATTCTACCTGCAGACTTGCATGTGGCTGATAAACTCGCTACTGATTGGACTTAATACCGCTGATGCTTGGTGTCATCTAACCGAACTGCAGGAACGGATTCTCCAGGCTGCACACAAAATAAGAAAGGTTAACGCCATGTCCGCGCCTACAAAAATTTCAATTCTCTAACGTAGCACCTGGGTACGAGAACGCCAGGCGCCTGTCTCCGTACCGATTACATTCCATAATCATGGTGCAAACATGAAATGTTTCACTGCGCAACTTCAGTTTCACCTATCCTTGGTGATCAGTGAAGAATGAAAACGCCATAGGAAATTTGTGCGGAGTGACTGACTACATTGAATGCGGGCCTGAAGAGTCCTAAGGTGGTGGCGTAACACTGTGGCATATTAGTTGCGCAGACGACCAGCTCTTCGGAAAAACAAATTGTTTCTTATCCCTGGGCTTTTATGCACTTTGCCTGCGATGAAATGAGGCTGCCACAGTCGTTATATAAACTGCGTACTAATGTCCAGAATCCGAGCGTCATAAACACTGAGCACCATACACTGGAAAGTGAATTCCTCAAAATATTTCCTACACAGTATTGCGGCAGTTTAATTTCAAAACATGTCCAACGTTCTTTGATAGAAAGTATGAATAATTGAAGATATTTAAGCTGCTGTTGCGAAAATATATAAGGTAATAGTATATGCTACCCATGTGCAGCAAAATCATCATTTTAAAGACATTCCGTCGCTCGCATCGAGCGGTTAATACTGCCAAAGAAAAACCAGTGGGGAACGCTCCTAACATAAGCAAAATGGTAATAGCAAAAAAATGCAAACTTTCCGACCAGTGATCTGCAGATAAAATGATTTTTGAAGCGAAAAGCTTCACTAGGCTAGTCAACATCGAGCTTCGCGTCAGCCGGAGGCCAGATTTCCTAATTCTGCGCATGCGCGAAACTAAGCGACCTGACGCGCAGCGCAGGTGGCTGTCGACTCCGTAATAAAAAAAAGAATAAAAACAAGCACAGAAACGAGAATAAAAATGAAATGAACGAAATAAAATATCAGAAATAAAAAATTAAACAAAAGACAAACAGTGCGCCAGGAAACTCTCATATCTCGATGGACACCCGAACCGCGCCGTAAGGAAAGGAAAATCAAAAGAAAATTGTTTTTAAGGAAAGGAAACGACGCCTCTGTCTCTCATATCTCGGTGGATACCCGAAGCGTGGCCTAAGGGCCTGAAGGAAAGTGAAATGAAATGAAAATTGGTTGTAAGGAAAACGAATGCCTGTATCTCATACCTTGGTGTACACCCGAAAGGAATGGACACCACAGTACATGTCTCTAAAGCAACCTTCTAAGACATCACTGTATTCACTACACGCACGACTCCTGCTCCGCCTCCGTACAGGCAGTGTGTGGACGGGCGAACGCCTCCACCGTCATCATGGTGCCACCAGTGCATTGTGAGCAAACTACGACAGCCATGACGTCAAACCAAGCGTAACTGAACCTTTTCGCTTGTATATCAGGCTTAAACACAGCTATGCCACTGCCAATTTTTTGTAGTGAAATCTTGCAAGGTATATAAAAAAATAACGCTAATAAAGCGTTTCGCGTTCAAAAACGCTTTTGTATATTAGTGTATTTTGTACAGAATTGTTGGGTATGTATCGAGCTGAATTTAGGGCCTCGCCGTAATTGTAAGCGTTTACAAGGAAAAGATCTTCGAATACCAGATTTTATACACAGTTTTGTTATGGTTCACATTTCTAACATCTCATGGTACTAGGCAGAAACTCAGCAACTCCACGAAACAAGATCCAACTACAAAGCTGCGATACCGTTCTTGTTCATAGCAATCTACACGAATGGGTTGTGCAGTTTAATACATTCCTGATGGATACCCTCTGGAGTCCTAACGGTGGAGTTTCAGCGTGAAGGGGACGTACTACGCGCCCTGGCAGATGTGCGCCCCGCCTCACGGCCAGGTGCTACTGCGTGTGCACAGCAGACGTCCAGTAATCAGGTATATGTCTACGGTATTACCGCTCCGCTATACTACTGTGCCAAAAACTAACAAATTACAAAGAGGGTGGAACTTTTCTGTGTCAAAGTTGGTCACACTATCGAAAAAGTTCTCATATATGTTTCGTATGTGTCTGGTTCATACGAGATTATGGAATATGTGTCATATGTGTGGACATATAGCATACGTGCCCACGTGTGTCATACGTGGCCTATGTTTCTCGTATGCCACTATTGGGAGAGGATGGGCTAGAATTAAAAGGGAGTCAAGAATAAAATAGCTTCCATGCAAGTTATCGAACGAGGTAAAAGTAGGAGGGCGAATGAAAAAAAAAATCGTGCCCCTAACGGGTTCGAGCCACCACCATCGAGATCTACAGATAACTGGACCAACCACTACACCAAGACTGTCGCTTTTTTATTGCATGGAAATAGCGCAGAAAAGAAAGATATTGTGACTAAGACGAAGCTGGCAGTGGCGCGGGACGGAGCGCTCGCGCTAGGCTAGCGGCCATTAAATCATTTCTTCTCCATTGTTCACCACGCCTCATTCTTCGGCTGGCCGCCACGTTACATTTGGTGTGAGGTGCGGGGCTGATGGCACAAAAAACCAGGCCACCATACCCCCCAATGACCCCCCACCTCCCAAAACATCAGAAGCTTGGGAGGCACACATATACATTCAGATAGGAGAGCCAGCTAGGCGGCTCTTGCAGGGCAGCCTATACTCCCCGCACCAAAGCGCATTGTTCACGAAACACAGATTTCGATGACCGTGGTGATTCGGCCTGGCGATTCATCGTGCTGCTCTTCCAGGTATTAAATATATTGTCCCAGCAACAAAAATAGATCACATGGCACAACACAGGTTTTCTCGCTACCAAAACGAGTAACGCTTGGGTTCTCTAGTTACCCTGTAACTGAATACGTCGGAGCAGCAACTCAATGCTATAAATGTCAGAGGCATGGCCACATATCAAGACATTGTAACGGCCCCGTGCGCTGCAAAGTCTGTGCTGGCCCTCACTCGCACAAAGAATGCACTTCGAGAGCGCAACCTAAATGCGCTAACTGCGGTGGCCCACACCCTGCTTCCTATGGAGGGTGTTATAAAAAGAAAGCAGCCACAGTTGCTCGCACGGCAGAGCAAACACAAGGGAAACCCCCTAAGCGCCATGAACCACCACCTAACCCCGACATGGTTTTCACGCCTACGGCAGCTCTTTCCGAGAAGCAGTCAACACAGCGTGGCAGAGCAGCTGACAAGACCTACGCAGATGCGGTAAAAAAGAAGCGTGGGAAGTCTGTTGGTTCTCCTCCTTCATCAAAGCTGCTGCAACGCACTGCACAAGACCCGACAAACAGCGGCGCTCGCTCTGAGCCTAAGGCGCCACAACATGACAGGAAGATCAGCGGCCGGCAGCAAACCGGAAGCTCTGAACAAGATGTCACGTGCCTACTGATTCCGATGCTGTTTGCAGCCATCAAAGCTCTTATCCGTGCAAACCCCTCGTCAGGAGGACTCCCAGAAGTAGAAGCTGTCCTTGCAATGGAGCCGTTGGTGTCGGTCTCCTACGCTCCGCAGGGGCGTAATACCACACTTCAGTAATCATGGCTTCCACAGCGAGAACTTCACCACAGCTGACAATCAACATCTTTCGCACATGCACCATTTTCCAGTGGAACGCTCGCGGGCTACGCTCTAAACTCTCAGATTTCCGACAGCTCGTGCGAGCGTACCGCTTCCCCTTCATAGTCATCTGTGAATCACGCGTCGAGGAAACTTTCCGACTCCAAGGATACTATTTCCATCATTCAGAACGACCAGATAACGTCAGCAGATTGCTGATAGGCTTTCGGAAGGATATACCGGCCTCGCCGGTTGATGTCCCGCCTCACAGCGACAATGAATACGTGTGCGCTGTCACAGTTATTGCCGGACAACAATACACTCTGATTGGAGTATATCTTGAGCCAGGCACGCCATTTGATGCTTTGAGACTTGAAAATTTGATATCAAAGACGCCCTCTCCGCATATTATTTGCGGAGACTTCAATGCTCATAATGAAATTTGGGGCAGCTCACATACATGTGCCCGAGGTGCCAAGCTTGCAAAACTTCTCTCCAAGCATTCAGTTCAGCCATTAAATGACGGCAGCATCACCTACCTCCGAGGCGCGACGACTACCAGCAGCATCGACGTGACATTTGTCACAAGTTCATTCGCCCACAACTTTGGCTGGTGCACTGATTTGGAGACACGCGGAAGCGACCATTACCCAATCCTCATATCGGCTTTCCATGCGCTGAGGAACCCAAAGAAATTCCTTATAAAATCTACAGACTGGGACGCATACAAGGACGCTGTAAGCAAAGGAGTTACTGCGGCAACTCGAAATGAGGAATTAGCATCGACAATGGCGTATTGCCTGAGAGCGAGTACACAAATTACAGCTAAAAATGATAACCTACCTTCAAATGATGACACATTCCAAAGGCTTTGCGCTATACGCAGGCGAGCTGAAAGGAAAGCTCTGCGCACAAAAAGCCTCGATGACCTACGTGCATGCCGACGGGCACAACGTCACATTCGACGCTACATGGATAAAGTGAGTCGGCAAAAGTGGCGTGACTTTTGTTCTACGCTGGATGTGCGCCAACCAGTAACCAACATTTGGCGGATAGTTAGAGGTATGCGCACGCCACTTCAACAACTCCACCCCTTCGCTGCACTCTCCCTTCACGAACAAAAATCTATAAAAGAAGTCTCAGAAGAATACTGCAGGCTACTGTCGACAGGGTCAGGGCATTCGACACTCTCCGCAGATGGTCAAACAGGCATCCCAAAGGCGGCAGTGCCAGCGTTAGACTTGCCTTTCACAATGGAAGAACTATCCACAGCTATCGCGGAGACAAACAGACACACGTCTCCGGGTCATGATGAGGTGACCTATGACGCCATTGCTAAGCTACCCCACACCTCCCGTCTTCGACTCCTGGAGTATTACAATTCTTCCTGGATGGCTGGTGAGGTCCCCACGGAATGGAAGCTGGCGAAAATTGTGCCCGTTTTGAAGCCCTGTAAGCAGCCAACAAGCTACGCATCATTCCGGCCCATTGCCCTACTGAGCTGCGTAGGTAAGCTCATGGAGCGCATGATCTCCAAGCGCATAATTTGGTTCCTAGAAAGCCGAAATGAGTTCCCCCAAGAAATGAACGGGTTCCGTCAAAACAGGTCGGCGACTGACAATATCATCGCCCTCGTCTAATCACTTGAGGAGTACCTTCATGCTGGGTACATCCCGACAGCCGTTTTCCTAGACATCAAGGCCGCCTTTGACTCTGTCTTTCACCATGCAATTCTCGCAGCCTTTGGCAGTCTTGGCCTTGGAGGAAGGCTATACAAGTGGATTGGGCATTATTTAAAAGAACGGCAAATTTTTATGACCACTCCAGACGGTCCAACTCGCTTTCACGCAGTGGAGAGGGGCGTACCACAGGGAGTGGTGCTCAGCCCTCTCTTGTTCAATATTATCCTTATTCACATAACAAGAAACCTTCCACGAGGGGTCCGCATAACAATTTATGCTGATGATATCTGCATCTGGACCGCATCACGTTCTCGCTATATTACCCAGCAACGTCTTCAGAGAGCGCTATTGCACGTTTCGATGTACCTGGCTTCCAGAGGTCTTCGTCTATCGCCAGAAAAGAGTGTTGCAATGGCGTTTACAAGAAAGACGATGACCCGATATCCGCTGCTCCTAGGCGGACGATCGCTGCCATATGTACGATCTCAGCGATTCCTGGGTGTTGTAATCGACTACAATCTGTCATGGTCACCTCAGATCAAAAAACTCCGCCAGAGGATTACTGCAGCATCGCAAGTGTTCAGGTTCATGGCGGGAACAAGGTGGGGTAGCAACTGCCGATCAATGCTTCTGCTTGAAAAAGCCTACGTTGAAGGAACCTTGCGCTACTGTCTACCAGTGCTTCAAAGATTATCTACATCAAGCAATAAGACTCTCAATGCCGCACGGAACAACTGCCTGCGAATATGTCTTGGCCTACCAAAAGGTTCCTCTGCGTCAGGAACAGTAGCGGAGGCAGGATGTCTCCCACTAGAGGTGATTACCGCCCAGGAAACTATGCGTACCCATCTCCGCCATGTCCTGCAAGGGAAGAAGCACTTCCTACACCGCGTCCATCTAACTCACAGCAACTCTAGCTTTGGCCAGGCAGTACAGCTCCTGCCCCTTCCTACTATTAATCAGCCACAGAAGCTACTACCTCTGGCCTTTCCTCCACGGACACTTTCTCCTCTAAAGGTGAAGAAGTCTGTTCCAGGTGTGAATGCAAAGAGCCGCATGCCACAGGCAGCGCTTCTGCAAACTACTCTCGCCTACTTAACGGAGGAATATACGCAGCACATCCATATCTTCACCGATGGTTCAACTACTAAAGAAACCTCTTCTTGTGGCCTTTATGTGCCCTCAACAGACCATGCCCTTTCTTACCGGCTGCAGCGGAGAACATCCTCTACGACAGCTGAGCTTCACGGCATTAAGGAAGCTCTTTCTTACATCCTGCGCCGAACCGCCGGCCGTTCGGTTATCTTCACCGATTCAAAAGCATCGCTGCAGATCCTCGCCAACCTGCTGAAGAAAACGAATCACCAGCCAGTTTCCCTCGACATCGGGTATATGCATCATTTAGCTATTGCCGCAGGCCACTGCATAACATTTCAGTGGGTACCTGCTCACTGTGGCATTCTGGCTAATGAAAAAGCAGATGAAGCGGCCCGTAAGGGCCATCAACATCGGAGATACATTCGAACTTTTTTCACGAAATCGGATGCGTCCCAAACGGCTAAAAGTTTTGCTTACGAAGAAACGTATCGGCTTTGGAGTTTGCCGACACATCAGTACCAATTTCTTCACTCAATCGACCCACATCTTAGAACAAGACTCTCACCCAGAATTCCTCGACAACTGGAAACACTTTATCACCGACTTCGTCTGAATTCTGCATATACAAACCGCTTGCGATACCGTTTTGGACAAACGAACAGTCCGCATTGTGACAATTGTGCCGCGGTAGAAACTGTGGAACATATCCTACTTGTGTGCCCTGCGTATGCTAACGAGCGTGCGTACTATGAACATTGCATGCAGAAGCTCTGCCCAGTGCCCCTAACAATGGACAAAGTTTTAGGTCCCTTAGCCTGCTTCAGGCAACAGAGACTTGCAATGAACTTTCTTTTTTCATATTTAAAAGACATTGGACATCTAGATAAGCTCTAAATTCACTTGCACGTTACCTTCATGCATTCTTCATGCAGTGAACTTCGTCAGCCCATTTGTCGGACTATGCGCTCCATCATTCCATAGGTTACATCAATACTCGCCATTGCATCCTTAGTACCCATTTCATGGCCGCATTTTATCTTCGTTTTTTTTTCTTTTACCTCTTCCACGCTGCTCTCCTACTGTCTTTTTCTCCCAAATTCCCCTTCCTACGCAGAGTAGCATGCCAGCGATTTTTAAACGCCGGCTAAATTCTCTGCATTTCATTAAAGAGTCTCTCTCTCTCTCTCTCTCTCTCTCGCTATCAACTTCCTTCTTAACTGTTCGTTGTAATATGTTCCAGAAGAACACAGCGCCAATGCACAGAATAAAACAATTATCAATCGTCTCTGGTGTACTGCACAAGCGGTAATTCACCGTCCATGGCGCAAGCACCTGCTTAGCATGAAGCCATGCATTCATAGGCAGCATAGATGTGTGCAGTTTAAAGAAGAATGTTTTTGCATCAGAAAAAAAATACACATTCGCCTAACACGTTTTAAAACACTGATGTGGAGGGCCTCCAGAAAGGGTTCCGATATAACGGTACAGAAAGCAAATACTCTGTAAGTGCCTGAGTCATCTGCCTTCTGGAGAGGCTGTCCAGGTGGTCTAAAGAAAAGCGCACTGTGAGGAAATTGAACGCGTCAGCAACTTCCTTAAAGAATCCTAATAAAGGCCCCTCACGAGTATTTCCAGTCGGTGCGAACAGGAAAGGCAAATGAGCTCTCAGACGCCTAATAAGCGCAGCTACTAAAAAAGGGTGCTTTGCCGAGCTGTAAAACGAAAAGTCGAAACAAGTTGATGCAAGAAAATGTGAACAAGGCCTATTCCCCTAGACTCCAGAGATAAAATTAGGTTATCGCGAAGCGTGCGCTGCCGTTGGGAACGCCGTACGAAGGAAGCAAATATTCTGTGCATCACCTGCACTTTGTTCATCGCACAGTGGAGAACCAGGAGCACATAAGCAATTTATACAAATAAAAAAAATGTTCCAGACTTGAGCCCGAGCAAACACTGAAAGTTGCCTACCCATCCGAGCCTGTGTTTGTCATCTCATGATCTGTGAATCCCAATAGGCTGCACTGTTGTGAATTTGGTGAAGAGGATCCCCTAGGTAGCGAAGGGTCTCGCAATCCCAGCTTATGCCCCCATAATGAATCGGCGTTGTACCCAAATAACCAAACCAAAGCCCCTTGGATATATCTAAATTAAAAGCCGCACCAGATACCTCGCAAAAATGTTCAGTCAATTGTAATGCCTTGTAATAAGGGAGTAATTACTCATTGACATCCACCTGAGCGCAGCCATACGGCTACAAAGGAAAGCTGTACAGCTTTCTCCGTAACTTCGTAGTTAAAGTTCGTAGGTTCTTTAACTACCAAGTTTCTGAGAAAGCTGTATATATTTCCTTTGTAGCCGTATGGCTGCGCTCAGGTGGATGTCAATGAGTAATTACTCAGTTACGACAAATCTACTCCGCCTTGGGGGATTCCCCTAAAATTTGACCAACAATTGTAATGCCGCAAACACACTCGTTTTGTAAGAACTAAAGAGGTCGACATCATCAGCATAGGCTAAGATCTTAATTTCACACTGCGCCAGGAAGAAAGCACGGATAGTTGCGCTTTTAAATTACTGAGGAAAAGAGGTTCACGATATAGGGCAAACAACAAAGGTGATAATGAAGAGCCTTGGCGAACCGATAATTTCAATGGAATAGGTTTGTTTAGCTCTTGAGAGAGAGAGAGAGACTCTTTAATGAAATGCAGAGAATTTAGCCGGCGTTTAAAAATCGCTGGCATGCTACTCTGCGTAGGAAGGGGAATTTGGGAGAAAAAAACAGAAGGAGAGCAGCGTGGAAGAGGTAAAAAAAAAACCCGAAGATAAAATGCGGCCATGAAATGGGTACTAAGGATGCAATGGCGAGTATTGATGTAACCTATGGAATGATGGAGCGCATAGTCCGACAAATGGGCTGACGAAGTTCACTGCATGAAGAATGCATGAAGGTAACGTGCAAGTGAATTTAGAGCTTTTCAAGATGTCCAATGTCTTTTAAATATGTAAAAAGAAAGTTCATTGCAAGTCTCTGTTGCCTGAAGCAGGCTAAGCGACCTAAAACTTTGTCCATTGTTAGGGGCACTGGGCAGAGCTTCTGCATGCAATGTTCATAGTACGCACGCTCGTTAGCATACGCAGGGCACACAAGTAGGATATGTTCCACAGTTTCTATAGAGGCACAATTGTCACAATGCGGACTGTTCGTTTGTCCAAAACGGTATCGCAAGCCGTTTGTATATGCAGAATTCAGACGAAGTCGGTGATAAAGTGTTTCCAGTTGTCGAGGAATTCTGGGTGAGAGTCTTGATCTAAGATGTTGGTCGATTGAGTGAAGAAATTGGTACTGATGTGTCGGCAAACTCCAAAGCCGATACGTTTCTTCGTAAGCAAAACTTTTAGCCATTTGGGACGCATCCGATTTCGTGAAAAAAGTTCGAATGTATCTCCGATGTTGATGGCCCTTACGGGCCGCTTCATCTGCTTTTTCATTAGCCAGAATGCCACAGTGAGCAGGTACCCACTGAAATGTTATGCAGTGGCCTGCGGCAATAGCTAAATGATGTATATACCCGATGTCGAGGGAAACTGGCTGGTGATTCGTTTTCTTCAGCAGGTTGGCCAGGATCTGCAGAGATGCTTTTGAATCGGTGAAGATAAACCAACGGCCGGCGGTTCGGCGCAGGATGTAAGAAACAGCTTCCTTAATGCCGTGAAGTTCAGCTGTCGTCGAGGATGTCCTCCGCTGCAGCCGGTAAGAAAGGGCATGGTTTGTTGAGGGCACATAAAGGCCACAAGAAGAGGTTTCATTAGTAGTTGAACCATCGGTGAAGATATCGATGTGCTGCGTATATTCCTCCGTTAAGTAGGCGAGAGTAGTTTGCAGAAGCGCTGCCTGTGGCATGTGGCTCTTTGCATTCACACCTGGAACAGACTTCTTCACCTTTAGAGGAGAGAGTGTCCATGGAGGAAAGGCCAGAGGTAGTAGCTTCTGTGGCTGATTAATAGTAGGAAGGGGCAGGAGATGTACTGCCTGGCCAAACCTAGAGTTGCTGTGAGTTAGATGGACACGGTGTAGGAAGTGTTTCTTCCCTTGCAGGACATGGCGGAGATGGGTACGCATAGTTTCCTGGGCGGAAATCACCTCTAGTGGGAGACATCCTGCCTCCGCTACTGTTCCTGACGCAGAGGAACCTTTTGGG
Organism: Amblyomma mixtum; assembly: GCF_055824585.1. Classification (NCBI taxonomy): domain Eukaryota; kingdom Metazoa; phylum Arthropoda; class Arachnida; order Ixodida; family Ixodidae; genus Amblyomma; species Amblyomma mixtum. Next base: position 142,116,903 of record NC_143013.1, on the reverse strand, counting down.
AGGCCAAGACATATTCGCAGGCAGTTGTTCCGTGCGGCATTGAGAGTCTTATTGCTAGATGTAGATAATCTTTGAAGCACTGGTAGACAGTAGCGCAAGGTTCCTTCAACGTAGGCTTTTTCAAGCAGAAGCATTGATCGGCAGTTGCTACCCCACCTTGTTCCCGCCATGAACCTGAACACTTGCGATGCTGCAGTAATCCTCTGGCGGAGTTTTTTGATCTGAGGTGACCATGACAGATTGTAGTCGATTACAACAGCCAGGAATCGCTGAGATCGTACATATGGCAGCGATCGTCCGCCTAGGAGCAGCGGATATCGGGTCATCGTTTTTCTTGTAAACGCCATTGCAACACTCTTTTCTGGCGATAGACGGAGACCTCTGGAAGCCAGGTACATCGAAACGTGCAATAGCGCTCGCTGAAGACGTTGCTGGGTAATATAGCGCGAACGTGATGCGGTCCAGATGCAGATATCATCAGCATAAATTGTTATGCGGACCCCTCGCGGAAGGTGTCTTGTTATGTGAATAAGGACAATATTGAACAAGAGAGGGCTGAGCACCGCTCCCTGTGGTACGCCCCTCTCCACTGCGTGAAAGCGTGTTGGACCGTCTGGAGAGGACATAAAAATTTGCCGTTCTTTTAAATAATGCCCCATCCACTTGTATAGCCTTCCTCCAAGGCCAAGACTGCCAAAGGCTGCGAGAATTGCATGGTGAAAGACAGAGTCAAAGGCGGCCTTGATGTCTAGGAAAACGGCTGTCGGGATGTACCCAGCATGAAGGTACTCCTCAAGTGATGAGACGAGGGTGATGATATTGTCAGTCGCCGACCTGTTTTGACGGAACCCATTCATTTCTTGGGGGAACTCATTTCGGCTTTCTAGGAACCAAATTATGCGCTTGGAGATCATGCGCTCCATGAGCTTACCTACGCAGCTCAGTAGGGCAATGGGCCGGAATGATGCGTAGCTTGTTGGCTGCTTACAGGGCTTCTAAGAAAAAAATTGGAGGCTTATCAAGGTTAAGCCCCGTAGATGCGAAGCATGTGACGTCACATATCACGTCACATATCACGTGATGCAGCGATGGTGGCGCCGCCGCCGCGTCACGCGCGACGGCGCGAACCGAAGCGTGGAGGCCTCCGCCGGGCGACGTCCGACGGCGCGATATGAGGCCCCATCTGCAGCCGGTGTGATGTCATCACGTGACGTCACATCATGTGATCTCACTTCAAGGTCAATGGTGGCCACCACCGGGAGGCGACCGACGGCGCGATATGAGGCCCCATCTGCAGCCGGTGTGACGTCATCACGTGACGTCATGTCACGTGACCTACTTGAAGGTCACTTGAAGGTCAATGGTGGCCACCGCCAGGAGGCGACCGACGGCGTGATATGAGGCCCCATCTGCAGCCGGTGTGACGTCATCACGTGACATCATGTCACGTGACCCCACTACAGGGTCAATGGTGGCCACCGCCGGGCGTCGCGCGAAGGCCCGAAACCTACGTTAATATGCTTCGCATAAAACACCTCCGATATTTGTGTGCTCTGAGACCGCAAACAAGAAATCGTGACGAGCCTTATCAAAGGCCTTGGCAAGGTCAATCTGTCAATCTGAATTAGAGCTGCTTATCCTGTCTCATCTGATACTGTCTCCAATACTAAACGTGCAATATGAATATGAGTTTGGATACTGCGGCCTCTGATACTGCAGGCATGATCCGTACCTCTTAAGTGAGCGACAGCTAGCTGCAGACGAGGGGAAAGGACCTTTGTAAAAAGTGTAATCTTTATTTTAATCTCCGTGTTTGTTACAGAGAGAAACGGGATGATAACCCTCAACTGTTTGCACACAATTTCTATATGTGCTTTTAGAAATTAATATATATTAGCCAGAATCGCACGTGGAGGGCAAAGAACCAACATCGTAAGAAGCCTGTACAACCTCCTTCAAGAGAGGCGCCAGACAAGGGGAGGAGATTTTTCAGCCGCCAGGTCAGAAATGTAAGATTTAATTTTGTCCAAAATGATATGCCCTTCCACTACGGCACGCTGCTGATTTCCGAGTCGGGGAAAGGCCTCGGATAAGGGACTGTAATCTGATGTCACATTTATGCTCACACAACCCCCAAACAGCTTCCGATTATAGTCAAAGAAAGCACCAATAATACCAGGACCATCGCTGTATGTGCAACCACCATACTGAATTTCCAATATTTCTTTAGCAAGAGCAGTCTGCCTTTCATCACTCAGGGCCCGTCGAGAAGGTTGCTCATCCAGAAACGTACGGGACCGAGACCTTATCAAGGCCCCTTTGTATCTTTCGGTTTCAAAGTGCTGAAGCTCTGCTTTAAGACAGTGATATCTTCTACATAGGCACCTGGGCTAATCTTCTCTAACTCGGGTAGCTCAACCAAAGTATGGCCGAGCTCTCGAAAGTGATGTCTCTTCAAAAGATTAATTCTTGCTGAGGCAATGTTTTTGTTTTTTGTTTAAATAAGTCCCATTTTTACAAACCTGAGAGATCACCGTGTGACTATGTGTCCTTCATCAAGTAGGTACAGCACGTTTGATAATTTCATCTAAGAGCAGACAGCTATTCAGCTTCCACGGCTCCCACTGAGGATGGAGTACGCGCTGACTGTGCCTCCCTATCTGAAGAGACGCCATAACACTGAAGAATATGGGCCGCATGCAGTAACCAAACACGCTGGCTAACATGTCTCCTGAAAAGTAAATCCTTTCATGCCGAGCACTAGAGGAGCACTTAAAATGAGAGAAATAATTGTTTTTTCCTTTACCGTGCCCAACATCAACAAGGTTGCATTGGCATGCCAAATCAGTAAGCAAGGGAGCACTAGAGCTACACGCTTAATTAACACTGCTCGGTCTTCATCCCTGCAAACACAATTGAAATCACCCAACAGCATAGTTTTGAGATCCGATGGTCGACTATTGACAGGAAAAATAACAGATTAGTCGCGTAAAACTCTAGTATGGGCGAGTTGGTTCATGTCGAAAGAAAAAACATAATGGCGCAAGAAACGGGGACGCAGAAGGCACACAAAAGGCAGGACTGACGCCATTCCTGTCTTTTGTGCGCCTTCTGTGTCCCCATTTCTTGCGCCATTACCAGTTTTTTCTTTCAGATAAGTCGCCACTCCTCATCAGAGGACAGCTTCGTTTCCTGGAGGGCTGGCGCACTCACACACCATTTCTTTGCAAAATGCCGTGACTGATGTTACTTTCGAAGGATACGCTAACCCCAAATGTTAAGGGTAGCGATCTGAAATGCTGCGACGCCCGCCATTTGTGGTACTTGTCTCATTGAACGCCATCCACTGTACTGGAGTGGCCGCCCTGCAAATCGGCGGCCTGTAGCGCAGACATCGCCCTTCGGTTTGAGGTTACCCTTCCCAATGCTACCACACCAGGTGCGTTCTGCTCTACGCCATCGGCACACACCTCATCAACTGCGGGACGCCTCAAAGGTGCGCTATTGTCCATCGCCTCCTCTGAGACAGCCAAGGCTTCGGCCCATGAAGCCGAGTGGACCACGTCGGTCGCAGCCACGCTGACAGCCGACGGGGCACCGCAACACACTAGGGGCTGACATTTTAGGCGACATGCCGCTGCACTTAGGCGACGAAGGGACATCTGCGGCGCAGAAGGCATGTCGCACATTCACTGGCTGTTGCGCATCAGCTGACTCTGCAGAAGGGGTGTACTGCTCTCGTGATCGCTCGGTGACCGATGATTCCTGAGCAGCAAGCACAGGTCTTAAAGTAGCAGGTCCAGGCAGACACGGTTCCGGTGGATTTGGGTCTGGAGATGGAGATTCCTGTTTGTCGCGTACTTGCAGGCGGTCCCTTGATGTTATTCGGTGCAGAAGCCCTTTGCTCATCCTCTGGTGGGAGCTCATGACTCAGTTCATCTACGGTTCCACAATATCCGACACATCCATAATGTGTTCTTACACCCCTTCATCCTCATGTTTCCAGTGGCCCTGGTGTAATCAGTCAGCCTAACTCATAGCACAGTTGTCTACTGTGTGTCTACTGTGGCACTGGGTGCATCGAGGCATACGACACTGACACCGTACATGGCCGACATGGCTACAATGAAGACACAGCGAAGGCTGGCCTGGGATCACAACTAAAGCTTCTAGCCCGAAAATGATTAGTGTGTGGGGAATTGTACTTGCTGACACTCCGTCCTTAAGCGTGAGTGGGGTTTTACTCTTCGCTGTTCACATGTGCTCTATTCCAGGGAACCGCCACTTCTCACGCGCAATAGTTTGTACAGTTCCTAAAGGCTCCAAAGCTTCCACAATCCTACGGCGCTCCACACAGCGCGGCAGCTGGAGAAGCTTAAGCTTCACGCTTTTGAAGTCCGGGTCAAACAGGATACCTTTTAGACCTTTGACGTGGAACTCTGCCACGACTGCCACGCAGAAAGTCAGTACTACTTTAGAGTGAAAGGACTTGCGCTATGCTTTCTTAAGGAGCGAACTATTGCAGACAGGATTTCCACTGGTATTGTGAATCTTGATGTGCACTATGGTAAGCGCTAAACGAATATTGTATGTATTCTAATTTATTCAGGCCTGGCACCTTCTTTGGTAGTGCTCTCAATGCGCATGTATTGTTTACTACAGTGGGAGCTCTGCCACGAAAATAACTCTCGTTATTCGTTATGTACCTTTACAACGGCTTAACAAAGCACAAAAGGCAAATTTGCCTTCCAGCTGAACGTTTGTCCAAGCACATTGGAAACGCCAGACGTCAGACAGTTTCGGTAGCCTCTGTTTACAGCAGGAAGGAAGGCACATACTGCACAGAGAAACAAGCAGAAAGTTATCTGAAACGGGCGAAGAGTTTTTTTTTCATGCATTATTTGGGCACTTGCTAGTCACTTCTTTTCCGTATGTTTTAAGAAGCCCCGGCGACTGCATACTTGGCACTCATGAGCGGCTACCTGTTTCGCACGAGTTTGATGTAAGCTCATACGATGCACATGGGAGCTCTTGTGTGCGTACGAGTGCCGCGTGTCTGTTGAGGCATGCTACATATGTAATAAGTCTCTACAAGGCACATTTTGCGGAGTGCGTGGACTACTATGCCACATATGTGTCCATCCGGGAGATCTGTGACGAGTATGGTATCGTATGCAGTCGATATGCGTTCATACGAGACACATTTACAGCACGTATGAACTCGTATTAAGCATAAGTGTTGATGCGAGGTGAATTTGTCGACACATATAGCTAATATGCTGCCCATCTGAGTTCATACAAGGCACATTTGTCACACATATGAACTCGCATGATGCATATATATGTTCATATGAGGCACATATCCTGACACATGTTACTAATATGGGCTGCATACGAGTTCGTACGAGACTGGCACATATATCTCGTAAATAATACATATGAATTGATACGACAGAAAAGAAATCTTATGAGATTTTTTGATAGGGCAGCTACCGCCAAGGTTAACCGGACAAGCAAAAGGACGCGCTAAATTCCAAAATGCGAGTAAAGATATGCAGCCTGCGCACACTAATTGCAAACTTTGAGCGCTTTTAAATATTATTGTATAATTAGTCACCCTAGATACAGCTGCATATGAGGGTGAACTTCGTTTAGCGAAAACATTTAATGACTTTAATCGCGTGAGTGAAGATTCTTGCGTCAAAACTACCTTACAGTTTGAACAGAGTAACTGATCCTGAGAACAAGACTAATGTGTTACCGAAAAGAAATTGTCAGATAACTCTCTAAGGGAGTTTTCGAAGGTATTCGTTTGAATTCTCAGTATTTCTATTTGCTAGTACAGCTCCAACCGGGCCGCCGCGGTGGCTCAGTGGCTATGGTGCTCGGCTGCTGACCCGAAAGACGCGGGTTCGATCCCGGCCGCGGCGGCTAGAATTTCTTTGGAGGAGAAATTCTAGAGGCCCGTGTACTGTGCGATGTCAGTGCACGTTAAAGAACCCAAGGTGGTCGAAATTTCTGAAGCCCTCCACTACGGCGTCTCTCATAGCCTTAGTCGCTTTGGGACGTTAAACCCCATAAACCAACCAACCAACCAGCTCCAACCGGGTAATTACCGAGTAGTACGTAAAAATAATCTATGCGCCTGAAAATCACCTAAGACCACTACAAAGCTGAGGAAAATATTGGGAATAATTCAGCATCTGCAGTCCTCGAACACTACCTTAAGTGAACTTTAGCCAGCAGCGCATGCTGATTTTTCTGCGTGCATGCAACCTTTTTTAGCCAGCACCGCAGAAAAGCATACAGTATATAGTTTACAGTTGATTAGGCAAGCTTACCTGCAAAAATGCTGGCAAATAAGTACATGATTCACAGAAGCACCACTGCCGAACGATGCGTCGTAGACCGGAGCAAGATATGTGTAGTCTTGTCGGATAATGCAGGTGACGCTTCGCAGGCGTGTGCAGAAGCAGAGGTCACTGATAGGCCGGCTGTCGAATGAGTTGGTGCTTGTCACGCTAATGAAACGACCGAGGCTTGATGTCGTAATCCGGTGCGTGATGTAGGCTGCAAAAATTCTTTGAAATCAGTATATGCGCCACAGAGGAATGGCTACCGAACAAGGTCTGTCGATGTTTCTCTTCTTCTATTGATTATATTTTAATGGGCCTTTAAAATAATTTTTAAATCCAGTGCTTCCCACAACTTCCATGAGCGTCTTCAACGAATAACTACAGCTGCTGAGAAGCGCTCCAGAACAAAATACGATTTTTGCAGCCTGTCGCTTAATATCCTTGAAATATAGCCACAGCCCACTTAAGAAACCCGTGATTTATAGCACTTCCCCGGATACAACTTCTCGTTGGATAGAACACTACGCCTTACAGGCCGATACGTTTCCACGGTGGGTTTCCTGCAACCCTCTACAATTACTATACGAATGTCATCTTCCGCTTTACGGAATTACCGCTTCACCAGGAAAAGGTGTCCACTATTACTGGTCTTGCGTACCCATTCCTTCTATCGCTCGTCTAAATTATTTCTATGGCAAAGTAAGGGACCCAACTATTAGCGTGTATATTTCTCTAATGTATATGTCCCTGTGTGTACGAAGATGCGAGCACAAATAAGAACTCAGTGTCTATATCAAAAACGATTTCATTCTGCTAGAGTGAATTAGAAATTTAAATGAGAGAGAAAGGACTCTCTTTTGAAGTAAAATGAATACAAACACCCAAAATATCAACACGGGTCGCCTGCTATTTCTTATTTCCTTTTGCTCCACTACTTCCGATGAAAGAGCTCGCAGCTTCCGAATCCTTGTTTAAACCCCTTGCCTTGAGCCTTCCTTTTCACGTGGCTTTCTTAACGGCATTGACTCGACCTACCGCTATATGCAAAATACTTCGTTTCAGCAGCCCTGTTGTAAGAGAAGAGTTCCCCGGCACTATCCATGCAGCCGAGTAAAAGACTCCGCCACCGTCGGTTGTGCGATAGTGCGCGGGAAATTTCAGCTGAAAAGAGGTGCATGAAGGGCTGATCTTATCTGCATTTATAATGCCCATAACACTGCTTCAGCGAGCGCCTATCCGTCCGGCAGCGGAAGGCTGCGCAAGCCAAAACCTGTGTGGAAATACAAAGAAAAGTAAAACGACAGAAACAGAAAGCTGCACAGGTTGTAACGGCTCTTCTATGCGTTCGCGATTTCAGTTTTCTGAGTGGAATTGCTCCATCGCATGTCTTCGATACAAACCTTCTCATCATCAGGAGTGGTAAGAAAACCAAATACTTCGAAGAATTACGTCAGCGACGGGAAGCAAACGGAGAGTAGGACGACGAAAACTTCCTGCAAGGCACAGGGCGCAAATTCTCGCGCTTTGAGAACAACAAAGGAAAAGAACCGTCGTGGTTTCAGATAAACGCATTTGCTTCGTTACAATTTATGTCGTGCTAGATGAGATAACAAAAAGATTATCGCGATAAAAATGAGAGGTAGTGATGAAATGTGCAGCTTGGTGTATGTAGCCTACGAGTGGTGACAAGAAATTAGTCTATAATTTAGCAGGTTGTTTACGCACCTAAAAGAAAGAAAAATTGAAAACCCAAGATTGAGGCTGTAGAAAACTAGGGCATTTCAAGAAGTAATTTCTATTAGCGCGCAAGAGACCGTGGATTCGGAACCAGCGAGTTCTACAGCACAGATTGCCGCCGATGTTCAACTGGAAACTCCAACGTTATCTAGCCTGCCACGCACTGCTGGCAGTAGGGAAGTTACAACATTTTTGCGGTTTCTCTCATTTGCCGCCACATGATAAATACTCACTTCTCTTGACTTTTATGCTGGAAATGCCGTGCGACAGCGTGTGCTTGTTTTTTTATGGCATATTTTGTAGAGTTACGCAAGTCCGTGCACGCAAACACATGTGTTGAGTGTCTTCGGTTGTCATTATAGCAAATGAGAAGCATTATTTCATACTTCGCTGGGCAAAGTTGTCACCTTATCGATTAGTAGATCATCTTGCCTAAAATGTTTGGTGCGAAATTTTTTTTTTCAATTTTAGAACCCCTATCGCAGGATATTGTTGTTCATCTTATATTTGGAGAGTCAGCTGGTGTCCAAATACTAAACCAATCGTCATATTTATGGCGGACTCATAATACGAGGCTGGTCGCCTGGGCATTGTACTGCACCGTGTTTATTTTGAATTTATCTCCAGCTCTCGTATGCAGCTCCGAAGTCGGTTTATTTATAACTTGAGTTCCAGTAGTAAATTTCTTCTCTGCCTTTAGGTGCGAAATATACGTCAATGGATTCAAAATTATGTTTCGAACATCTGCAATTACCCATCAGACATTGATTTCTCCCCTCCCAGGGAGTGGGAATATTCAAGTGGTACAGGACTAGAGAACTCCGGTCGCTACCACTACCTCCTTTCTTTGATAGCCCTTCTTTTTTATGGTGAAGTTTACTTACAAATGTCTGAGCTAATGGCAGTAGAGAATAACAAAGAACTTCGTATATTAGAGGAAATTTTAAAGCCAAAACCAGCACAGCTGCCCCGGTTGAACCCCCCGCAGCTGCACGAAAGGTTCAAGCTAAACTTCACTTTTCAAACGGATTAGGTGGGCTAGTTGGTTCATTCCTGAATTAAACAGTTCACTGCGCGAAAGGGTTAACAGCGCTTCTAAGTGTCATGAATGTGTCTAATCCTGGTGTCCTAATCCTTTCGCCAGTTAACTCTTTAATTCAATTTTCACCTTATTGTGTTTTTGATATTGGGGACACTATGTGTTTTCGAATGTTAGAATGCCACAAATACAGACTTCTAACACAGATATGTTTAATTTCAAGTATAGATTGGGTGAAAGTCCCTTGGTTTACAAAAGCATTTCCAAAAGTGGGATTCACCCCCATACTTCCAACACAGGTTCACCTAGTTAGCGAACTTCGCCCAACTTACTCCCTGCCAGGGCTTCGTTATTCGCGACAAATGTGTTCTTTTTGGCTCTGGTTATTGGAGTGTTTCACCTGCCATGGGTTGCGGGAAGAATTTATCAATATATGAAAGGCGCTCGCGTATGTTGTCAGCAGGAGGTTGGTAATTCTGTAATAGAGTCGCGTACATCTTATCATTAATAGCCACGACAACCTCATGCTCTAACAATATCTCAAACCTATTTGCTCCGCTCTTGAAAAAATATATTTCCTAGCTCTTGATGCGCTCTCTATTTTTCGGACTCAAGAACCACAACAGTAGCATAGAGCAGCCTTTCTATATGACATGCTCCAAATTGCATGATGGTCGACACGAAGAAGTTATATGAGCTTGAAACAGAACTCTTTCACTTACTCCTAGTTTCCTAACGAGGAACCTTTACACAGACGAAAAAGCACCTCAAGAAATTCCAGGCACGCAAATTTTGAGGCGGTTTCGACAGTAAACCTAAGAATAGCAAATGGCTGACTTTACAGCCAAATTTCCTTGAAGTGACATGAAAGAGATAGTATAAGGGATTGCTTTAGTGATCAATGCTGCTTAATATCGGCATGCAGACAAATGATCACCGCAGTATGCAGTACTTAGTTGCGGAAAGCATAAGGCGTTAGGATGTCGTTCGGTGCCGCAAACCTGTCGAGGGGCAAAATAGTAGAGGAGAATGTTCGCAACTGTTCCCTACAAAAGTCTTGGTTTTCTTAAAAACGCACGTTTTCATACATGCGCGACTGATAATTTTTTTTTGCCATCTTTGGCTTTCTAGCTGCGGATTAAATGGTTTCGATACGCATGGCGACTGTCATGAAGAGAGAAGTAGAAATTAGCGCAGAATAATACATATCTAAACTGACACGCACCGCTAAAAAAGAAACAGCATTTAATTTTGACCGGCAGATAACCACGTCAACGAACGAACGAAATGGGAGGGGGGATTTAACTACCCACCATACGAGAGGGCAACACAAGGGAACTTAGGCGTACATTAAATCATACATATGACAGAAGCCAACAGTCACCGAAGCCAAGTAGCACAGGGGAGGGTTTCTTTTTTTATTAATATGTGGTGTAGATCAATGGCTAATAGTAGTGAAATTATTCCATCGATAATAGATAGTTGGTTAGAAAGAAAACAATTACAGCCACATGCCACCCGTGGAATCCGAGCCCACGACCTCCACCGGCTGCATGTTGTTGTTCTTATTTTTCTTTTTGATCAATTACATTTAAGCGATAAAATAATTGCGTTATGAATTTGCCATAGGTGAACACCACCAATTAATAAAAATAATAGAAACACTCCCTTATGCTAGTTGGTTTTGGTAACTGTTGGCTTCGTTCATACGTGCCATGCAAGTGCGCCTGGCTGATATTATGACAATGCAGCTATCCGAACCTAATTGTAACGCGAGAGCGTTAAGGGCCCCGGGTAGAAGAAAAGCCGTTGTCGTCGTCGGCATCGGCGGCGATGGCCGTGAGCGAAAAATACCAGAAGCATTAATAAATAAAATCGGGGTTGGGAATTGAACCAGAGCCTCCGGAGTGCGAGGCGAGCACGCTAACCACTCCGCCATTTTTCTTTATTGCCTTCAAAGGCGTGGGAATACAGTGCATTGCAACATATGTGACTATTTACATGGCTATTTACATGGCTACAGCACTCCTCGCTTCCAGCGACCATTCCAACTTCTTCAGTTGGGATAGATTCTGGAAAAGGGATACAATTTCTTCGTCAAAACCTCGGTCTTTTAACACATCGTAAATATCCAGGACGCTCTCAACAAAATATTGATACTCCGCCGCGCCAGCTGGATGGTTTGGAATGAACAAAGACGCGTCTAGTGAATTCGGTGTTGTCTTAGAAGGGTGCTTTAGAGACATGTACTGTGGTGTACATTCCTTTCGGGTGTACACAGAGATATGAGAGACTGGCGTATTTCCTTTTTTAAAACCAATTTTCATTTCATTTTCCTTCCCTTACGGCGCGGTTCGGGTGTCCACCGAGATATGAGAGACAGGCGTCGTTTCCTTTCCTTTGGGCAGGACGTCACGCCGAACGGGCAATGTCGTTCCGTGGACTACTTGGCAACGCTCCAACACGCTGTCGCGTCCCACTCTCAAAGATGAAGCTTAAGCGTCCTCCATTTTTTTTTAGCTTCACAAAAAATCAGTAGCAAAAGTTGTGCCCCTTCACTCCTGCCGATATGCCTAGAAAACACCATTCTGATCTGTAGAAAGAGACACACGAAACCTTATATCATTCTTATTGGTATCGGTATATCGCAATATATCGGTCTAATATCGGTCTTGCCCCCTTCTCAAAACTTCTAGAGCACCCCAAAACCTTCGTCAATTAGGCTTGTCACCCTGACGGAATTTCTTCGCCAAAGGTTTTTTTGATCCATGGTAAAACAGCGCGGAAAAAACACGAGGACGGAACAAACACGACAACACGAGCGCTGACTTTCAACTGACGATTTATTACGCACATGTGTACATATATAGCATTCCCGCCAAACACTAAACAAAAAAAAAACCCTGCATCATCACTGAAAATATTAAATCTACATATCTACAAATGCATGCTCCAAAAAGGTGATTTCGCGGTTAGCCAGTGATAATGAGGGCTTACTAATGCATGCTGTACCCCCTTTGTCAATGTGATATGCCTCTACTATTTCTCTTACTATCTGATCCTTATGTTTGAAGATGACGGATGTCTGATGAAGCAATGGGGCGCACGTGTGCTCAGGTTGCCTGCAGTGAAGCGCCAAATTCGAACCGGCTGCCTTGTCCAAATAATTATGGTGCTCCCTCAGGCGTTCGTTTAGACATCTCCCAGTCTGGCCAACATACCACCCACCGCAAGAAAGGGAATCTTATAAACAACACCCTCGATGCACTCAACCCTCCTCTCTACGTGTGCTGTGGTACAACCACCACCGATCCTCCTTCCTAGTAGGGCCTCTCGCTTCCGCTGCACAGCTCGGCAAATGTTGCTTAATTTTCTGCGAGACGAAAATACCACATCAATTTGAAATTTTCGCCCCACTTTCTTCAGACGGTGTGAAAATGCGTGGACGTATGGGATGACAGCTATCTTCCGGCGCTTTGAGACTTCATTCGCCTGAGGAACACGCTTATGGTCCGATTTGATTTTGGCCACCAACCTTTCGCATAACCTTCCAATAGTTGCCTCAGGAAAACCAGCGTGCTTAAGCCTGGAAATTTGGCCTTGCACTCCTTCCTCAATACGATGGACACACGACTTGGTCAGAGCGGCGCGAACACAAGACAAGGCGATGCCTTCCTTTACCAGCTTGGAATGCCCGGACTGAAAACTGAGTAAGGGCTTTACGGAGCGAGGCGAATACAACCAGCAAACGTGTCGGGCTCAAGTCTCAGCTCCACATCCAAGAACTGAATCCTACCTTTTGAAAAAGCGGCTTTTGAAAAAGCCGCTGCTGAAATTATACTGCGTAAAGCGAAGCAAAGCCGCATAATGAATTTGAAAATAGCTTAATTATGTTATTTGTTTATTCAAAATTAGCCCAATTTCTGTTTTAAAATAGCGATTTATTCTTATAAATATGTCTTCTTCGGTAAACTACAATTATATGGTATTCGATGAATTGGTTTAAGCTAATCCGTGCAGCGGGGCTTGGGCTTACTCCGCTGTTATTATGTGGCCAAGGATGCTTTTTTTTCTAACCAAAACTTAGGTGTCCTTGCGTCCCAGGCTAATGGTTCAATTGGCTCCTAACAAATGACCTGTAATTAAGAAAGTTAAGACATTTGAGGAATGGTATTTTTAGAGGGTGAATTAGAGTTTGTAATATAAATTTAAATAAGTATCAAAAATTTGTTTGGTTTGGTTTGGTTTATAGGGTTTAACGTCCCAAAGCGACTCAGGCTATAGGGACGCCGTAGTAAAGGGCTCCGGAAATTTCGACCACCTGGGGTTCTTTAACGTGCACTGACATCGCACAGTACACGGACCTCTAGAATTTCGCCTTCATCGAAATTCGACCGCCGCGGCCGCGATCGAACTCGCGTCTTTCGGGTCAGCAGCCGAGCATCATAACCACTGAGGCACCGCGCCGGCTCAAAATTTGTAATAAACCAGCTGCGAAGTCTTAAATTTTCGAACCAATACAAACGGGGAAATGAGCCAGTGAACATTAAGTAACAGCAGATCTCTTGAAGGATGAAAGGAAGATTGTGCTCGAAAAACTAACAGCCCTGTGTACGCAATGCCTTATCCCATCAAGCGTATAAGAAGCTTGGAAGAAAGCAAACATTGTCTTAATTCATGAGGAAAGAGACGTCAAGTACTTCAAAAATTACAGATCGATCAGCTTACTCTCCGTTGCCTACAAGGTATGTACTAAGGTAACCGCAAGTCGATTGAGGACAATCTTAGACTTCAATCAACCGACAGATCAGGCGGGATCTCGTAAAGGATATTCGACAATAAACCATAATCACACTATCAGTCTAACCACCCCTATAAAAAGCGTTCATTTATTCCGATGAAGCATTTGACTCAGTTGAAACCTCAGCAGTCATGCAGGCATTGCGGAATTAGGGTGTACAGCAGTCTTATGTGAAAATACTGGAAGATATCTATAATTGCTACACAACTTCCTTAACCTGTCATAAAGTCAGCAATAAAATTCTGTTCACCGCCTGTTTACAGGAGGTGCTCAGAGACCTGGAATGGGAAAAGCTTGGGATAGGAGTTAATGGAAAATACTGCAGCGATGGCGTAGAGGTAGAGCATCCGCCTCGCGTGCAAGAGGACCGGGGTTCGAATCCCGGTGCCACGCAATTCTCCACCGGATTAAAAAAAAAAACTCCGTGTGTCAATGGAATTGCATAACCAGGCTTGGAGTGCGGCCTGATTTCGGTGACCAGAACCGACAACGCACTTCCTCACCAGAACAGGATTTGGCCACCCTGGTGTAGTACTTGGCCACAACCTTCTATGAACAAACCAATTAACCCTCGGCCCTCAGTCCCCAGCGGCTGCGGAGCAACTGACCAAGGCGGCGGTCAGATCTGTGACGCAGCGGAGGGTGCTAAGAATCTCTGGCTCCGGACAGGCCGCCATTGGAAACTGAACCTGGCAACGTTTAACGCAAGAACCTTATCAAGTGAGGCTAGCTTAGCAGTGCTATTGGAGGAATTAGCCGGTATTAAATGGGATGTCATAGGGCTAAGTGAGGTTAGGAGCACAGATAAGGCGTATACAGTACTAAAGGGCGGGCATGTACTGTGCTATCGTGGATTAGCAGATAGGCGAGAACTAGGTGTGGGATTCCTCATTAATCAGGATATAGCTGGTAACATCGAGAAGTTTTACAGTATTAACGAGAGAGTGGCAACTATCGTGATTAGGCTTAATAAGAGGTACAAGCTGAAGGTGGTGCAGGCCTACGCGCCTACATCAAGCCATGATGACCAGATAGTTGAAAGGTTCTATGAGGATGTGGAATCGGTAATGACCAAAGTAAAATCACAGTACACTGTACTGATGGGCGACTTTAATGCAAAGGTAGGTAAAAAGCAGGCTGGAGACAAGGCGGTAGGTGACTATGGCACAGGTTCTAGGAACAGTAGGGGAGAGTTATTAGTAGAGTTCGCAGATAAAAATAATTTACAGATTATGAATACCTTCTTCCGCAAACGAGCAAACAGGAAGTGGACGTGGAAGAGCCCCAATGGTGAGACTAAAAATGAAATAGACTTCATACTGTGTGCACAACCTGGCATCATAGAGGATGTGGAGGTCCTCGGTAAGGTCCGTTGTAGCGACCACAGAATGGTAAGGTCTCGTGTTAGGTTAGATTTGAAGAGGGAACGGAGGAAACTGGTCAAGAGAAAGGCTATTAACGAGTTAGCATTAAGAGGGAAGGTAGAGGAATTCAGAATGTCGCTGCAAAACAGATTTTCCGCTTTAACTGAAGAAGACGACAGTAGTGTTGAAACAATGAATGATAATCTTACAGCTATTGTTACAGAGTGCGCCGCAGAAGTAGGTGGTAGGATGGTTCGACAGGATACCAGCAAGCTATCTCAGGAGACTAAACATCTGATTAAGAAACGCCAAAGCATGAGGACGTCTAACTCCACAGACAGAATAGAACTAGCAGAGCTATCGAGGTTAATAAATAAGCGCAAGGTAGCCGACATAAGAAAGTTTAACATGGAGAAAATCGAGCATGCTCTAAGAAACGGAGGTAGCCTAAAATCAGTGAGGAGAAAACTGGGTATAGGTTAAAACCAGATGTATGCGCTAAAAGACAAACAGGGCAATGTCATCAGCAATATGGATAAGATAGTTGAATTAACCGAAGAATTCTACACAGATCTATATAGTAGCGAATGTAATCATCAAGTTACTGAGGGAGGCAGTCGGGCACAGCAATGGGACATCCTGCCAGTAACGAGGGAGGAAGTAAAGAAAGCTTTAGGAGCAATGCCAAGAGGGAAAGCAGTTGGTGAGGATCAGGTAACAGCAGATTTGTTGAAGGGCGGAGGAGAGATTGTGCTACAAAAACTGGCCACCCTGTATACGCAATGCCTTGTGACCTCGAGAGTACCAGAAGCTTGGAAGAACGCTAACATTATCTTAATTCATAAGAAAGGAGACGTCAAGGACTTGAAGAATTACAGATCAATCAGCTTATTGTCCGTTGCCTACAAGGTAATTTACTAAGGTAATCGCTAATAGAGTCAGGACAACCTTGGGCTTTAGTCAACCAAATGATCAGGCAGGCTTTCGTAAAGGATACTCGACAATAGACCACATTCACACTATCAATCAGGTGATAGAGAAATGCGCAGAATATAATCAATCCCTATATATAGCCTTCTTTGATTACGAGAAAGCATTTGACTCAGTGGAAACCTCAGCTGTCATGCAGGCATTGCGGAATCAGGGTGTGGAAGAGTGTTATGTGAAAATATTGGAAGATATTTATAACGATTGCACAGCTACTATAGTTCTCCATAAAGTCAGCAATAAAATTCCAATACGGAAAGGTGTCAGGCAGGGAGACACGATCTCGCCAATGCTCTTCACTGCCTGCTTACAGGAGGTATTCCGGGGACTGGAATGGGAACAGTTAGGGATAAGAGTTAATGGAGAATACCTGAGTAATTTGCAATTCTCTGATGACATTGCCTTGCTAAGCCGCTCAGGACAAGAACTGCAAAGCATGATCAACCAGTTAGACAGGCAGAGCAGAACGGTGTGGCTAAGAATTAACATGCAGAAAACCAAAGTAATGTTCAACAGCCTAGCAAGGGAACAGCAGTTCGCCATTGGTAGCGAGGTGCTGGAAGTAGTAAGAGAATATGTCTACCTAGGGCAGGTAGTGACCGCATATCCGGATCATGAGAGGAAAATAACTAGAAGAATAAGAATGGGGTGGAGCGCATGTGGCAGGTTCTCTGAGATCATGAATGGTAGCTTACCAATATCCCTGAAGAGAAAAGTATACAACAGCTGTATCCTACCGGTACTCACCTATGAGGCAGAAACGTGGAGGCTAACAAAGAGGGTTCAGCTTAAGTTAAGAACGACGCAGCGAGCTATGGAAAGGAAAATGATAGATGTAACGTTAATAAATCGGAAGAGGGCGGAATGGGTGAGGGAACAAACGCGGGTTAATGACATCTTAGTTGAAATCAAGAGGAAGAAATGGGCTTGGGCAGGACATGTAATGCGAAGGCAAGATAACCGCTGGTCCTTAAGGGTAACGGAGTGGATTCCAAGAGAAAGCAAACGTAGCAGGGGACGGCAGAAAGTTAGTTGGGCGGATGAGATTACCTTTGCGAAGGTAGCGGAAAATATTATACATAAAAGACTAGTAAGCTTTCTGAGTGTAAATAACATAATATCAAGTGAACAATTCGGCTTTAGAAAAAATAAGTCATCCGAAATGGCCCTTGTTGAAGTGAAAGAACATATACTCGAAAACATTGAAAGGAAAATATTTACCCTCGGAATATTTCTGGATTTTAGAAAGGATTTCGACTGTGTCCAACACGACGTGCTTTTAAAGAAGTTGCCATTGTATGGCTTTCGTGGCAACGCATGGTCTTTAATAAAAAGCTACTTAACATCTAGAGCCCAATTCACATGTATAAATGGCGCAAAATCCGACAGCAGACTTCTAAAACAGGGCGTACCTCAAGGGTCATTACTTGGTCCGACATTATTTTTACTATATATAAACGACATTGTAAACATAATAAATAACACTAAGTTAATTTTATATGCAGATGACACGAATGTGTTTTTCTCGGGCGCTGACGTTGTGGACGTGTTTCATCAGGCCAACGAATGGTTAACTGGACTGAACTTATGGCTTCATTCGAACAGACTCCAATTAAACACAAGTAAAACTAAATACATACTGTTTAGACCGAGGGGAACCCATCCACCCACGAACTTGCACTTAAAATTTCATAACATTACTATCGAACAATCGACTACAGTTAGATTTTTGGGGGTAATATTCCAAGAGAACCTTTCATGGACGCCTCACGTTGACGCACTGCGTAGGGACCTTGGGCGAGCCGTGGGAATTTTAAACAAGATAAGACACCATGTTCCGTCTGCTGTAAAAAAGCAAATCTACTATGCGCTTTTACATTCACGCTTCTGTTACTGCTTCCTAGTATGGGCTACAAAGACGAAGACAAATTTGGATCGTCTTTTCTCTTTGCAAAAGCGAGCAGTGAGAGCAATAGGCAATTTGGATCTTTCGGAGGACACTGCACCTCATTTTAAAGGTAATAAAATAATGCCCATTCACAAACTCCATAAACACAAACTGGCCCTGGAAATTTCGCGTCTTCACCAAACAGATATAACATTTCAAACTAAATATCATGCGCAACCTGGTCCTTATTATCTACGACAAAACTTAATACCAAGGCCCCGTTCGCGTACAACATACGGTGATCAAAAACTAAGTTATTTCCGGCTTCCCCTGCGACGTCATATCAGCCGTGGCAGAGAATCTTCTCAGGAAGATAAAAAGAAGAAATTGAGGTAGTGTGGATGAGCCGCTGCCAAAAAAGAAGATTGTGGTGTTGCCTTATATACACAAAGTGGCGCACAACGTAAAAAAAGTGGCCAAGAGGCATGGCGTCCCTGTTGTTTTTTCTGCCCCACGGAAACTCGCAGCCTTGTGCCCGAGAACCGGGAACCAAGGAGCTAGAGGCAGTGGATGCGACATAAAACATGCCGAAAAGTATGTGAAATGTGCCACTGGAGTGGTGTATGAAATCCCACTGAAGTGTGGAGGCGCCTACGTGGGCCAAACAGGCCGATGCGTGAATGAACGCGCAGGGGAACATGCCCGATCCATTCGGAATAAAGAAGGAGCAAACTTGCCTGCTCATTGCCTTACTTGCAGTGGATGCGAGCCTCTGCTTTAGCAGATTAAAATACTAGGAAGAAGTAAAAACAAAACAGCGCGGGAGATTTTGGAGGCCTATCACATTAAAGAAAACGGTGATAAATGTGTAAGCGACACTTCTGTAAAACTGTACAATAAGGAAAACCATTTTCTGCGCACCTGTTGTTGACCAGGAGTTGATTGGCTGTACCCCTCTCTCTTTCCCCTTGTTCTTTTGCTGTGATTCTGACTATATAAGGCACTTTCACACAAATAAACTCAGTTGATAGTTTGCGCTCTGTCTGTCTCTTGGCTTTTTCCTGTGTTTGTCTTTTTTATAGCGCAACTAGGTTCCTTCAAGAAGTTCTTCTTAACTACTAAGTTATTTGATTCCAGATTTCCTCAATGCGCACCCTGAATTAGCTGAGATACTATTTACTGCCACCAAGGTGCAACGACTGAGGAGAACACTTAGAGATTTTTTCTTAAATGAAAACTAAACACCATGCTGTGTTGATAACTTCGTTCGCCTTCACTCCGGATCTTTACCTTCACTGTGATGATTGAAGACCTGCGCACATACATCACTGTTTTTCATAACACCATACCACTGATCCAACTTATTGTTTCTATGTACCTGTATTTTTTGTGTTTTTTTTTTCATGCACTTTCATATCATGCAGTATTGTTGTTCCTTTTGCTTTGTAATTATTGTGCTTATGCCATGTTGTTTCCGCCGCAGCCAAGGGGGGCGCGGCCCCGTCAGGCATGTCTATTGCCTTTTGTCGCGTCCCCCAAGGCATTTCTGTAACGGAATGTCTTAAAGAAAGAAAGAAAGAAAGAAAGAAAGAAAGAAAGAAAGAAAGAAAGAAAGAAAGAAAGGAAGAAAGAAAGAAAGAAAGAAAGAAAGAAAGAAAGAAAGAAAGAAAGAAAGAAAGGAAGGAAGAAGAAAGAAAGAAAGAAAGAAAGAAAGAAAGAAAGAAAGAAAGAAAGAAAGAAAGAAAGAAAGAAAGAAAGAAAGAAAGAAAGAAAGAAAGAAAGAAAGAAAGAAAGAAAGAAAGAAAGAAAGAAAGAAAGAAAGAAAGAAAGAAAGAAAGAAAGAAAGAAAGAAAGAAAGAAAGAAAGAAAGTTTGCGGGGATGCAGTGGCGGCAACTGACAAAGGACAGGGTTAATTGGAGAGACATGGGAGAGGCATTTGCCCTGCAGTGGGTGTAGTCAGGCTGATGATGATGATGACCTAAGTAATTTGCGATTCACTGAAGACATTGCCTCGCTAAGTCATTCAGGAGACGAGCTGCAAAGTACGACAATGAGTTATACAGGAAAAGCATAATGACAGGTATTGAAATATACATGCAGAAAACTAATGTTCATTAGTCTAGCAAGGGAACAGCTGTTCACCTTTTGTAGCGAGCTGCTCGAAGTGATAGGGGAATGCGCCTATTTAGGGCAGGTAGTGGCCGCTGATCCGGATCATGAGAGGGAAACAACTAGAATAAGAATGAGTTGCAGCACATATCGCAGGTTCTCTCAGATCATGGATTTCAGCTTACCAATATCCTTAAACAGAAGAGAGTATAGCAGCATTATCTTACCGGTACTCACCATCAGTCAGAAACGTGAAGGCTAACGAAAAGGGTTCAGCTTAAGATAAGGACAACGCAGTGAGCTATGCAAAGAAAAATGATCAGTGTAACTTATGAGACCGGAAGCGGGTAGAGTGGGTGAGGTACCAAACGCGGGTTAATGACACCCTAGTGAAAAAAATACGAAGAAATTGGCCTCGGCAGGGCATCTAATGCGAAAGCAAGATAACCGCTTGTCCTTATAGGTGACGGCCGTGTACTGTGCGATGTCAGTGCACGTTAAAGAGCCCCAAGTGGTCGAAATTTCCGGAGCCCTTCACTACGGCGTCCCTCATAGCCTTAGTTGCTTTTGGACGCTAAACCCCAGTAAACCAATAAACCACTTAAGGGTAACGGAGTGAATTCCAAGAGAAGAGAAAGGGGGCAGCATAATGTTAGGAGGGCGGATGAGATCAAGTTCGCGTGGATACGGTGGCTGTAGCTGGCAAAGGACATGCTTAATTGGGGAGACATGGCAGAGGCATTCGCCCTGCAGTGGGTGTAGTCAGGTCAATGATGATGATATTTTTGGAGTCCACTTCGCAGAAAATTTCAGACGGACGCCTCACATAAATGTGATAGGAACTTGATCCAAGATTGTTTAAAGCACCGGTTATTCTGTTTTTCTTCACTATCGCCTACATAACTGGTCAGCAATCTGGGTTTATACTACGAATTCAAGCATTAATGGATCGGTGCTCTCAAGTAAACAAGCCATGCGCAACAGTGAAAATTTAATAGGTAGTACACATGGCCCCGGTCTGTTTTAAGCGTAATGTGATGCCAACCTGTATAACTTAAATATTGAAATACACTTTAGAAGACAGTTTTTCATGGTACAGTCAACTCTAAATTGCACGAGCGCAATGCAGTATAATCAGACCTAAACTCAGAACAGGTCAGAACAATGCAAGACGCAGCTCGTGAGTTTGGATCCCACTTTCGGCATGAGGCCGTTTTTCAATTCTTTCTATTTAATTAGCATTCAGTTGAAAATAATTAAGCTACTTATTTTCAGTCATTAATGCCACAAATAAAAAAAAATTTACTCTCAGCTTCCGTTCATTTTGGTGGTTGGCCTGCCGTGTTGGCTCAGTGGTTACGGCGCTCGCCTGCTGAGCCGAAAGACCTGGGTTCAATCCCGGCAGCAGCGGTCGAATTTCGATGGAGGCGAAATTCTAGAGGCCCGTGTACTGCGCGATGTCAGTGCACGTGAAAGAACCCCAATGGTCGAAATTTCCGGAGCCCTTCATTACGGCGTCTTTAATAGTTTGAGTCGCTTTGGGACGTTAAACCCTAGTAAACCAAACCAAACCATTTCGGTCGCTGTTGGCTTTTGTGAACGTATGTCGTAACGAGACCCTCATCTCCCTACCCTTCCTTGCTCAATATCTAACCAAAGGCACCGGTTCTGGTAGTCTTGATACCAAAGGAGGCATAGAGGGTTCTTGCATAGGCGCTGCCCTCGCCGTCTATCACTTCCCACGTAACAGAGAAAGTTTACGGGATGTTCTACGCCCGCCGCTATGAAGCAGGGTGACGCGTGGAGCACTCTCAAGTGTACAAGTAGAACCTAAAACAAATGAGTCATTGCGTGAATACAGAGCTGGAAAGAACAAAGCCTAGAAGAAAACGCTGTACACTAATGCAAGAGGGAGTACACTTGTGTATGACGCTAGATCAGGTTACCTTATTACCAGGCAATTAAGCATTAATATAAAGGGAAGCGACATTTGTGTAGCATGCGGGATGAGTGTAGAAAATTTTAAACATGTTCAGGTAGACTGTATTGCCATAATCAAGATATAAAAGAGGACATGGTGAACCGTCCAGTAGCGCTTGGTTTTGGGGATAGTGAAAGGAAAATTAACTCATCAGCAACAAGGCCGACAGATTGGAGACTAAAATATGGGTGCAGCAAAGGATGAATTGAAAAATTGGAAGGACCGCCCCAGGAAAGAAAATAATATAGCTAGGAACGCGAACAGTGGTCTTTACTAAGGAAAATAATAATACCATAAGGTTCAAAGTAAAAAAAGGAAGAAGTACCGAACAGATAACAGACAAATTATTTACTATGCGGAGTGGAACTCTCGGCTTTGCCGTTTCTAAGGCGGTCGCTATAATCACCTACCTACTTAGGTTACGTTACGCACGACGGCTACTACTGACCGAAGTGTTGCCTCTGAGTTCTGTTCATTGATGCAAGAACATGTACTAGGGGCCAAGGCCTCATCAGGCGCTTAGCCTTTAGGCTTGGCCTCCTCTTAGAGACTGCCTAAGGAACAGATAAAAGAAAGGAAAAAAAATTGCGGACGATTCCGTTACTTCGTAATGTCCTATTGAACGCAGCTCATCAGCTGTTTCAGCTTTTCGATATATTAAAGCAAATAATTAGAACAAGGCATGTATGTGCAATTAGAGACAAGTTGTTATTTTTCACACATATTCCTTCTTCAACAAACACTAACAGTTCTTGATTGTCATAAAGGAATCGTTGTGAACGGAGAAACAAATGGATATATGCTTCACAGGCTACACCAATGCCTGGTTCTAAATTGCGCGGCGCTGACATAGCGGCGACTGACGGATGCCGCTGCTAGCGAGTCAAGGGAACGTGGCTCTGCATTTCGGCTTGGGATGCACGCACCGTGATCCGCTGGTGCCGAGCCCGCGCTTCGGCGACCGGAGAACACCGCGCCCTATCGCCGGGTCGGCGCCTCAAAGGAAGAGGGCGGGGGCACACGCAGTGGCGAACGGCGGTGGTTATGCGTTTCGGCTTGGACGTGCGGGAGAAATGGCGCCAGGATCGCGCGCAGCTAGAGCAGCGCGCTGCCCCGGCTGCGCAGGAACGGGCGCCAAAGAGCTGCGCTCTAAAACGAAAATAATAAAACTGCTACCGCAGTAGCTGAGTTCGAAGAAAAACATAGGTGATAGACGGCCTCATGAGTTCGCATGGTATTGGTGGACCGTGGGCTCATTTTCTTCTACTTTCTAATCAATAACGTTTCACGTGGAAAACGATTACAGGGCTAGCTCCTCATTGAACAACATCAAAAATTACCGAAGACTACGCTACTTCTTAATGCAAAATTTCAGTCCAGCTCATCAGCTGTTTCACCTTTTCGATAAATTGAGGCAGATAATTCGAGCAAGACATTTATGTACAAATGCAGACAACTTGGTATTTTTCACATATATTCCTTCTTCAATGAACATTCCACCAACAGTTCTTGATTGTTGTGAAGGAAGCGTTGTGGTCGGAGAAACAGATGTACATATGCTCCACTTGCTGCCCCAATGCCTGCTTCTCAACGACGAGGTCTGCTCAGTATTTCACTAGGTTGTCACAGTGTGTTAGGCGTTACTAGCCAGAGGAACGGGATATTCTCCCTGTTAAGTGGTGAGAAATTCCTGCTTGTCTTTATATCCACATTAAATTCCCCCCCCCCCCCCCACCCTGCAAACCTGGCCGGTGGCAGTTAATGGTTGATCGCCAGAGTACGCTCACCTTTGTCAGCGC
Source organism: Amblyomma mixtum (assembly GCF_055824585.1). Taxonomy (NCBI): domain Eukaryota; kingdom Metazoa; phylum Arthropoda; class Arachnida; order Ixodida; family Ixodidae; genus Amblyomma; species Amblyomma mixtum. The sequence goes on along the minus strand of NC_143013.1, from coordinate 142,092,841 downwards.
TAATACATGCCACCCACATCTCCCTCTCATCACCCGACGTACCTATGAGAGTTACTGAGCCGTGCACTGACCCAGGGAACCAGTTATGCGCAATTTTTTTTTCCTTAAAATGACCGCAGTGTAAAACGCTGTCAACGCCAACGCCAATGAACACAATGAACGCCGCCGGCCTATGGCTTCAGCGCCGCATTTCTTACACAACGTTCTCAATGCCAACGCATGCGGCGCGCATCTGTTACTTCCGCCACGTAGCTTAAAACTCGATTGTGTAGTCCACTGTTCCAAAAGCCTTCCTTCAGCTTTCCAAGCTCCCGCTCCATTGGATTCGCAGCTTGAAGCGCGACTAAGGTGTTCACTGCTGGCTGCAACGGACAACGGCGACGGCGACACCGTGAAACGGAGAAACGGGCGCCAAAAAGCTGCGCTCCAAAATAACAACCTGTCTCCTGTGCTTACCTAGTTTTCGGTGGTAGTTGGCATTCTTCATATGTATGTGTCAACGACCTCTCATTTTACTACCTTTGTCTGTTTTATCGACATAATATAAACAGTTTCAAATACCAACATACCAACAGAAGAAATACATGCGGCTACAGAGATTTTCTGGTGTAGAACCCACATGACAACAACAACCCATCCCTTTAACCATTGACGTTACGCGCTTGCACAGAGTGGTGGAATATTTATAAATTGAATTTGCTCATCTAAAAACCAGTCTTTTGCTGCCGGACAAACATGGACATACCCAAAAAGTACATCATATTCAATTTTTACTGAGTACAATATTTGAATAGAATTATCCTCATTGTTTCTTAAAAACACTTTCAAGCTAGACTCTAAACTTTCGATGAAATTGTATAGCTGGTAGTTTTTGTGGCTGCTGTTTCATTTAATCTCTAAAAAAGGGTGTTCTTTTTAATTTATTCGTTCAGCAGCTTAAGGACAACGGAAAAAGCCAGCAGGTAAGTATCAACTGAATATATTAATTTTCAGGGCCCGTGGGATCATTGCGGCATAATATCTTGCTACTCTTCACACGCAAAACTTCCCGACCACTAGCCTACCTGAAGTTTGAAAGCGAGAAGCCGAGCTTCCGACCACTAGCCTACCTGAAGTTTGAAAGCGAGAAGCCGAGCTTCCGACCACTAGCCTACCTGAAGTTTGAAAGCGAGAAGCCGAGCTCTTGAAAAACTACAGACCGATCAGTTCACGGTCCGTTGCCTATAGGATATTTACTACCGTAATCTCTACTACAGTCAGGGCAGCGATATACTTCAACCATGTGGCTAGGCTATCTTTCATTAAAGCAACTGAATAATAAAACATCATTTCACCATCAATCAGATAACAGAGAAATGCGCAGAATATGAAGAATCCCGGTATAAAGTCAGCATAAATGACCGAAAAGTATTACATTCCGTCTAAACCTCACTCGTCATACCGGCATTGTGTATCTAGGAATTATAAAACATATTTAAAGCATACGAGGTTTTCCCTTCGCAAAGCGGCGCAGGCTATAATGGACGGTGTAGTGTAGGGCTCGGGATAATTTCAACCACGTGCGGTTTTTTATTGCGCACAGACATCGCACAGTACACAAGCCTCTACCATTTCGCCTCCATCGAATGAGAATTCTGCCCGCAAAATATTGTTAGCGGCTGCACAGCCACCATCATCCTCCACATGGAAAGTGATATTATCCAAATCAGGAAGGGTGTCAGACAAGGAGGCATGATCTCTCAAGAACTATTTACCACGTGTTTACAGGAGGTCTTCATAGAACTAGATTGCCAAGAGTTTGGGTTAAAGGTTCCTGAAAAATATGTGAGTGCTCTGAGACGCGCACCTGACATTGCATTGCTAAGAAATTAAGGAGATGGACTGCAAAGAAAGATCGGCGAGCTACACAGGTAAAGCAGATAGATAGGCCAAAAGTAATCTTGAGAAATGTAAAATAATTTTCAAGTTTTGGAAGGAAACAACCATTTATGACAAGCAGCGAAGGAATGCACTGTTTAATCGGGCAGTTCTAATTTCCACAAATTTCGCAGACTGGACGAGAGCTTTTCGGAAAGCGATCGTCTTTTTTTTTTCTCGTACTTCATCCAAATGTGTACAAGTTACCACTGTCCGATTCAACATGGGCCAATAAGCCCCAGTCGCAGGTATTTTGAAGCATTGGAAGTTGTAAGGAAATATATCTACTAATGGCAGGTATTGTGCGCAGATCTGAACCACGACACGGAATTTCTTAAGAAACAAGAATGGAGGAGGGGGGGGGGGGCGAGGACGTGCATTTGGTAAGCACTCTGCGGTGATGAAGAGCAGCTTACCACTATCCCTCAAGAGAAGATTATATAAGAGCCATACTTTATCTAACCTGTACTAAGCTATGCGGAAAAATGTGGAGGCTAACGAAAATGGTTGCATTCAAATAGAAAACACTGCAGTCAAATACAGAAAAGAAAAGAATAGCTGTAGCATCATCAGATAGGAAGAAAGCAGAGTGAGTCGGGGAAGTGACGGCAGTTACGGACGTTCTAGTTGGTGTTGACAACAATAATTCTAAAATATTAAAGAACACTGTTTCGACTTCTAGTCAAATTCTTTGCCATATCTTTCAGCAGCCATTATCATCTAGCTTGCTCCCTGCAGACTGGAAAATTGCCAAGGTCATCCCTGTGTTCAAGAACGGAGATAGAAATTCGCCAGAAAACTATCGCCCCATTTCACTCACATGCATATGCTGTAAGTTATTTGACCACATTTCTCGCCTCTCACATTTACGGCCACCTGGAACTTAATTCTTTCTTTTTTACTAAAGAGCATGGCTTCCGAAAAGAATTTTTTTGTGATACGCAACTACTAGAACTGACGACTGACCTGCACTTCAACATGGACGCTAACCTACAAACTGACTGCATCTTTCTGGACTTCGCTAAAGCTTTTGACCGTGTTGCACATTTTCGCTTGTTCTCGAAATTATCTGCTCTTTGTCTACATTCTTTTATACTGACATGGCTTCGCAACTTTCTTTCTTTTCGTCACCAGTTCACAACAGTTAACAATTTCACCTCCTCACTCTGTGACGTAACGTCTGGTGTGCCTCAAGGCAGTGTTCTTGGTCCTTTGTTGTTTTTTAATATCCATTAACGATTTACCCGCTCGCATATCTTCTTCCCTGCGACTTTTTGCGGATGACTGCATCATTTACCGTCCTATCAATTCCATGGATGATCACCTCACTCTCCAATGTGACCTGAACCTCATCTCGGACTGGTGTACTAAATGGCAAACGACGCTTAACTCGACAAAGCGCAAGATTATCTATTTCAACCGCAAGCATACAAACTCTACCTTTTCGTACATCATAGACAGCACTACAGTGTCTCGTGCATAATCGCACAAGTATTTAGGTATTCATCTGACACATAACCTTTCATGGGCCGCACACATTCAAGCCATGTGTGCCAAAGCCTGCAGGTCATTAGGGTACCTGCGTCAGAATTTGCTAACCTCGCCTTACAGCGTAAGAAAACTGGCATATCTCACAATCGTACGGCCGCAACTAGAATTTGCATCACCTACATGGCCTCCATATCAAAAATACTGAATCAGCATGTTAGAATCCACCCAGAACAGAGCGGCTCGCTTCATTACACGCAAATACAGCTCTCACTACAGCATAACAGCGATAAATTTTGAGATCGGCCTCGAGCCTTTAGACATTCGCCGTTCCATTGCGCTTTTGTGCCTATTTCATAAATATCTTCACAGCACAAGGCCATCTCCATTACCTCTTGAAACGCCTACACGCATTTCACGCCGCCTACATAACCAGAACACATAAAACGCATTCACGGTAGAACCCTCGCTTTTAATTCATCTGAACTTCCACGTGCCATCGCTCTTTGGAATGATCTTCCTGACAATATCGCATCCATCGGCAACCATAAACCATTCCAGGATCAGCTACGTAGATATCTCGCATGACACGCTTTTCTCCTATCTTTGATTTTCTTTGTTGCAGTGTACTTTTGTTCCTTTGTTGTCATTGCGTTTTGTTTGGGTCGTATGTACGGCATTCATGCTACTAATAAGTACCTTGTATCCTATGTATAATTTCGCCTTTATGTTTTGCCTTGTACGTTAGTTTCTTTTTACTTAAACTTTTGTATCGAATGCTGTATTAATTAGTTTCTTTTGCATACTTTGTTGTACTTTGCCCTCCTTATTCAATGCTCTTCTCGGCCCTGTAAGGTGTTATGAATAAATAAGTAAATAAAGGAGGCTAAATGCGCGTATGCAATGCCTGTAAGTAAAAGGGAAGATAACCGATGATCTCTTATGGTGAGTGAATTCTAAGAGAACACAACCGTAGTAGGGGCGCGAGATGTTCAAGCAGGGGGAGCGGATTTGGAAGTCTGCGGGCATTTCGTGATGGCCACCGCGAATAGACTACGCCCATAGGAGGCCTTTGACCTGCCGGGGACATAGGTAGGTGAATGAAGATGATGACTTATGGCTGACAGGGCCTCCGTCAGGAAGAAACTGATTCCGTTTGTCCTATGATCAAAGACATAATTCTGGCAGAGAGACTCTTTGAAATAAAGTAAAATTAATGCCATTTGACTGAAACGTAGGGGACGCACGTTTCGTGCCTCCGATGAACTGTCTCTAAAATTAAGCAAGAGCAATGTGCAAAAAAAGACCCGAACGAGAAGAGCGCAAGGAAGAGGTTTTTAGGGGAGTTTAGTGCGATCGACAGAAACTGATCAGAGAACGAAGACCCTTGTTGGGTTCCCCTCTTTCGATTTGCACCGTCCGTGTGCATTCCTGCAGGGAATACAAGCTTTTAATACGACATGATACAAAGTAGTAACATGGAATAAATATGGGCTGCGTCCGAACGTATTTTTGAACTATTCAAATATTGTTCATAAATATAGCTTTGCCGTGTGTTTTTGTCTGCGTAACATATTCTCAAAACTGTCTAGTGAGTCACTGCTGGTGTGGTTGGATAGCAAAACAGTGCCAAATCAAATACACTGCCTGTATAATCATGCTTGCACTGAAGGAGAGTTGGAACGTACAAATGATTGCGGTTCTCGAACTGAATTTTGAAATAGAGTTGGGTTTGTTGCAAATTTGGGAGATTTTTCTTTTCTTTTTCTTTTTACGCGAAGACTATACGGTAGACAAGACACGAAGGGCAAGCGTTATTCGCGTTGTTTGTTTTCCTTTCTGTCTCGTATCGCGTCTCGTCGTCATTTCAACGCTGTTTCTGTTTCAGGTATCAATTGCGTAACTTCCACAAGTGACTCCTATTTTTAGAGTAGTAATTCGGAATTTACGCTTCACTTTTCGGAGTGTCATTTACTAAACATCGCCCCTACAGATAAAAAATCGCGATACTATACAACGAACCCGTCGTCATCATCAGTAGAGTGTCATTACTGGTCCAAACATATGAGTAAAGGCACACGGTTTTTTTCATGGTTTTCGTCTTTCTTATGCAGAAAATAACGCCCTCAAAACAGCGGTACTACAATACTGAAAGGAATAGGTCGACTGGAAATTTTTCGTACCTGTTGCCGTAAGATGGAAAATGTTTCGTCCTGTTATACTGAGTGCTTTCTAGGCTGCTTTAAATGAACTATACTTGTTTGAAAACTAGGGAAGAGAAACGACGTGACTACAGGCGAGAACGCAAACTTCCAACTGGTTTTTTTTTCGAGACACATCTGCATTTATGCCCGGGAAAAATTACAGTCAATAATGAAGGGCATCAGCAATGTACACGTGCGCACTCAGTAAGTATCACCGCGGCCCAGCAAGATATGGCCAAGCTTTCAGCACAGGAAAGAGAAGCCAGCGAAGTGTTCATTTGCAACATTCAAATGGCCGCAGTAGAGAAAGATGAAAGAACTACACTTACAAAAGTAATGTAAATAACTACAAAAGATAGTTAGTTATATCGGGTTTTATGACGCATAAGCAACTATGGCTATCATGCGCCAAACACAACTACAAAAAAGGGAACCTACATGGCTATATAGTGAGTGAAGAATGCAAACCACTGTATAGGGGCACTACCATCCTGGCACGTACCAAAACCAAAGTGCAGAGGGAAATAAATCATTGCGTGCGTTTTTATGACGAAGTCGGATGATAGGAGTATCAGTGCAACTTCGTTAGCACTCTTGAACAAAGAATTAGCCTTTTTAGAAGGACACGTGTGATCCGTCTTATGACATGTGTGTATTGCACAGAAATGGTTGTGTGTTTAATTATTGACGCGGCTTTCGTGTAGGTTTTAGATGCTTTTATGTGGTTTTTAGCCCCCTGACACGCTGTGTATCGGTCGTAATGCTGGTTGTTTGTTTCCTTTGCGTCGTAATGAGTTGTCTGGGATTGACTCGGCTTTGCTATAGAGATACGTTTTTTTACGTCTACATGTGAGCGCATGTGTGCACCTAGCGCTGTGCGTACCTCTTTCCAAAATGTTAGTTCAGTCGGCCATGGAAGAGGGATATTTTTCAACCTAGGCTTCCCTCTTAGTCACTAGGAAAAATAAATGCGTTTCAAAATATAATTTTTCAGCAATCTACTCAAGGGTGACGTGATATGAAGCAGTTCAAAAGCATCACTCTCCTTTTCACTTATGGCCAACATTCATTTTAAATATCTGGTTAACCGGCACGTGGGTAGCTGTCTGTTGTCGCACAATACGACAGAAGGAAGTACCTAAACCAAGCGGGACCCGAAAGACATGCAGGCACCTAATGAAAGAGAGAATATTTTTCGTGAGGTCGCAGAGGTCAAGAGAGCGCATTATTAGAGAAGTCGGTCAAAAATTATCAACAAAGGATACTGCGCGCACGCACACAAGGACAGGAATGATTCACGTTGTGTATGACGTCCTCCTAACCTCTGCAATGTATCGAGTGGTCATACGGGCTCAAGTCTAAATGATCGAGTAGGAGAGCTCCAGCTTTCCATGAAATCCAAAACAGGGTCAGATTTGCCCCTGCACTACGGCGCACGCCCTGATGGTACAAGCCATAAGCTGTGCCTACCGTTGCTGGCAAATAACAAAGTTTGAGTAGAAGCCTTGACCAGGTGGCATGCGAGCTTGCCGAGGCGTTTTTCGTAAGCAAGAAAGGGGATGATTGTTTAACTGACCTAACAATAAACTTACATAAAAAAGAAGGCAGGTTTTTGGATAGCGCATACATCCTGATATGACAGCTGGAATTTATAAAAATGCGTTTTCCTACGACTAAATATCGGTCTATAATCAGTGCTTTTGTGTAGCTTTCTCGTCCTTGTTTTTGTGTGCGCATAACCCTTCTTTGATAATGCCGCAGAAGCGGCTGGAATAGCCCGGACAGAGAACGGTTGAGGAATGATCGCGCCCATAACATGGCCTATATGGGGCGATGCGGGGATGCCGATACAGCCACTAGCTTGCTCTATCGATTTTCTGTTAGACCTGCCTGCAGAGCAAAGTGGACGCCACTCGGCAACCGAGCGAAGAACTCCAAGCTCAAAAAAAAAATGTACCCCTCCACCTCGTTGCTGAGGCGCTGATTGCTTCCCAATACTCAAACGGCGCTGAAATTTTCTGCCTGGTTACCACCTGCCTATCTTCCAGGAATCAGCATCTGTCCTCCTATGCACGAGTGGGTTGTTTGGAGAGCATAAAAAAAAGCACAATAAAATTAGCTGTGGTTGATCACGGCTGACCCTAGTGAGAGGAGCGAAAGCAATGTTAAGCACTGTTATCCACTCTGGCGCCTTCTCATATCGTAAAGATCATCAGATTCCACTTGAAGATATATCGTCTAAGCACTAGTTACGGCACGTTGCTCATGAATGTCTTTGTGCGAAGACAATCCCGCGCCACACTCTTTTCTGTAGCGAACAGCGCGTCACACGATTTCCAGCAGTTGCAAGAGTACCTTGGGCCGCATGGGCTGATGTCTCCTCGCGTCTGCGCGCACGTAACCCATCTGGGGTCTTTGTTTTGATAAGGGTCGTTCAAAATATGGTGTATGGTTTATGCTGTTTAACGTCTCAAAGCGACTCAGGCTGTGAGAGACGCCGTACTGAAGCACTCTGGAAATTTCGACCACCTGGGATTCTTTGACGTGCACTGACATCGCACAGTACACAGGCCGCAAGAATTTCACCTCCATCGAAATTAGACCGCCGCGGCCGGGATCGAACCCACTTCTTTCTGGCCAGCAGCCGAGCGCCATAACCAATGAGCCACCGTGGCGCCCGTTGTCGCAATAGTAGTGAGGCCTAAGGCTTTTTGGAACTGCCAGCACCATGTCAGTAGAGACACGACCACAATGCCGTGGTGCTTAGAGGTGGCGCACTTTGCTGCCCACCCGTTTTGTAGCCTCGCACGAACTGAGCAGTCTCGTTAAACTCAAGAAGGGGCTTTGTTCACTCGAACTTTGCGTTCGCAAAGCCGCCCGACACATTTTGCTAGCGAGTTAAGCATTGCGCCACGAGGCCCTTGCGGACGCCGTTTCGCCTGCCATTATCTACGGTAAAGGCATGCGGACTGTGTTTCGGAAATTTTGCAGATCAAGCAGAGCCACCCAGGCTTGCTGTCCTGTACACTTTGTCTCGCTGCTGCTTGCTGCGACTGAGCTGCCTGTATCTTGTTTGGCGCATCCAACCGGGGCAGTCACGGGGAGACCAGCCAGCAGTCACTTCCGACGTCTCTTATCCCGGCGACGACTGCAGGATCCTGACCTGCAGTTGTCAACCGGCCTTCTCTACGCGGGCCTACGGACACGTAGTCTACGGGCCATGCGAGTCGTCCCAGCGGAGGCCTTCACGCCGCCTGCAGAATATCGGGGAAGTATGCGTGGACGCTGTCGACGTGACCTCCCTGCAAGACCTGCCCCAAGTGCATGAAGACCAGGAGACTCCTTTTCATCATGTACATTCAGGCGCGTGCGTCTATTTAAGGTTGGGAGTATGTGGGGCCTGTCGCCCTGTTGTTGGCTTCCCCGCGATTCACCCTCCTCAGCCGCGTTAGATACTTTAACTAACAAGGGATGGCGTCGCAGCGTGACGGGCGCCACGGATGGCGTCATTGTTGCCCGCGAGCTCGGAGGACACGGCCCTCTTCGGCTCGGGATTTTGCCGCGTACGAGCGGAAGATAACGTGATGACTGAGAGTGTGCGTTCATTCGCCGAATGAATGGAGAAACGCCTGGAATTTGTATCGGTTCAACCCTGCATAACTTCGACCTTACCATGCAAATGTGAGAAACCTTCACAAACATTGGAGTATATTGCAAATTTACCTGGAGAATTCTTAAGCTGTTCTTGATGTCATAGCATTTACTGAGATCAAAATAAGTGATTTCGAATCCTCTCTTTTCAATATACACAACTATCATTCATATGCCTTATGCAGAGAAAACAAACGCGGTGAAGGAGTGTAAGTTTTTGTGAAACACTGTTTCTTTTGTGAACGCTTGAAAGTATACGTACTTTGATGAAGCAGAAATCATAGCTCTTAATTCTACAAAGTGTGATGATGAATTGTTAGTTTGTGCTATGTACAGACCTCCTAGCAAAAATATTGTAGTTTTTTTAGAAGAACAGGTTAGTTTGCTTAAAAGATAGGGAGTAAACAAAAGGGTGATTTCAATACCGACATTACAGTAACTTACAAAGTAGGCGTAAGCGAATACTTAACATTTTTGGCTAGTTTTGGTTTGAAGAATAAAAACTCAGGGCTACACGCGAGAAAAATTTCTTGGCTATTGATTACCACTGACGTGCATTGACCATAATAGTACAACCGTGATTGAAAAGGAGAGGTTGGGCTGTATTATCAAAGAAAAAGTTGCTGATCATTATTTGATTTCTCTTACGGTGCTAAGATGAAGCACAATAGTGGGACAGGTGCAACCTGTGAGTAGGCCTTTAATTAATAATGACAAAGTAGATAAACTGATTTAGTCGTTGTACTGGAATTCACTGTTACAGCAAGATCACTAAGATGCTTATGAACTCCTTGTTGTGCAATCAAAATAAATTTATAACGCCTCAAAAACTAAGGTCAGGATGAAACGGAGAAATAAGGCAAGTCCTTGGATAACCAAGAAAATCATTGAACTGTCCTATATTAAAAGTAAACTTTTAAATATTTGCAATGACCACCCACATGACATTGCACTAAGGGAAGAATATAGACAGCTGCGGAATAAAATCACAGTGAAAATACGACTAGCGAAAAAAGATTACCAACCAAATCAATTTCAGGCACGCAGTAGGAATTTGAAAAAAAAAACAAACATGGAACTTAGTGTAGGACGCTATAGGAAAATCACCAGGGAGGAGGAGGAATAAGAGGAAAGATTGGAAACCACATTGCTTTAAAATTATCAATGAAACTTTCATTGTCGGGCACATTCATAGGTACATGAAAATAAGTTTAATAAGCCCACTAAAAAAAAAGGCTCGAAAAGTGCTTTTAATAACTGCAGGCCAATTCATATCTTGTCTGCCATCGCTTGCACCAAGGAAAAAAATTGTACATGCCAGTATGTCGCCCTTTTGTGATAAGCAGCATCTACTAAATGCCGCCCAGTGTGGTTTCGGCACAGGAGAAAGTACCATAAGCCTACTAGAAAGTTTTCGTGATATAATCTGTAAAAAAATAGACAAAGATAACATTGTCCTTAGACTTGTTATTGATTTGCCAAACGCGTTTGATACTATTAATCTCAATTATTAGCTAAAGTCGATAATTTTGGTTTCAGAGGTCCTTACATGTCGCTTTTTAAGAGCTATCTCACTGATCGAGAACAATGTGTTCGAATAGGCAATCATGTATCACAGTGTTACACGTTTCAACGAGTGTTCCTCCTGAAGTAAGAAGATAATGATTAGCAGGCCGGCTATCTGAGACCGGTTCCTAATTTTCGGCGTTGTTTTCAAAAGCCGAGTGAATTCAGTCCTTTTTTGGTTTGTGTCCTCGACGAGCGAAGACCTGGGGGTCCCTGGCTTCCGGCAGAAGGACGTCAAACGACCTCCTAGGTGATCTGCGCCGTATCCACGCAGATGCTCAGCATCACCGCCAGCTGAGCTCCGTGCCGCACCGATGGCAGCAGCAGCAACGGCTAGTCCAGCGGCTCCTGCGGTCGCGGCTACAGACCAGGGCCCTACGAACAAGTGACCACGAGACGAACAAGCCAGCGAGGCGTCCTTGGGGGACCATTCAAAGAACATAGACCAGGCACCCTTCACGGTTGTGTCCTACAGTTAAAAGAGAGCTGCTGGCGTTCCCGTAGTCTTCAAGAAGCCGAGGTAGCAAGCACACTATGGAAAGACAACCCTAATATCGAGGCTTCGGTTGTGGCAGCATCAGCTCAAGAGAACGTCCTCAGCCATCGCTTTAACAAGTACGGGAGCTTGATGGTTACAGCACCGACCCTACACTCTAAACACAGTAACCTATAACGTAACTTTTGCACGTGAGTAACTTTTGTCACAATGGTTACAATTGATGTTTTTTGATGTTTTCATTATGTTTTCTTTATTTTTGTGGAGCCCAAAGGTTACAACGGCCAAAAGTCAGCCGTTTCAAAGGTTACGATGAAAAAACTGCCATGTAACCTTTGCGCTGTAACCTTTGCGCAGCACGGTAACCTATATGCCTCGTCAAGCCAGGAGATATGCACATATAGAGGACGTATACTGCTTTATGTGCGGGAATGTGCTTTTCGGATGCAATGGGGCCTGCGGTTTCGACCGAAAGGGGCAGACATCAACGTAAGCTGTCGCATGAGCCCGATACTGCTGTTTTGGGTCGCTGCCACATTGATTCGCGCGTTATCAGATACCTGTCTTCACTTTCACCAAAGGAGGCTGCGAATTCAATGAAAATGCAGCATTTTGCGGCTGTATATGAGAACACATCTTGAATGTTCGATTCCTATCCATGAGCTTTGCAAAACACCCGACGTGCTACTTCTCTAAGCACGTTCTGTATCGATTTTATTGCGCGAATAAACGCTAATAAACAAGTATTTCAAATTCCATGTAATTTCTCGATGACTCGGATACAGCCTATTTCTCATCTTCCTCGAACCGATACGCGATAGCAACGGTCGCAATTAATAGTAAGAAAGTAGACATATGGAAGGGGAGCGCCTGGAAAGGCGACAGCGGATGTAACCGCATTTACGGGCCGCCGAGTGCGCGATTCGATTTCCCTTCATGCGGCTCTCTTCATACACTTCCAATGTATCAGTTCTGGTGGAAAATATATATCGCAAATCAAAACGTAATGCGCCCACGGTACGAACGGCGGCGCCTATAAGAAACGAGTAATTTGCAAAGAACTACTCAAAATATGGCATGACGGCTGCTCCAGTATGCGTGAGACGCGCATGCGCAGATGGCCGGCGCTTCACCCAATGAAAAGCGGCGCTTCTGTTTCAAACGCTTGGCATCGTTGCACGCCGGCAAGTCTGAACGGCGGGAAGGCTCGGACGTTGCAGCGTTGCGGAGACTGCTTTGTTCTTGGAACCGTTGAAACCGAGAGTTGGAACCGTTCGTGAACCACGTCGTCTTTTGGTGGCGTTCCTGAAGTGGTTTGTTTGGGTTAATGCCGCTAAGCAGCAGGGACCTGTGGGATACGCTGCGCAGCAGCTGCAACGAACCTCAATGTGACTGTAGACGCTACGTCGTTGTGTGCTCGGCGGACACCTCCGCGCCCGGCGCTATTCGTTGCGTCTACTGCAATCACGTTCCTGGGGTTCATTGAAGAATGACGGACTTGGGTGAGTGGCCATTTTTTTTTTTGCCATATGCACAATAACGACCTGCGAAGTAATTTATTTCATGCTTGTAAAAGTGCGTATTTGCTTTGTTTGCCAGAGCAGCTTCATTCCTAAGCCTCGTTGAGTGCACTTCGAAGCGAAATGTGGTTCAGTAGTTTGAGTGCCTCATTCACCTAATGCGCGGGGTTTCATGCCAAAAGTTTGGTTATCCAGAATATTGGTTTTAGACTATTGTTGCCGTACGTCATTTGGGGTGATTAGGTGCGATAACACGGTGGTAATCCAGCGCTAATTCTTGATCGTTTGCATGCGTGTGCGCGCGTTTTTTTTTTTGCATACGTACAAGAGCACGCTTAAAACGCACGACGGTACTTTTTTAATTAACGATGCGATTTGGGCGAGTTGGTATTGTAAGCGATTTTATGACTCAATGCCACATCGGCGCTATACTCCCGCCCAGGCGGCGGCTGTCGCCTCCTCGACTCGAGTGGCGATCACGTGAATCTGGCTCGTTGCGCCGGTCGGTCCCAGTGCCTACCGCATTGCCTGCCGATCCTCTTTCCTCTCTTCCCGGCGCTGTCTGGATGACGTTTGTGCTTGTGATGTTGTTTTTCGCGAATGCGGCGCGTCGACTCATCAGCGTTGGCGACGGGAAGCGCAGCGCAGGGTGTGTGGTGCGGGAGCGATCTGAGCGGACGTACGCAAGACAGTGCGAGCCCTATTGAAGTGCGCCAGCAAGAATTAAGTTGTAACTGCAATATATCAGTTTTTTATTCTCACAAATTTGTGTGACCGTCGAGTGTTCCTACTCGCTCCCCCTCCCGTTTTGGTCATCTCTAACAGTATTGATTCGTATATTGAAAACAGCGCGGGAAAACTAGACGATGTGTTGCGTCTTTTTTTGCTCGTCTCGTTTTCCCGCGCTGTTTTCACTATGAAGCGGTACTTTTGTTTTGAATCTGAATTTTGAAATTTGCACGTCGTTTCATTGATTATCAATTGATGGGTGCGCCATACGATTTTGGCAATACAACTGGGCCCATTAAAAAATTGGCTGGGGTTTCACCAATGGCCACCCTGAGTGAATTGCGGAAGCAACAGCGCAGCGATCTCAGCATCGGCGCTGCGATGCGATATGCACTGCGGTGTTCTTTGTATACCATGTTTTACTGTGGTGAGAATATCAGCCATGCTTTAAGTATGAAAGGTTGCCTACTGTCTCTAATTTAACATTCCACAGATCCCACTGCCTGAAGACTTGCAAGTCACTGCACCTCATGTATACACATGTGCTGAGTGTTTACGCTGGAAGTAGTAAAGAAGTGATCTCGATCAGCAACGGCAACCTATAAAGAGCGTGCCCTCATCTTCTGCCTGGTGACATATTACATAAAAAACCTCATCTATCCGCCGTCATTTTCCGCCATACTCATCCTGCTGCAGAAGATTGCCCTGCCAGACACTTTAGTGCCACGCGGACTATACCGACGAACTGACTTAAGAGCTTGTTCGTGCGGTTGAAAAAGAATAATTTGTTGTAATTTTCTGGAAAGAAATTTGTTTCAATTGTTCACTTTCTAATATGTTGAAGTATATTTTCTACAGCTAAATTGAGCAAGTTTTTTTTAAACTGCAGTACACAAGTTGATGTACTTATGCGAGTGTTGTCAGGCTTATGGCACTGTTAATGTTGCAAGTTATTGGTCATGTCATTGCGCATCTTTCTTAATGAAGTGACTGGAGGACTCACAAAGGGCTTTTGTTTATATGATCTAGGCAAGTTGTGCGGAATTTGCTGATGCTATGTACCTCTGAAAGCTGTTATGTACATGTATATCTCTGGTTGCTGTTTAGACAAGATGTTTAAATCGATTGATTGTTGTTTGAGTTTGTATGCGCCCGCAAGTTTTAAAAGAACTTGTTATCTGCACTGCTTGGACCACCTTTCTTGATCTGTTATTGTATAGTCATTTTAATCTTTCTTTTAAGAGGTGTGGTAAAATGTGTGATCAAAATATTGCCTTCTCTGATATTTTTGCCATTCATATTTTGCGTCTGTTATGTTTTTTTTTTACATTTCAATAAAAGTGATATGCTTTAGCCAAGCTCTATTCGAAGCGAGACTTCATCTGAGCATGCTTTATTGAGTTGCTTGTTCAACGTGGTTCTGTTTCGCATGCCATCAGTAGTACTATAATATGGGCCCATATGTTAGTGCCTTGCATGCCCATTTATTGTGATTTTTTTTTGGAAAACGTTTGCAAAAATGGTGCCTTGAACATACCGGCATCTGTTACATTCCTTAGTTTTTTTTTCAATGTAGACAATATTTGGGAAGTTTTGTTGTTTTGTATTTCCTCTAGTCTTGAAGATGTTGGAGTCAATTAAAAATGTACGGGACCCGTACCACATACGCTCCTGAGGATGGTTGCAAGGTCAAAGAGGTACGTCGTCGCTCTGTCATTTTAGAACTCGCTAAAGATGCTCCACTGCCCACACGAGTCACGCTTGGGTTCTGTAGTTTCTCTGTTACTCAATACGTCGGAGCAGCCACACAATGTTACAATTTCCAGAGGCATGGCCACATATCGAGACATTGTACCGGCCCCGTGCGCTGCAAAGTGTGTGCTGGCCCCTATTCGCACAAAGAATGCACCTCGAGAGCGCAGCCTAAATGCGCAAACTGCGGCGGCGCACACACTGCTTCATACGGAGGGTGTTTTAAAAACAAAGGTGCTGCACTGGCTCGCAAGATCGAGCAAGCACAAGGAAAACCACCCAGGCGTCATGATCCGCCACCAAACCCCGATGCGGTTTTCAGGAATACGTGAGATCTCACCCAAAATCAATCAACGCAGCGCGAAAAAACAGCTGACAAGACATACGCAACTGCGGACAAAAAAAGTGTGGGAAATCCGTTGGTTCTTCTCCATCAAACATACCGCAGCACTCCGCACAAGACCTGACAAACAGCCTCTCTCGCTCTCAGTCTCAGGCGCCGTAACTCGACAGGACGATCAGAGAAAGGCAGCAAAACGGAAGCACTGAACAAGACATCACATGCCTACTGATTCCGATTCTGTTTGCAGGCATCAAAGCTCTTGTCTGCGCCAACTATTCTTCACGAGGTATCCCGGCAGCAGAAGCTGTAATTCAAAGAAAGCCGTTGATGTCGGCCTCCTAGGCTTCGCAAGGACACAATACCCGACATCAATAATCATGGCTTCAACAGCGACAGCTACACCATAGCTGACCATGCACATCTTCTTTCGCCCATGCACCATTTTTCAGTGGAATGCTCATGGTTTACGGTCGAAACCCTCCGATTTCGAGCAGCTTGTGCGAGCGTACCACTTCCCTTCATAGTCATCTCTAAATCACGCGTCGAGGAAAACGTATGTTAAGGAGTTAAGAGGTGCCTTCGTAATTGCCTTAAAATTACAACAGTGCAGAAACGATTAAAAATTGAGTGGAGTTCCTATCCTAAGCAAGGTGACATGCTTGAATAATACAAGCTCTGTTGGTCTGAAAAATCGAATGTTTCGTAGAGACCGCCAGAGAGTTTGAAAGCACTATGCTCTAAATTAAAAAGAACTTGTTTTGCGCTTTGAAAGCCGCTGCTGCCCTGCAACCACAGGCGGAAATTGGGAGAAAAAAAAAACGAAACAAAACTTACACAATTTTTATGCGTTTAACGTACCTCAGGAAGAACAGAAATTTTTTTCGTATTGCGCTCCGAGTTTCATTTCTGGTAAAAAACAAAGGTTTCATTAAATATTTCTTGCGATCTAAAAATTGGCATTCTCCTGACTAGAATTCCTATTACAGCCGGGAAGATGTTGCGCCCAGCGAAGCATCATTTTTTTCATGGCAGAGAGATATGCAATATATATACTCATATACGGCTGTAGAAAATAATGACATCCGGCTGAGTACGCCATTTAGCGCTGAATACTGTGCACTCTTCTGATTTTCTATGCTTTCCGCTCATCATTTATGAAAAAACTTGGCAAGAACAAAAAATACTGCCCAGGAGCAGCATTTTTTCTGGAAATGTTATTTTCCCCGATATTAACCATGCAGTTTATTCAGTGCGACATGATTGTTTTTTTCTATATATCGAATGCAATGAGAGCGCTGCTTTGTTTCTACCAGATCCGGCAGATTGCCAAATAATCCTTCGCTTTTCAAGTTTGCTTTCGAGGGCCTTTCGAAGGGGCTAATGTTTCCGGGCAAGCCTTGCATTCACGGCGCCGCGTTCCTTTCTTCTTTTTATTTAATCGCTCGGGAAATGCAGTGGTTGTTTATGAATCCCATCAAGCCTCCACATCTGGCCAGAGGTGCTCAAGAGAATGCGCTAAGACCATTCTCCTTGATTGGCGTCGGACGAGAAAATGATTGCCGTCGATGCTGCAAATGGGGTTCCTCCTCCTTTCGCTCGATCTTTTTTCCGATATTTTACCGTCATCTTTACTTGCATACGGATCGTGCATTTATAAAGCAGCTGCACAAAACGGCGATGGCACTTAGCGACAAAAGAACACGCACGAGGCTGAAGGGGAACCAGCCGACATTAGTAGAGTACTTAAAAGCACAGCAGGAGAGGTGATTGAGGGCGACGTTGGTAGGAAGATGCCCAGAAAGAAGCACGCTAGTAAGCGGGGATAAGAAAGCACTCTAGATTTGAATTTGACGACTCGACAGGCGGGTTCGCAGATTGTAAAAAACATCGATATTTGTGCGGTATACTTCATTAAAGCTACGATTTACCCAAGTTAGGGATAAGCCCGTTATCTAACTTTGCTTAGAGTCTTGAAGCCATAACCCTTTCGTTCCTAGCGGCGTCAGTTGACATCACAACACAAATATTCCGCTCTCGCATCAGTAACGGACAAAAGGAGTGTTAAATTTTTATAGGATAGTTCCTCCGGGATCCCTGTTGCTATCGGCATCGCTGCTCATGTATTTTTATCGGGTTGTGAGGTCTAAGAAAGAAAGAGCGGCATGGTAGGCATAGAGTGAAGAAGACGAACGTGTAGCAAATTTATAGGCTTATATCTCACTAACAATTTCTTCTTCTCCTCTCTGATATTTTTTGGAACTCCTATCCAAGCTCATATCTTTGTCGTAAATCTTTTTTAATGCGTAAGGGTTGTGCTGCAATATATTACAGCTGACAACAGTGGTTGTAAGCTGTGGCCGTTGAGTGACGATAGGTAATCTCTCTAAAGGAAGTTCTGTTAGATTTCGGGCGGGTGCACCTTTACTGATCAGTTTGCTGACTGCTGACATGAATATTCCTCGTGGCCAAAAGACTAAATGCTAGAATTGTTTTTTTTTATCAAGTATAAAATGGAAATCTAGAGTATCGCAGAAGGTTAACGTAAATGCAGGATGGAGCCTGGAAATGACTATGCGAATGTCAGATAACAGCAACCGGACCAAAAGAACAGCACGAAAAACTGGACATGTGAACATGTGCGTTTCTCTCTTGTTTATATACAACTCTCCCCCTCCTGTGAGCATCGGCAGAGAGCTGCAAGTAGCTACCAGGGCGTCCACACTGCAACTCGCGCACCGCCACGCGAGCAGCCCATGTGGCCCACCATCAAAGCTCTGAGCAATGCAGCCTATTTGGATCATCTTTCTTGAGAACGCGTAATCGGTGTGCTCAAAAATAACTTCTGCTTTCTTGTCCACAGTGGCCTTCTGAGAAGGCGATGGAAGTTTAGAGAATTTCTCTTTTTGATCTGACACTCTATTAGCTTGAAAACACGCCTGTCAGCGAAAAGAACTGAAAGAAATGATACAATATGCAAGGTAAACAGGAGAGAGCGGCGCCTTTTGTAGCAACTGCAATATTGATCTCTAGCAAAGTAAAAAAAAACTTATTTACAGTTCTCCACACAGCAAAACAACTCATTTATGTTCTCTTTTTTATTTTGGATTCAGGTAACCAAAGCGCTCCCTTTCGCGTTTTACACCCACTGAGCACCGATGTCCTCTTTGACACCATACCTGTACCTGAATTAATGCTTCCACCATGAGATTTTAATTTTTACTACGTGGTTATGAGGCGTGAGATATTGTAAGAACACAGAGCAAGCAAATCTTCAACAAAATTAAAAAATCCAGGCCCAAAAGGGATAAGGATTAATAACCAGCTTTTTGAGTGCAACATAAACAAATAGCAGTTATAAAGCTCGCTCTTTTCTTTCTCTTTTCAGGATGCTTATATGTAGGACTAACACTTCTTCGCAGAAGAAGCCGGTGAAGAAATAGTCTACCGATATCCGTGTCGATATCCATGACTAAATCCTTGAGTACGGAACTTCATTGCTCCCGAGCGGATCGCGTGCCTCGAAGCAGCAGCACTCGGTTCCTTAATGCTCGTGTTTCCTAAAGTACTTCTCGTTGGGGCCAAACAAGGAGAGTTGAAACTAAGGATGGACCGTAGCAGAAAAAGAGACAGACAGCAAGGTTTCAGCTGGTGCTTCTCGCGGTCGGACTTGAGCGGCCCTTGCTGCTCTTCCCGAGCGAGAAATCGTTCATTTAACTGCATTCTTGCACGGCGGGTGGCTTGATCACTATTCGTTGCGCAGGTTATGATGACACGGCAAGGTCACGTGATCTAGGTGGTCCCCCCTGCCTCCTAGGAAGCAGCAGCTGCGTCGACGATCTGGTCCCGGCCGAGTGGGCAGCTATACAGGATAATTCCTTCTTCCGGACATGTAAGAATAGGAAATTTTCATCATCATCAGCCTTACTAAACCCACTGCAGGGCAAAAGCCTCTGCCATGTCTCTCCAGATAACCGTATCATTGCAGGCGGCGTCCTCCGTATCCCCACACACTTGTTAATCTCATCCACCCACTCAGCTTTCTACCGACACCTGCTACGCTTGCCTTCTCTTGAAATCAACTCCGTTACCCTTAAGGACCAGCGGTTACTTGCCTTCGCATTACATGCTCGCCGAAGCCCATTTCTTCCTTTTGATTTCGACTTGAATGTCATTGACCCGCGTTTGATTCTTCACCCACTACGCCCGATTCCGATCTCTTAACGCTAGATCTATCGATTGTCTTCCCATAGCTCGCGGTGTTGTTCTGAACTTAAGCGTAGCCCGTTTTGTTAGCTTCCACTTTTCTGCCCCATACGTGAGTACCGGTAGCGTACAGCTTTTCTTTATTTTCTGTTGAGAAATATTGGTAAACAGCCATTCATGATCTCAGAGATCCTGCCATATGCGCCCCACCCCATTCTTACTCTTCTATTTATGTCCCTCTCCGGATCCGGATCAGCGGCCACTACCTGCCCTAACGAGCCATATTCCCGTATTAGTTAGCTCCAACTCCACTCCATTCTTATTCCTCTAGTTAGTTCCATGTCATGATCGCGATCTGCAGTCACTACCTGCTCTAAGTAGACGTATTTCCTCACCAATTTTTGAACCTTATTACCACTTGTAAGCTGTTGTTCCCTTGCGAGACTGTTGAACATTACTTTGGATTTCCGCATGTTAATTTTTAGAAGAGGCGTTCTGCTCTGCCTGTCTTACAGATTGATGATGCTTTGCAGTTCGTCTCGTAAGTGGCTTAGCAAGGCAATGTCACCAGTGAATCAAAGGTTACTTAGGTACACTCTACTAGCTTTAATCCACCACTGTTCCCCATCCAGGCTTTGGAATACCTTTTGTAAACAGGCGGTCAATAACACCAACAAGGTCGTGTCTCCCTTTATGACGCGCTTCTCTAATGGAATTTTATTGCTGACTTTATCAAGGAATGTGGTTGCTCGGCAGTCGTTATAGATATCTTCCAGTATTTTCCCGTAAGACTCTCTTACACCCTGATTCCGCAATCTCTGCATGACTGGTGAGGTGTCCACTGAGTGAAACGCTTTCTCGTAATCAATGAAAGTTTATAATAGGGGTTGGTTATATTCTGCGCTTTTCTCTATCACCTCAATAAAAGTGTGAATAATACATTCCATTGTCGAATATCCTTTACAAAAGCCTGCCTGGTCATTTGGTTGACAGGAGTCTAAGGTTGCCCTTTCTTAGTTACCGTTTACCTTACTAAATATCTTGTAGACAACGGACAGTTAGAAGATCGGTCTGTAATTTATATGTGCTACATAGATACATAGGCTGAACGTGGTTAATAAGCACCATGTGAAAATCACCTAGCCTGAACGTTCGAGAACCGAACTTATCTGAACGATCTGCTTCGTATCAGTTTTTTTCTTTTTTTGGGGGGTGGCGGGGGGCAGGGAGGGAGGGGGGGGGGAGGAGTGGAATTTTTTTTATCCACGTGCAATGGAAGTTCTTCCAAGTGCCAAGCAGGTTGGCGGAATACGAAGAGTTGGAAATACTACAGAAAGCGTGCGGAATCAACTGAGAACCACATTGCATCGCCTACAAGTAACAAACTCAGTGTGGCTTCGATGCAGACATTTTCTTTAGCTCACTGAAGCTCATGCTGAAGTAGCAGGAAAATAAATCTAAAAATATATACAAGAAGACATTTCATATACTTCATTTGACTGAAGGTTGCCTTGGATATGAACTCACGAACTCTCTCCGAGTAATCTCTCGCAAACTGAAGCACGAACAACTTATGCTGGCTGATGGTGCTCGAAACAAGTTTTGCTCTCATAAGGACGTAGTGGGGTTGGCAGAGGAGCCTATTGATTTATTGAAGGTTATAGCATATGTATTGAATTTACTGCCACAGATAATCGAGGAAACAAAAAAGCTAAAAGGCGACAAATTTTAGGATACTGGTAGCACTAAACTGCAAATATTAAAATTTTGGAAGATTTTTTTCGCTTTCTGAAGCCAGTCGTAGCAGACAAAGCTTTTATTTAAACCTTTATGGAAATCTAGCATCTTGTACAAGGTTAGAATATTTCCAGGCCAAGATGAAGAGTATACCATTTCCTAATGTGACGATATAATCACCTTGGAGTTCCCTCTTTTAATGACAGCGTACATAATGATTTTGTATTCACGCAAACTGAAATGATTAAGCATTCCAAAGAATAAAAGTAGCGGCCGAGAGGATAGCCGTACTTCAAAATATATCCATTAAACTCAATGCAGAAGGCAAAAACCTCAGAAGTGACAAACTTTTCGGCTTTTACATTGACCATAAACAAGGGTTCATCATTTCAAGCCAAAATAAGAAACGAGAAAAAAAACGACAGGCATCAGGCATTTTCACTGTGTCCTCAGGCGATTTACTTCGCATGCTGAGGATATAGAAACAAGTTGAAGGCGGCTGTGACGCATCGGCGTGGAACGAGGCTGACAAAAACAAAGTCTCGATAGGAACGTCGCTGAGGAGAGATAAGCGACTTAAGGGTGGAGATCCAACGAGGCCTACTGTGCTGCGCCGCTCCGGAAAAAACCTTTTTGCTGGGCTAATAGGGGTTCTATTTCATGTCATACTATACTACTAGCAATAACACCTTCAGAGTGAGTCTGAATTCATAGCGAAAGTTAGCTTCGGTCGAATTGCGCGCAAGGCAGGCAAGAGAAGCCAGCATATGGTGCCGCCAGTATCATCCGGGGTCTTGAAAATGCGGCTGTCAGAAACACTGAGCGAAAGGAAGAAGCGCTTCGCAGGAATTGCATCCGGTCGTAAACCGCCCTCATTCTCGTCACTAAATAATCCGCTTTACTCGCTGACATCCGCGTGGCGGCCCAGGTCGCGTAACGCTGTTGGCGCTCATATAAGAATCGCAGGACTTCCCCGTTCTGTGTACAAAGCCACAGAAGGATATAGCCCTGGGCATTGCAAACCAGGATTATTGCAGGAGTTGCCCTGTCGCCTCAGGTGGTGTTATCACACGTCCGCTTGATCTACTTTATTTTCTTTCTTTGAATAGTGGCGGTAATGCTTGAAACAAAGAAGAGCCCATGGTTCTAGAATCCAACAAAGTAAGAAAATAATTATTGTGAAAAAAGCTGCATTGCCCAAAAAGATTTCGTTTTTGATCGAAGCGTACCGTAGTGAAATTTTCTATACTGGCAATGAACGAGGTAAACATTACAGGTTATCTCTTCCAACTCCTACTGTTATCCTCGCGCTGTCTTCACCCCATCTTTTCCTGATTTTCGCACTTTAGCACCATTCACATAGCTCGAATTCACATACTTGTGTACATAAAGCACAGAGCTGGTTGTTGTAAACTGAACGGTCTTCTGTTGGGAAGTGCGCAATATATATCAATTCAGCTCCTATTTTCCTCAAACCTGCTTCCTTTATCGAGCTTACATTTCAAGCACTCTGCGTATTACTAAAGGGCATAAATGAGAACTAATTTGCGCAATTTACCAGTCGGAATGCATTAAACTTGTAGTAACGATGAATTCCACAATTTATCGCATGACTCATGTGCACTTTCACGGAATTTCGTGGCTCAGAACTCTTCAGCTTCTACTCGTTTTTGTATATAAGCCAAGCAAGTGGGACAGCATTCATAAGCAACGCATGCCATTGTGCAGGTATTTCGTGTCGATTGACGTGGGCTCCCACATGCTCAGAATAGTTCCAGTTTCCCGAAGCAACGCGGGAACAAAATACGGGCTGAAGGAAACCGAGAGCAAAGCTGTTTTCAAGTTCTAGGCTGCCTTACGTTCGGTTGACGTGAGTGACGCTCGGATGCAAGCAACGCGGAAGCTTTTCTGCAAGAAAGATACTCCGCTTTCAAATCTAGGATTATATGGGGAGAAAACTCAGGACCTATTGAGGTTTGATAATCCTCTTTAAAAGAGGACGCGAAAAACTTAGCTACGTATGAGAGCAATTGCTTTGTATGAACCCAAGACAGTGAACTTAAAGAGAATGACCGAGAAAAGGTAGGAACCTTTTGAGTAGTAGAGAGCGCCAAAAGCCACCAGCGAGTAAGAAGGTGACTACCTGCGGGCACAATGGGGATGCTGGGAATGAGCCGGTATAGAAAACGAAACAAACGTCAAGGGAAAAAGGCCAGGGCCCAGGGTCGTTCACTGTGCTGCACGTTCAGGGAAAGAGTGGGTCTGAAGCCGGTAGAGCCCTTCGGCAGCGAGACTGAACAGCCGACGGGGAATGCGCCGCGAGAGATAAGCACAAGTGCGCAGCCTCGTGGCTGGAAATCTCTAACGACAAAAATCTCCCTGGACGGCTTACGCACAACCGAAAAAATTTATGTGAAATAAAGCAACAGAAAACTGAAGTGAGGAAAACGGTCACAGAGAGCTTATAGAATATCCTATAGGAACAAAGATGCATAAATTCTAAACTGTGTTTGAAAACAAAGTTTCAGAGAAGCCTGCTCATAAATTCCGGCTCTCAAAATCGAAAGGAGCAAAGTAAAGCACGGCAAGGCGGCAGTCTATAGAAGAGCGCTTTGTGAGATGGAAAGAAGGCTACGCCACAGTTTTCAACGTGGCTGGGCTAAACATAGCTTATTAGAAACCCATGAAGGCATGGAAGCTGCGAAAAGGAGCACGTGTAGAGGGGCGAGGGCATAGAAGAAATACAGGCAGATTCTAAAAAATTCTGTCATCTAGTGGGGAGACGAAAACCTGAAAACCGCGTTTCCACTCCTGCTCCCAACGAAATAAGCGCTGGCTCAAGTGCCACGTGAGTCCTAATGTCACTGGAACGAGAAAAGTGCTTATTTTTGAGGAAAGCCAGTAAAAACAAAATATGAAGGACGAGAACAGGAATGCACAAAACGAAACTGGATTAACAACTGTGAAGGGCAACTGGAAAAAGTTGAGCGACCGTTGGAGGGGCGCCGGCACGGCTACCATGTTTGGTAAAGCGCGGATGGAGCGCAGGCCGCTAAAGTGCCTTGACGCGCGCTTTAAAAGGAATAATGGGCGTTGAAAGAGTTCGGAGAGGTTTTAGGGCAGTAGATAGGGATGCCGTTGATTAATTTTTGGAAAGAAACAACCTTGTACCGTTAATTTCTTAGCCAGATCGCAAATTTGATCTCAGCAGAGTGTATAATTAAGAATAATGGAGAAACATGCGTTTGCCGTAGTTTGTCGTGCGCATTTTCAACTGTCAATATTTCCCTCTTTTGGTTCCGCATCTCTGATTAGTGCGTGCTACTCAGACATGTAGGACAGAATAGACAAAAAGACGCTCGCACAAATTGACCCTTTGTGTGTGACTTGTTTTCCGTTAATGTCTGAGCAGTGTTCAGTAATGAAAGATAAAAATAGGTGTAACTGTAAACGAATTATTTACGCTCTTTTTTTTACTGCTCGCTCGTGAAAAATTGGTCCCACGAGCCGTAGGGCAAATATAGGATAGTTCCTCTAAAAAAAAATGATATTCTAACGTTGTTCTGGATCTGCTATTGGAAGAACTGCGGCAACAACTCAGAGTTCTTAGTTTCCCTTCCTGCAGAGAAGGCAGAGTGGTACGTATTAACAGTTATTTTCCCATGTCGCAGCATGCCAGTTTCGTACATACGTGCGGCAAGGGGCGCATTGAAAATATAACCTTGCTTACATTCAGGTCGAATTCTTCTTCGTTTCCTTTTCTGTGTTACGGCTATCGCATACTCTCCCATTGAATCACCTTGAACCCAAGAATTAGCTGAACCAACGTCACAGCTTCTAGCGGCACTTGGAGTAAACTTCTATTCATCGAGATGATTTTGCGGGGCAAATGGAATATTGTTCCCCGGAAGTGGGTAGGGAGTTGATGCTTGTTCTAATTACATTTTAAGTTTCTGTGAACTCTCTCTTCCTTCAAGCCAATGCGAAAAGAAATCGGAGGAAAATCTACAATATAAGGCACCATTCTGCTGCAGACAGCGCTGCGAGAGGGCCACTAAGGTGGCTGCACATCTTTGCAAAATTTATTTCTACGATGTATTCTTGCACTACAATATCATCCGAAGTTTAAGAAATGCTCAAAGCGAAGTGCAAGAGGCGTGGCTCGTCACAGCGCCAGTAAAACAAGGAAGATCACCAATCAGGTCAACAAACATGCGGCCTGCGTACGGTGCACAAAAGCGACCAGGAAATCTACATGGCGTCGCAGTCGTGTTTAATGCTTATGAGGTATTTCACCAAGGTAAACGACTGGAGGGCAAGAGGCCCGTCGCGTTTCGCCGATGTTGCCGTGTGGAACCACGTAAAGATGGCTTCTTAGTTTCGGCCGAGAGCTGCACCCAAATGCTCAACACCGAGCATCCATCGCTTTCGTTGCTTAAGCGTAGAGTACATACATACTTGCAAACAGTAGTCGAAATGCGAGAAATAACCATCAATAGCCGCGGGGCTACAGTCAGCCGCGCACAGCGCGGAAGCTGGCAACCGCTGGCCAGCGTAGACCATTTATGTTGCTAAGTTACCAGGTGACCAATAGCAGCCAATGGACAACGCGATGGCCAAAAGAAACGAGCCTGGTACCTTTCCGGTTTAAGTGTATTTAGTGCGTTCTAAGGCCTGTCGGTCTAATAACGTATACCTTCATTTTGTGCTGTTCGCACCAAGCTGGTAATTTTGTTTGACTTGCTTTATTTTCTAGGGGAAACGCATACCTCTACCAAAGTGCACTCGGGCTTGAGTTACCAAGTGAATTGACGTTTGAAGCCTCATACAAAACGCTAGATAAGCGGCCTCATTCTACTGCTCGACGCCCAGATGTTTATACCCAGATTGTTTTTTATCAATATTGAGGTGCCAGCGGCTAGAAGTGCACGTCGGTTACGCGAGCTACTCACTATCGTGCTCGGAAGGCCAAGGTAAAGCATAAAAAATGCGTTTAAGCGACGTAAGAAACAACATTCGAGGAAGGTATTTTTTTCGCTGAGGATGATTATTCTTCTTTTTCTCATGAACAGTTTGCTCATTTGTCTGCTTTCAATTGTTCTTGCGATAATTCTGATGTCGAAAAACTGAGGTCTCTTTTCAAAAGCAAAGTGATAGAACTGACGGAGAATTATGTTCCAATTGTTTTTCAGATAGGCTTAAAAGGTTCAATAAGCAGTGAGTGACGCCTAATATTTTGAGGCTAATAAAGAAAAGAAGACGAGTATATCCTGCGTTTAAAATAACACAAAGCCTTACTTACCAGTTCAGTTGGTTAGTCGAGGTAACCAAGGAATATAAAACTAATGGAAAGAGTGCAAAGGATCAGTACTTATGTCGACTCAATGACAATAAAAAAAACGAACGCAAACCTTTTCTGGAAGTCCGTGTGAGTATGCGGACCTGACTCAACTGGAATTAATGAAAGTGTTCCCAATAATAACTACTTATCTGATGATACAGCTAAGGCAACTGGTCTTTATGGTTTTTTCATTCGGTATTTTTGTCTAAAAAAAAACTTCAGGGGATTATTACATGTGAGTATACTGTGCCAACAATGTCACCTGTCGAGCTTAGTGTGAGCTCTATCGAATCATTGTCGAAAGAATTTGATGAAACCAAGGCGGCCCGTCCAGATAGTATTTCTCCCCGCATATTGAAGTGCTGTACCTGGTAGATCAAATCGTACCTTTATCTCATATACACTAAAAGTTTTACTTGTATGCTACCGGACGACTGGAAAATGGCACATGTACTTCCATTTCACAAAGCCGGTCCAAAAAGAAAAGACGTAAACGTACACAACAATTGTGGCAAAAGTATCCTTTGTGAATGCAATTTTTTATATACTACGAAAACAATCAATACAAATAAAAATAAAGTTTTTGATATCGTTGAAAGAGTTCCCCAGTGTATTCTATGACATTGTTAACTGTTCGATGCGATCGATGGAAGCACTTTAAAAGAAAAACTTTTCTACATATCAGAAAGAACCCCTGCCTTTAGTATTATCATAACAGCATCTTACAATTTTACATTTTCAAAACTTTCGTCCAAGAAGGTTGGACACGCAATTTTAAGTTTATTCCATTTACGGCCATCTCGTGCAAAACTTGGGAGCATAGTTTGATGCAAGGTATGAGCGAAACATTTATAAGAACAGTTTATAAGTTGATAACGAACACGGTCTTCACAAGGGCCTGTCCGGCACAGCACAACTGCTTGAGTTCTACCGTCATTTCCTTTGGGAGGTGGATGAAAAGGGGGAAATAGACTGCGTTTGTTTCGATTTTTGAAAGGCCTTTGGCATGGTTTACCAATCACCGCTGCTTCACACACTTCATACGGAAAATATTAATCAGGAAGTGTGGAACTGGACAGGTAATCGTCGGTTATCAGTCCCAGCGTCTACCGTGTGTAGTACTGAAAGGCGCTACTTCCTCTTGTGTCGTGGTAACATCGATCGTTCCCCAGGGCTCCGCTTTAGGGCCACTATTATTTTTAGGTTATAGTAAAGGTATTCCTGCCAGCATATCTCCAAGTGGAGGCTTGTTTGTCGACGGCTGCGTCGCATATAAAAACATTAAAATTTAACTGGAGCCTCTTTATTTTCATACTGATCTTACGAACATTTTATCGTGGTGCGAGAAGTAGCAGATGCAATTAAAAGCAAGAAATTCGTCCATATGGCCTTCATGAAAAAAGTAAACCAAAAACTGACATGCCCTAATTTTTCAACTCTTATGTTATTAGAAATCTATGTATAAACACAGGTGTGACTTTTTCGAGTGACTGTTTCTAGGACGACCATGTCAATAACGCAGTTGCAAAGGCTGCCATGGCGAAAAATTTTATTCACCTCAAAATCTTCACCTTTTATCTTAAAAAACTTCTTATATTTATTTTGTTCGTCGTTCCTGGATAATGCGTGTTCAGTTTGGAGCAATACCAAAGAAACTTAATTGATAAATATAGAAGAATACAAAACAGGGCGACAAGTTTCCTTATGGGGCTGCACTAGCGAGGAGAGAGCTGCTCTAAAAGGAAAAGTGAGCTGGAATAGGAAGCGCTCTTCTCTAGCCGAAGTAAAATGCGCTTGCAAGTCTTATTTCGAATGCATAGCAAGAACACCGGAATTAACAAATATATTTATTTTAACCTACCGCACTTTATATCTAAAAGAACTTTCCACGACTTCAAAGTACGAGAATATCGACTAGAACGAACATTTATGCTAATTCATTTTTCAGAAAACTATGACAGAGTGGTACGCAGCCAGGTTTGACTTATTGTTCGCACGCACAGTCAATGAACTTGAGAACGCGGTACGCTCTCCGGCGAGTTTCTTTTTTGGGAGCGTTGAACAAAAAAACACATGCGGCAAGGTTTACTTAGCACTATTGCAACCAGGTGTAAAACACTGCTAGCCCTTATTAGCGCATTACGGCTCACGACTTTGTACAGCCGATTTTTCACAACAATAAAAGACGCATCTTAAAGCACACCTCTGCAGTAACATTCAGCTTGCAGCCCATGTCGGGCTGGATGGTTTTTTACATACTAATCCATTCTCTGCTCTGCTATGGCTATCATCTAAAAATTGACACTACCGCTGCGGTGGCGTAGCGAGCTAGTCTAAGAAGGATCGGCGCGCGCAGAACCGCGAGTTTTCTTCCATTGCTTAGGTGGTTCGCCGGCACACTCAGACGTTGTTGCCAGAATCTCGGTGTTAGAATGTGTTTTGGAGGGCTCTTACGTGGGTGTTTACAAGCTAACGAGATATAGTAGCTGCCATATGGCACTGTGGGAGTTTTCTCGTGCAAGCATTACAAAATGCAGCGTGGGAATAGTAAGTTTTCATGTTGCAGTGGAGCGCTTGCAAGACGACAGCGCAGTTGTTATGAAGAACCGAGCAAATTTTTCTATACTCATGATTTGCCTTGTCTGGATGGGCGAATGTAAATACAAGGCGCTATTTCTTACCAACCATCGCTCCCTACACAACATGTCGCTCCCTACACGTCAGTAACAGGCACATGTCAAGCGCGAACAGTTTTGTCGAACTGTTTCTCTAATGAATTGCATTATTACAGCATACGCGAATGGCGGTAATTATGTTTTGTTATCAATGGAGAGAGAGAAAGAGAGAGAGAGGTGACAGTGATTCCGTTCAAATCCCATTTCATTGAGATTCCTTTTGTACTTCAATAGCCTTATGCCCCGCTGTCACCGGAACCAGTGAGTTAGATGGCCGGATTGGGAGAATCGACCATAATGGACAAAAATAATTGTATCATAGCAGCCTTGCATTTATTATGTTCCTTCCATCGACTGTACAACAACAACCTGAGAGCACAAGGTGTCGTAACAGAACAAGGGATACCCTTACTTTACAAACATTTTTAGCTTCGGGGGAGCCAAACTGCTCCACTATGGCTGAAGTAAACCCCGTTACAAGGTGACTTTAGATTAAGACGGTACCTAAATCTCTGGTTCCCCATCCCAGATTGTGGGACAACTTTTTAAGTAAAGATTTTCCTTGCAGGGTCTCAGCTTATAACTGTAAAGGTAACACACACACGCGGGACAAGTAAAGCTATTTTGGGCTGCTAATACTTTGTTTAAAAAAACCCCCTTAAAAATGAAGAATATAACTGCTATCGCTCGACTTCTACAGAACAGGTGCTAACAAATTGCAACAAAGACATAATGGGAGCAACAGCTTTTAATTGCGCCATTTTCCACTCCTATAAAATTTCTACTTTTCTGCCGGGTGACGCTCTTTAAGCGCTAGTGGTACCACA
Organism: Amblyomma mixtum; assembly: GCF_055824585.1. NCBI lineage: Eukaryota > Metazoa > Arthropoda > Arachnida > Ixodida > Ixodidae > Amblyomma > Amblyomma mixtum. The sequence continues at coordinate 142,062,392 of NC_143013.1, read as the reverse complement.
GCTGAAACTAGGATGTGCTAGTATCTAATCGAATGTCGGCGCATGCAATGTCACTCTCCTTGGGGCCCTAGAGTTTAGGGATAACAAAGGTCATCTGAGTTATTCTGCGGTAGAAGTCGCAAGAAAATGACAGGCGTAAGGTTAGGAGACCGGAAGCGGGCAGAGTGTTTGAGGGAACTAATGCTGGTTAATGACATCCTACTCAAAAAAAAGGAGAAGAAATGGGCATATGCAGGACACCAATGTCCATCCACATTGAAAATAGCCTTATCCATCTTTCCTGTCAGTTTATTTTGTATGAAGTGCAGCAAACGAAAGCAGATGTGTCTCTACAACACCAACGCAAGCATCAGTTATAATCTAGCACATCGCTCTAACGAAGTAGCGCACGAGGTTGTCGGAAAAACGTGTATCCCACCGTTTCTTCTTCTATGTGTTTTTCTGTTTCGCGCTTCTCCTACAACTTACCCAACAACGGGTTTTACTGTCGGTATCGTCTTTCAAGCTTTATTCCCTTTTCGCTGAAAGCGGCCCGAACGGTTGAAAAGCATTCAGTGCCCCGAAAGAAGCGCGAAGTTAAACAATTTATTTGAAAGAAGACAGCGGTCAATTATTGAAGGAAAGCTCTTTTTTTTCACTTCCCGGCTATTATTATGTCCGGCAGCGTAATGTCCAATGGCTACTTGCACTGCCGTGGATACTTTAGTTCGCACCACTGGCCATGAAAGAAATGGGCTTGGGTGGTCATGTAATACGAAGGCAAGATAACCGGTTGTTCTTAAGGGTAACAAACTGGATTCCAAGCTAAGGCAAGCGTAGCAAAGGAGGCAGAAAGTGTAGTGGGCGGATGAGGTAAATACCTTTGCGGAGATATAGTGGCCGCAACGGGCAAAGGACAGCGTTAACTGGAGAGACATAGAGTCATAGGAGAGGCCTTTGCCCCGCAGTGGACGTTATCAGGCTTATGATAATGATGTCGTAGCGTCACATTGTGTGGCCGCCACGAAGCGACACAGAACTTTTGTTCCAGAGTGCTTGCAATGCTGCACCATCGTCGTGGTCATCATCCTCCTGCCAGTGTTATGGAACTTAGGAACATAAACACTTGAGCGCAGTGCGGTCGTGCGGGAACCCAGGGGCGTGCCCCAAATTCCTGGTGATAAAGTTTCTCTTTCTCTCTCTTTTGGCAGTATAGTCGCGGGAAAAAAAAGGTTAGCACTAGCGAGAGAGAGAGATAACTTTTATTTTTCAGCTCAAGTCCGAGCCTTCTTAGTTGCCCGTTTGGTGGGCGCTATTTATCGGCGGTGGCAGACTAGGGCCACGTGTCCCTTGGATGCGTCGGATGTGGGCGGCGAGGAGCGGCCAGAGGGTGGGCTGCAGAGAGGTTGGTGGAGCGGTCCATCGGGCCCACGTGAGGTGAAAGGGGGGAGGCAAGGTATGCGAGGAAGGTATGGTGGGAGAGTTAGTTGCGCGGGAGCACTAGCGACGTGCAACAGAAGCGGCAGATAAACACATGCAGTGCTGCGGTTAAGAACGCAGCGATAACAAGGTGCCAGATGAGTTCGCAAAGCATGGCGCAGCGCCAGCCGCGCGTTGCGATTTTCGCCGCTCCAGTACACGTGATTACGCTAATCTTTCCTAGTCGCGACTGTTCAACAACAGTCGTACCGGGGCGCTATGCTATCGCATTGTCCCAGGAAATAATTGTCTCCATATTTTTTTTTTCATCTACACGCTGAAGTAACCGATTAATCTTTCCAGGGGCGATCTCGAAGTGCAGTGTCTGCAAAGCGCGTCGTCTCGAAAACAGAAGCTCCAGAATTGGAACGCATCGCTAATAAATGTAGCGGCGCGCATTTACTGAAGCTACTGAGGTGCACTATTTTTTCCTGTATAGGTAATCACTCATCAGTTAGTGTTTCTTGTTTTTCTGGAATATATTCAGGGCCCTGGCCGAGTGTTACAGAAGGGATCGGCGTACACAGCGAGTAAAATAAAATCACCGGATAAAAATAAACATTGAAGCAAAGGTTTCAATCGAGCATAATTGTACACACTGCAAAACGCTTGAGTTTAAACAAAAAATTATCTTTTCGAGATTATCGAGACAAATTATTATCTGGCAATGATGCCAGCGACTTACGTAGCTGGTTCCCGTCCTTTCATCGAAAGAGGAAGTAGTGGTAAGAACCTAGGTTGCCATGTAAAAGATGTAGCTATCTGACGGTGGTCTAATAAGGAATTATGTCTATGTAGGACTCTAAATCCGAATATTAGAAGACCTAATATGATGGTATATTTAATAAAATCTACACAGCCGCAGTATTTGATATCTGACGAAACAGTAGAGAAGGTATAAATTTGTCTTAATGTTAATGTGAGTAAATTGTACGATGATAACTCATCAATATAATTACTGCTGAATTTTCTTTTATATTATGCGTCTCAAAATAAAATATAATTCCTGGTCCCAGAATAAAACATGAAAGGCTTCACTAAAGTTGCTCTTTGTGAACACAAAACAGATTCGCTCATCACTATGGATCGGTTCAGGGTACTATCGATCCAGAACTTCTTCTCGGTTTTCTTCTCACGATTGCTCTTATAAACTTATTACGCCTTCCACCACACAGAAGACAATACCGATCTTCCATTTATTTTTTTTTCTTGCCATCTCTCTTTCGGAAGTATTCGATCATGATGTAGAAAATGAAAAGCTTCCATGGCGCATACAAGACATATTCATGTTCAGGAGCGTTAGCTTACCCTCCTCAAATCTTGAACTACACTGTACTCTCGTTGACCATATTTCGACCAAACTATGCTTTGAAGACGCATGACAACGTCATCATTCATGCTCAACACTGATATATCGCTTTTTCATCTCTGTTTGCTGTCAGGCTTGCTGCGGCTTGTGTTGAAAGCTTTCAAGGCTTTTGGTCGCTCACAGCCGTCACTTTTTCAGTTCTCTGCATTCTTGTGGATAGTCTCTTAGAGTAAAATAGTGCACACAAAGGACGTATTCATCGATATCCCCTACGGACAGCCTTTTTGGTGGCACACAACGACAGACCGAAAAGGTCATGCAACGTGCAGGGAACGTTGGCGGATTCCCTCTTGTTCCTCAAAAATGTCGGCCATGTGCCTCAAGGGTGTATTTTATCTAGAGGTTCGACACTGCGTCAATCACGTTCCTGTCACGGTAAGGCCACTAGCCTTGTCTTAAAAGAGCTATTTTTTTCCCGGTGCCTCTTTGTGTCGTACTTTACTCGCTACAGACATAACATACAATGCTTTCAACATAGTTCCGCCAATACCAAGATCAACCTTCGATACGAAGGTGGCGTCCAAACTGCAAAAAAAGAATTGCTTTAGGTAAATATTCGAATGCTGGTCTCTCGGGGAGCAGTAGGAGTAGGACGAAACGTACAGTACTCACGGATTGAAATAGGACACTCGGAGCGCGTGGCCGTCGCTGCATGCAGCGCCGCCCGTGGATGCTCATGTAACCAAGGTGCTGCATTGTGGTATAGCGCGAGGGGGACAACATCTACAAAGCAGAATTGCTCCTTCCGGTCGATAACGAGCCGGCCTGTGGTTTACCACACTGCCTGCGTGGCGCTGCAAGGCTTGCGCGCCTTCGTGTGCCGAGCGAAATGGTTCGGCGGTGCGCACTGCCAGTTTTGCGGCGTCGTCTGCTTGCGCATCTGCGCGAGCAGACTACGCTCTCATTACACGCCTTTTGGCGATGCGGCACGCATGCTGTGCAATTAAGACACAGGATTCAGCCACGAGATAGCGCCTTATGTGCGTTCGTAGATAAGATAAACATCTTCACAAAAGACTAGCATATTTCGTGCGATCACCTGTGGAGTAGCCGACGAGAAACTGCCTTCTTTATTTCAGCCTCGAAATGGTAACTCCCGGCATTGTTGGTCGTACTGACGTCAGCAGAAACCGAGCCACAGGTAGCTATATATGGCGAACACAAGACGCACCTCCGTTTCAGACACGAGCAGCAATGCCAGGCATACCCATCTCGGAACAGATGCAGATTGTGACTCTGTCTGCAGCAGGTTTACCGCAGCAAAAAATCGCCGATTTGACTGGACGCCCCCGCTCGTCGGTGAGCAGGATTGTGCGGGCTTTCCGGACGGATGCTCGCTTGGCAAATCTGCCCAGAGGACACCGACCGAAGGTGACGACCCACTCTGACGACGAGCGTATAGTTGGAGCAGCGAGACGGAACGCGAAGGTGACGGCGAAAGAAATATGAAACGACCTGGGGCTCGCAGCCAGCACACAAGTAGTACGTGAGCGCCTTCACATGTGTGGCCTTCGTTGTTGTGTGGCGGCGATTAAGCCCTTCATATATCTTCAGAAAACAGAATCAAAAGGCTGCTGTTTGCACAGGAGCATCGGTCCTGGACAGTGGGAGAGTGGCAGAATGTCATTTTTACGGACGAGAGCACGTTTACATCAAAATGGGACCAGCGGCAGCGAGCGTGGAGGACACGAAGCAAGAGGTAGGTGGACTCCTTCACAAATTCGGGGGTTACAGAGCTTGTGCAAAAAAATCTGCCAACGTTTGCATTTCTTTACATTCCCGTAGCGCATGATAGATGGGATAGATGGTATGTGGGGGCTAGGTATGCGTCTTCATCAAAAACTACGTTTTATATTCCGTGCACTCCGCTACAGCGAGGAGAGAGCGCATGGCCCAAAACGTTTCACCAGCGCCTTGTTTCGTGCGTTGGACGCAAGCAGTTCGTAGAAATGGTCACTAAAGGCAGTGCATTCTGCCAACATTCAAGAGCAGAACCCCCTATCATCGCAATTATCAATCGCAGCGAGGTAAAATGTTGTGTTCTTTCCGCTTTCTTCACCCAGGTTCAACGCTCCCAATCTGCATCGTGTTACAAGCAGCGGTCGATGTAGCGTCAACGTGTGGGGGTGTATTTCCAAAGACGGCTTGGGTCCGCTTGTACGCCTAGACGGCCGCTTTAATGCCGCAGCATATTTAGACCTCCTCGACACCGTCCTCATGCCGTACGCCCTGGATGGCCCATTTAAGGACTGCTTGTTTTACTTCCAGCACGACCGGAGCCCAGTTCACACCGCAGCACCCGTGACTCGCCTGCTGGAAGACAGGTGTGTGATGGGGTTTAACTGGCCTCCGCAAGGTGCGGACATGAATATTATTAAGAATATATGGGCTGAAATAAAGAAGGCCCTGTCTCGTCGGCTGCTCCACAGGTGTTCTTCGTACAACCTGTGGGCGGCTGTTCAAGAAGAATGGGAGAAGCTAGCGCGTTCTTCCTTGGCCGATAGCCTCTACGAAAGCTTGTCACGCAGAATGGCCGCCGTACTCGCTGCTAGGGGCGAAGCAACAAAATACTGAGACTTCTTTTAAATGTTGCACGAGTACAGGCCTGTGACTGCTTCTTTTCTTTTCTTCTCGCTACAAACCAGACGAAATAACGTTTTTCTTTTGTGCATGTCTACGATGGCACGTAAGGCGCTATCTCGTGGCTGAATCCCGTCTCTGCACAGCATGCTTTCCGCATCGCCAAAAGGCGTGTACCGAGAGCGTCGTCTGCTCGCGTAGATGCGCAAGCAGACGACGCCGCAAAACGGGCAGTGCGCACCGCCGAACCATTTCGCTCGGCACACGAAGGCGCGCAAGCCTTGCAGCGCCACGCAGGCAGCGTGCTAAACCACAGGCCGGCTTGTTGGCGACCGGAAGGAGCAGTTCTGGTTTTTAGATGTTCTCCCCCTCGCGCTATACCACAATGCAGCACCTTGGTTCCATGAGCATCCACGGGCGGCGCTGCATGCAGCGACGGCCACGCGCTCCGAGTGTCCTATTTCAATCCGTGAGTACTGTACTTTAGTGAAGGCCGGAAATCAGTCCTCTTTGATGCTTTGGCGCAGTAGAGCACGGAGGTTATCACGTTAGTGCCCGTAATGCCAAGCACCTTAGAATCAAGGGGCCGAGCATGGAAACTACGCATAGGTAATAGCAGTGCTACAATTTTCAAGAACATGTGCGATGTCTGCCTTGATTTGCGGACAGTTAGAATTGTGGGCTTCCTCAAGCTCTGCGAAGCTGCAGAGCATTAGCTGAGTGCGAAAACTGGAACGCTCTTCAAAACACCTCACTTTACAAGGAAGAATGTCTGGGGCTAGAGAATGGAAAGTTCACTCGGAAAACACGAAAACTACACGTATTAAAAGCACGCGGTCATTGAAGAGAATTATTCATGAATGAAAAGAAATCGATGAAATTCATAAGCTTACCACGCCTGTGAACAGCTGCAATGAATTCCGCAATTTAATTATGCCAGGTGGCGAAATATTGGGATATTAGTGCTTCAGCGAGATATGAAGCAAACAAAACACCTAAGACTGCTTACGTGTGGGAATGCGGAAGCATTACTGTCCCTGGATGCATTGACATCCCGCACACACACCATCCACAGTCTCATACGGGCGCTTATGACCTTATGACTACAACCAGAACGATGGACTACGAACGCTCGCACCACGGCAGTGCTACAAGGGTGCGGTTCACCGACAATCCGTTCTTCTTTCTTGTGCAGCTTTTCTTGGCCCTGCTAGATCATGGCGGCGACAGAAGCATGCAGCTGCCTTCAAGAATGACTCCCGGATCCGACACTGCCGACTTACGCCCACCTGACCAGCTGCACGCGCCCACATGGGATCACTGATGGATTCTACAATCAGCGACCACATGCGTAGACCACTACACGCATCTCAGACAAGTGGCGGCACCACGAGACTGGACTATATATTGCCACTCCGCAATTCCCAATACACCAGACTAAGCTTGACATAATCGACGGAATTTCTGATCACAGTATACCAGTCTGCGAGCTACCACTCGATAATGTAATAACAACTCGCTCCTCCCAATCGACTAAGTAATTTTAATAGAGCCGACGACGCTAGTATATCAACCCATCTTGCACAAGAGTTTCAAATATTTGCCGAAGCAGCATCTGAAACAGGCTCAGATGTAAACCCCCTCTGGCTCAGTTCAAGGAAGTCATTTTTTTTTCTGTATATGCGGATATGCCCCATCAAAAAACAAGCGCGTTAAAGGAAACAACCCGTGGATCACGCGCGAGGTCATTCATGCAAAACGCAAATTGAAAAGGCTGCGTCGCTCCATTATGTGCAAAGGTACTAACCCCGACAGAACACAAAAATTAGCCGGTGCAATTGCAATCTTCACAATCCTCTTTAAACTCACCATATCATGGTCCAGCCCTTCCCGCACTAGACATCCCCTTCACGCACACAGAACTTAAACAAGACACTCGCGCGTTGTAACACACACTCTGCCCCCGGTGCAGTCAAAATCACATACAAAACTCTCAAGAACCTTCCCCCCGAAGCCAACACATTTCTTCTTAATGTCATCAACGACGCCTGGACCTCTGGCACCCTGCCAGTGGACTGGACATCGTCCCTGGTCTCATTCATACCGAAACCCAATAAACCCTCGAGCATCAGTAACCTCCGTCCTATTTCCCATACCTCCTGCGCGGGCAAGGTCATGGAACACATGGTGCTTGCCCGCCTCACTTCCCATCTTCAAGCCACCGACTATCTCCCCCACACCCTTATTGGATTTCGCCGAGCACTATCCACCCAAGACCTTTTCCTTCTCCTTCAACACACTTTCTTTAACTCAAATGCCCCAGACGCTGCGCAGGTCAAAGCCTTAGTAACCGTTGACATACACAAGGCTTTCGACTACATATCACACGACCACATCCTCACCATACTAGCTGATACGGAGTGCGGACACAGCATGCACAATTACATAAGAGATTTCCTCTTCCACCGCTCTGCCCGTATCTGCTACCTCGATAAACTGTCTAACCCAATACCACTCACTCGTGGCACTCCACAAGGTGCCGTCCTCTCTCCCATCCTCTTTAACCTAGGCATGGTCCCACTCGCCCGGGCCTTAGCCGAAATTTCCAACCTTCATTTCGTCTTCTATGCAGACGATCTCACCTTGTGGGTCACCACTGGCTCACCGGGAGAGGTCCAATCCACACTACAACATGCACTTAACACCATTTCCTCACACCTCTCCCAAGCGGGCCTGCAACCCGCTCCGGAGAAATCAGAACTTTTACTCATAACACGCAGTAAATATCAACGGACGATGAACCCCTCTATCTCCCTCACACTTGCCGGACAGCGCATCCCCCGCGTCGAATCTTGTCGCATCCTGGGTATGCCACTAAACTCCAACACCTTCACCTCTGCCATCAATCAGTCCATACGCACATGCCACTCAGTAACACACTTGCTGCGCCGCGTAGTTTTAAAACATGCGGGCCTCTCCGAGACACACGCCAGCCGCCTTGCTCAAGCGCTGGCTCTGAACAAATTCCTGTACTACATACCTTACTGCCCACTTACAAGTACACAACAAGACAAACTAACCCGGGCCCTCAATACACTATATAAAGCAACACTAGGACTCCCCCCTCGGGCTTCTACAGACACCCTGTACAGAACAGGCCTCTTCCACCCTCTTCAAGCCCTCCTTAACCTGCACCGGGAGAGACAAATCATCCGCCTGTCCAGTACACCAGCTGGACGGTGGATACTTTCCCAGACTCCCTACGCACCCATCTCTTTCCCAGACCCACCGCAGTCTCCGATCTATCCCCCTAACCTCCGCCTCGCACCCATTCCACGCAACATGTCCGCACACACACACGCAGGCCGTCGCCAGGCATACGCATACAACCACAAGCCACCTTTGGACGCTGCGGCGGTGGCCTACACAGACGCCTGTCTCACGGAAACCGCGGGCTCCAAGCAGCCTTCTTCCTCCACCCTTCCCTCTCTACAGCCAGCACTCACACAACCGGTCCATACACCTCCCCACCCTACGCTCGCCCTAGAAATACACGGGATCGCCGATGCCACACACACTTTGCCACCCTACCCCCCGCCCCCCAATACGTTGTCTATACAGACTCGCAGGCAGCTCTGCGTGACGTCCATGAAAGAGCCCTCCCTTTCCCTACTCGATCGGCCTTAGATGCCGCCCTCTTAGTATTAAGCCCACGACCGGTGACCCTTCGGTGGATCCCTGGTCACATGGGCATCCCCGGCAATGAGCTTGCTCACCAGCTTCCCTGCGAAGCTATACACCGGGCGCCGGGGATCCCATGGACGAGCCCACTGACGGAGCAGGCGGTCAGGGCTTACAAACGTACTGTCGACGAATACTACGCGCAGCAAAAATTGGGTTTAGCTTATTTACCACCACCGCACCCATCCTTATCGATCCGTGAAGCTCGCATTCTTCGCCGAATACAGTTTAATCTCCAACATACACCAGCCAAACTTTACCTATACCGGTACACTTCCACACCTCAGTGCCCAAACTGTCCACACACATATGCAGACATAGAACACTGCCTTACACTGTGTCACGCAGCCTTCCAGTCCCTCGCCTATCCTTTCCCCCCACCCCCACCGTGGCCCATCTGGCTCGCCTCCCTGGAACTGAGACTGCAACGTGCCCTCGTCGCCTTGGCCCAGGATGTACTGAACGCCTAACAGAAAGGATGTTCGAATAAAAATTTCACACCACCACCACGACCAACGATAAAATGATGAAATCAAAGGAATACTACATTAGTGTTGCGCTGACTGACTTCCTTACTCGTAGCCCACACAGGTTCTGGAACCACTTCCGCAGTAGAAACTAGCAGGACACAAACAGACACCAGAGGAAAACTGTGCGAAGGCTAATTACTTTAATGACTTTTTCAGTCTGTATTTACCACCGATAACCGCGTTATTTCCCAGATGACAACAACCCGAACTTCAGATATCATACAAATAAACATAACTGATGACGGAATTTTCAATCTTCTCTTGGACATCAATCCGAAGAAAGCCAGCGGGCCAGATAACATAGCCAATGCGTTGTTAAAAATATAAGCGGAATGGTGCAGCAAATACCGCGGTATAAATTCCGCAAATCACTTGCTGTGTCAAAACTACAGGATAACTGGAAGCTGGCGAAAATCATTCCGGTCCATAAAGGAGGAGATGTCAGTAGTGCATCAAACTTGAGGCTCATTTCACTGCGCTTTCCCACATTGCGCTTTCCCAGTCACTTGGCGCTGTGGTGGATTCGTGTGATAGATGGCAGATGACCGTTAATTCTAAAAAAATCAGTGTGCATGTCAGTAACCAGGAAGAAAGTATGCTCATCTTTCCCTTACAGCATTCACGGTACGCCACTTATGAAAGTCTCCCAGCATAAGTATCTTGGTGTTACACTAACCGCTGACTTTAGATGCGACGTACATATCGCTAATGTAACATCGGCAGCGTTACGAAAACTGTTTTTTCTGAGAAGATGTATCCGACTCGCACCAGCATCTACTTAACTCCTAGCGTACAAAACTTTCATAAGACCTATTTTAGAGTACGCCCACACTGTTTGGTTTCCGCAAATAACCACTAACATAGCAAAACAAGAATACAAAGAAAGGCGCTACGGTTCATCCATAAGAAATATAAGTGTACTGACTCCCCATCGATTCTTGCAGCTATTTCAGGACTTCCGACGCTCTCACTAAGAGCAAAGCACGCACGTTTAAAATTTTTATAACAACTGTTGCATAACGATTACAACATCAACGTGTCAAAATATATTTGCCCGTCCCAGACTCGACCGACACGACACAGACGTGCACTGACTCTAACTGATTATTCCTACCGCACATATGCATTTAAACATTTATTTTTTCCTGTTGCCATCCGAGAATCGAACAAACTGGATGCCTCGATTACCCTTGCGCCGACCTTAACCACATTCGCTACAAGGCTCGAGGCCAGTATTGTCGCAGAGTAACGCTCTCAGTGATACACATGGGGCTCTGAGTATTCATAATCCGTTTCACTTCCGTGCCTTCTTGTCGTGTTAATCAGTGCATCATTCCTTGCGTAGTCATAGTTTGTCTTCCTGGGTTCGATTGTCCGCTATCCTTCAGTATTGAATTTGTTTCCATCATATACGCATCTTCTCTTGATCGCCAAGGTTTTTTCTTTCATTTTTTATTTTCGTTTCTACGTGCATCTTGTTCACTGTTAGCTGTGTTTGATCACTTCATATGATAACCTTGTCTAGAGCCGATTGTACATCGTTTGTCCTCAGGTAGGTGAATGAACCACTGTTCTACCAGATTCATTTTGGCATGTGTTCTTGCCGCATTGTGAAATTTCCTTGTGTTGTGTGATGTAGTTCTTTCCTCAGTGTAACTGTTGTGTACGCCCACCTGCTAGGGCCCCATAAAGGGGCCTGCAGTATTTAAGATATATAAAAAATAAATAAATAAGGAAACAAATTTTAAAGAAAAAAATGACGCATGACTGCCTCATTTATAGGTGGACACATCAACCGCTCCTTAAGGTTAGGGGTAAAGAGTCTGGGAAGACATACAATTGAAGGTGCATATGTCGTCGGTCCGAATCTCTGTCGGAAGCTACGTAAGCTGTATGCAACGAGAAATCGTATGATGTCAATCGCAACGCTGTACAGCAAGTGGTTGCATCAGAATGTTGGTTACATTGGAGAGCTTTAGAATAGGGTCACCCACTTTGTTAGGGGGATAGGGGATAGCGGGACCCAGGTGCGCACCTACAGAACGCTAGCGCGCCCCTTCGGTTTTTGGGTAAGCAGGCGACCCTAGCCCAAAACTGGCGGAATAGCCTGGCACCAAAACATCGATAGGGTCGGGCATGATGGCGGCGTCCGGCGAAGAGGGGGCCGCTCACCTAACCTCCTATTCGTGGTTGTCGCTACACTGCAGCTCGCGTTCACGGTAAACGAATGGTGAACGAAGCTTTTGATTTGTCCTGAAGATGCCCACACCACCGAATTCGAGCGGCAAAACGCCTCGAATCATGAAATTCCTACCAGTTTGGCAGTTGCAAGGCTTAGGGAGTACGCGTTGCTTGGTAGCCATGGAGACAGGACTTCAGTAACCCGAAATAGCCTTGGCTTGGTTTGATTATGTCCGCATTATAAAAAAACATTTGCATCATTTTTCATATTTCCTAGGTAGTAATTTGTAACTACACCAGTTTATATATTAAATCATTTGTTCTGAAAGCTTCTTTTCAGCCGTCATGGCACTGCCTTCAAGCAACGCAAAGGAACCATCCGTGACTCGTTCTATAGACAACCCGTTTCCGTAAACGCGAACCCTTTTCGCTAACCCCAAGCGCATGAAGATAGGGTCACCCTATTCGCCCCGACCCTAATATAAAACTCTCTATTGTTGAACATGGAGGTACGACAGTTACGAGTGCATGTAGAAGAGGTGTCAGTGCTTGGCTTGCTGCGATCGTCACAGGACGGCTTAATGCCGTCGCCCTTTTTTTTGCCCTCACTGGGACTTTCTGTACCATCTACGAGTGCGCTTACCAACGCAGACCCCGCCGGTTTAATCGTAATCAGACTGGTAATGTTAAATAACGCTAAGAATTAAAAATGGCGCGCTTATCGGAGGCGTGCGCTGGCCGTGTGTGCAAAATGACATACGAGCTGAGAAGAGGTAAAAACAAAAAGTTCATATGCACCCTCAAATCTGTCGCCAAGTACTGCCAATTTCTGCATCTATTAAATGAAGCCTCTTCACATTGGCTAAGCCAAATTCCAAGTCAACCTTTGCAACTCGTCCACGCAATCTTCAAAACCGCAGCACGAAACAAGGAAACTAACTCCTTCACACTGCGTTATGCGCTTCAGTTCTGCGCTTAAATCATGGTGTGCCCCTCAGTGGCTCTGTGGTTATGGCGCTCGGCTGCTGACCCGAAAGACGCGGGTTCAATCCCGGCCGCGGCGGCCGAATTTCGATGAAGGTGAAATTCTAGAGGCCCGTGTGCTGTGCGATGCCAGTGCACGTTAAAGAACCCCAGGTGGTTGAAATTTCCGGAGCCCTTCACTACGGCGTCCCTCACAGCCTGAGTTGCTTTGGGACGTTAAACGAACATAAACCCATAAATTAAGGTGTGTCGGTGACATATGTGTTTCACTTGAGGTAGAACATTAGTTTTATGCCTTCATATTAGGAGCATTTATTCATTCCATTGCCGCTTTAGGGATCCCGCTTACCTTTCTATTAGACCTGCATGGAGCCGAACGGCGCTTGAGTTGATATGCACGCAGCCTAAGAGCAGAAATGTAAGCAAACGAGAAAAAAGCTAACAGCGACACCTGCGCAAACTTATCATCCTTAAGAATTTCACTAGTTAACCACAATACAGAAAAGCGTTCTATACAAAAGAGTCGTCAGTGAAACTTATTTGTTCCAAGTAACATTACCTGGTGACATGCCTTCCTAAAGTCGTCCTGCAAGGCAGTACACTAATTTCAATCCATTGTGTGCAAGATGCCTTCACTTAAGATTGAAATATAAATTTTTACATTCCCTCACTTCCGCAGTGCACGCCTCCTCAGACTGCCGCACTACAAGCAACGAATAAATTATGTATTATTTCATTGGTTTTGTTCAAGACAATTAGGTAATCGTTTCTATATTCAGCTTATTCTGTACATATCTGACAAAGTTAATGATGCCATACGTTTCAACTATACCGTCAAGCAGAGGAAATAACGTATTTTGCAGCTATCTTGGCTTTAATTGTGTCCACTGCGCTGCTCAAGTGGCGCTTTAATATGAAGAAATAATTCATTTTCTTTATTTATTGTCATTGTCTGCTATCGTATAAAAACTACGGAACTTACAATTTTTGCGTGTATTAAAAAACACATCACGAGCTAGTTGGTTTTCCATGACACGAAAACAGCACAAACTACAGAAAGGACGCAGAAAGGGGAGACGAGTCACAGGCGCTGACTAACAACTGAAATTTTATTGCTCTGACACATCGGTTAATATACACAAGGTATCAAAAACAACAAGAAGGATAAGACATGAAACAGACAATCGCAGCAGGAAACAAGCAGGGAATCATGAATGCCGAGCTGACGCAAGGAAACGAAATTCTTTATCCATACCCTTACAAAAATGGATATCAACTTTCTTTAGAATTTGTATTAACATTCTATTGACTCTAGTAACCTTGTAGTAACTTTTACATTCTATCAACAATTGTTCATACAACGTTGATAGAAGTTACTTCTTTATATGTACTCCTGTCAATAGAAAGTTACTAGAAAATAATTTTTACATTCTATGTACCTTTGTCAATACAATGTTGGTAGACTGTTACTTCTTTGTATTTACTCCTGTCAATAGAAAGTTACTAGAAAAGCTGGGTGCAGTTTGACACGTTGAGAGAAGTAAATGAACAAACTGCATGGTGTTCGAGGTGATTAACGCTATCTTGTTCGCATAATCGTGACGACATCTTACCTGATTGCATGGTGGAATCTGTTGCAGCTAGTCAACAATTTCACTATATCGAAAAGCGACCAACATTATTCGCAGCAAATGCGTTTGGAATGTAATCAGGATATGGGAAAACGTTTTAAAACAGAAGACATATTCCAGTTTAATACTTTATGTTCTTTACGGACTGCTGTGAGCAGAAATACTCTAGAAAGTGACAAAACATTTTTGGTCATGCGAATAGATGCCTCAAATCATGTACTGTAGGCGAACACTTCAAAGCTATGAAAAGAACCTTGAACACGAAACAAACATTACACTCACATTCCCTTAGCCAAGCATATTCTATTAACATTCGTTGATAGGAAGTTCATACAATTTCTTTACTGCTTTCTATGTACTGCTGTCAGTAGAAACATACTATAGACACCGACAGAACGTTTTATAATGAGAATAAACGCCTAAATTAATTAAGTACTCTAGCCTAACATGTCAATGCAACTAAAGCAACCTTGAACACGAAACAAACATTTGCAGTCACATTTTCTTAGGGCATATTTTATCAACATTTGTTGATAGAAAGTTCATACAATTTTCTTACTGCTTATATACTGCTGTCAATAGAAATATACTACGAACCGAGAAAGCATTTTGGTGATGCGAATAAACAAATAAAAGCCAAAAATAGTCAAGTACTGTAGCCGACAACTTCAAACCGGCAACTTAACTAACCTTCAAGACGAAACAAAAATTTGCAATCACATTCCCATAGCCGAGCACGCTGTGGATTTTTAGAAATTTCAGTTCAATTTTCTCAATACTAGATTTACTGCTTTCGCATTTTCGAGTGCGGGGAAAAGGGCAAAGTTCATAACAGAACATTTATCCCGAAATTCAGAAACGTGCCTTGAATTGAAGACATTTAGTGACAATTTTTGATTGTATAAAGTCTACGAAAAAAGTTACCAGCAAACGAAATAATTTTGGTACAAAGTGAATGAATTCATAGAATACTCAAGTATTATTGCCTTGCACTTCAAGGAAATTAAAAGAACTAAGAAAAAATAGGAGCTAGTGACATATTGTGTTACATAACGCAATGATGACTTCGTTACAGCGAATCAGTTTCGCTGATGGCTCATTCTACACGAAAACAATGCTTTCTGCTGCGTATTCGTCCTTAAATTCTGTACTCAGGCAGTCATTAAACAGATTTAACATTTCAGAACTAACAAAGAATTTCAGCAGAGCTGTACAACAACTCTGCCAATTCGAAACACGTTGGTGTTGCTATTGTTGTAATTCTTGATAGGTCATATTTTAACGTGCATTTGAACAGTGATGTACCGTACGACGGTGCTAAAACACACTAGCATTAAGAGCGTTTCGCTCTGAGGTTTCAGAGGGATTATTGTTGCGAGCTACAAAAAAATTCAAGTTTAGCATTGCACCGATGTGTTTCCACACTCATTGAATGACACGTTCTCGCTAGCCCAAATGGCGCCCAAAAATATATCACCAGCTTCCTGAACCTGCACCGCAAGCACACTTTCCCTGCACACTGCCCGCCATGCAAAAGTGCCCGGTACACTATGCCACTCCACGTGGGAGCGCCCAATTTAAACCCTCGCACTACCCTCCTCCTCGAGCGACCAGCAATGGCTGATCGCACGGGACTGAAAAACCCCGCGCGAAAAGGGCCGCACCGCTTCGCGCTCTGAGTAAATTCTGTGTAACGTGTGCAGGCTTACAGCTTCGAGAACTCAAGTTGCTTCGTTCCTCAGCGACTGTACATGCGAAATTTCAGGCAAGGCAATATTAATTTTTATTCATGTTCGGCGGCCGATACTATAAAGAGAAGTATAGAGAAACAAAACAGGTAACAGCGGCCCGCTGTACTCAACTGCGGTAACAAGGGCTTTGCATGAGGAAGGTGCACGGCAATTGGAGCACTATAAGCCCTCATTCTTGACTTGTTACATTTTTCGGTAGTACTGAGCCACAGAGGAGCTTCCAGTATGGAAAAAGCTAGGGTGAGAGCAGCCCCCACTTTGAGCACCGCTAAAACACAGGCGCAGTGCCTCTTCCGCATCTTCACTTGCATCTCCTTCAACGCAAACACGGTACGAAGCTGTGGCGAGGGAAAACGTGGTGAGAGCTGTATTTTCTATCTTCCCGTAATGCAATGACTAAGGAATCATGGAATAAAGTGTTGGGTTTTAACGTAGTCATACGGAGTAGACTCGCGAAAGCATGTGTTCAGTCTTCGCCTTTTCTTACTGCCATCAGCGTACGCGAGGCCGAGCCGAGGACCGCATCAGGCAGAGGCAAAAAGCAATCAAGGAAGCACACAAAAAGACTACGGTAGCGCGACTGTCGGCGGGGCTCGCTCGAGCAAAGAGCGTGCAAGGTGTCCAATGACGTGATGTAAACACACACAAAACAGAGGCGATGCTGCAGCGCAGCCTTGAAAGTTTCGCGCGTCACGCTAGAGCGGCGTGCGAACGCTCGTGTTCCCTAGGTACACACACGTACACTAAATCGCATGAGCCAAGCTGTGTAGAGTACGCTAAGCCACACAATATGCGAAAATAAAAACCGAAACCAGTAGCGTTTGGCAACATCATCATCATTCCTTATTCTGCGACGCAGTTACGGGGAGCTGAGTTACAGCCTTAGAACTAGGCAGACAGTGCAGCCGTGCAGCGGCTGCGGCTTTCCTGGCCCCAGATGCGTCGCCTGTAGCTGCCCGGCATGCTGCCCGGTTTTCCAAGCTTTCGTTCGCAGCGCCGCCAGAAACAGATGCTTGTGAGTAGTCGCATTTTTTCACCGCAATCATTCCAATTTGCTGACTTTGTAATTGAAACAAAATATTTTGTCGTTTAATGCAACAAGTTTGTGGCAAAAAGGGCTTTATCAATTCTTTTTTTAACGCGTGTAAAGTTAGGCGACATTAGCGCCACCTTTCCGTTCGCTGGCGGCGGATTGCGAGTCTCATGTTGGCCGCGCGCTACACTATCTTTTTTAGGACGCTGAAACGACTCTCTGTTGGCGGGGTGCGACGGTTGTGAAGTGGGTGTGTTTCTTCAGTTTGTTTGTGTTAAATGTGCGGCCTCGTTAGTGTTGTGGTAGTGTGACTGAACTCGGAAGGTGACAGATGGCTCCAGTGCTGCGGAAGACGTTCTTACGTGCACGCAGTGCTCAAAAACTGCTCTGACGTACTGCACGCAACCACGCCGAGAGCGGCCGGCGCCCGATGCCCGATAGAAGAAACGGCTTGCCGTGAACGTTGACAAATGTAAGTACAGAACTGGAAAATGCTTCTGCGATGTGTCGGGGGTATGATTGAGGGCTGCGAATGCATTTGGGTTGGTCTTCACGTCTTGTTCGCAGTGAGGTGCAAAATGCGGGCACCACGCGATCGTTTGCAGAGAGAAGGTGTTCTGACACGCTCGCTTGCCAACTGTGCAACTTTTAACCCGCCGCCTCACGCTGTTTGCGTCAGCTCCTCGGCGCAGGAGTTATGTGATAGAATTTGGTTGCACGCCGAGAACTATCGGGTGCTGCTTGATTCGTTATTCCGACTGAACAGGAGCAGCGCGTGAAAAGGAGACCATAAGAACGAAAAGTGCTTGTAGCGGCGTGCGTCTTTTGATTCTGCTGTCTGAGTGTTTACTGGATAAGGAGCATTGCCCGTTCTACGTCGCAGTCACATCAAGTGCTGTGTTTCTTGATAGTTCTGGTCAACGAAACGACGATTAAAAATAGCAGAACCATTCCATTGCAGTGCAGCTGAGGTAATCGCACACTGGAAGGTTTGTTGTCATTTTATTTTTTTACGTTCAATACATTTATGTCATTCCCCCATTTTCAGTCTGAAGCGATAAAAGTATAACGTGATTCGCGAATAATAGCTTTAAGAAAAGTATGACAAGCTTTGTAAACCATTTTTTTGCTAACTATTGGAGGCATAGGTAATTAATAATTAGCCTCCACTCATGAACACATTGGACTGAACAGCTAGAGGTTTTAATGGGATGTGGCTTCTGTGATGTTTATGAAAGCATGGCTCTAATGCAGCCTTTCTTCAAATGCACCCGCAGTCAAGCCCTGTACAGCTGCTCCACCGGTATCATCACGCTACTTTTGCACCAGCTTTCATCTGTCATCGAGCCAATGCTACCTCAACCAGAGGCAAATGACATCAAGACCTGCTGGTTCAGCCTATCAGCCATTGACACTGGATATCAAGCATGTGCCACTTGTAAAAGGATAGGTAGACAAGTGGGTATATTTTCCTTGTCTTTTTTAGCCTGCCAAAAATCTTCTGGTCCAGGCTCCCTCTCTCTTTCGTTTTTTTTTCTTTTAAAAGAGGACCAAGAGAAAGGGAAAAGATATTGCGGGCGTCATGAAAGCACTCCCCTAGTCAAGTGCATTGTGTTATAGTGTGAAATGCTTTCTATAGTTTTTTTCCCTCATGCCTCTCGTGCTTGGAAATCTTGACCACTGTATAGACCAAATTAAAACAATTATCTGCTTCATGACCTTTATACAGGAGTCTAAAAGCAGCAAATAAATTTTATAGGTTTACTTCAGCAGTACCTACCTCTTACAAGGTATGGCATGTTTGAAGTGAACCAGTGATGTGATAGGCATGGCCTAACGGGCAATGCATAATTGAATATTGGCGTTCAAGTGGAGCACTCTGCTTTAGAAGCATATTTGTTGCTAGCATCAATAATTGATACCTTACCAGGTTATCCTTGCATTACATGAAACCCTGCAAAGCTTATATTTTAGCTGTACAGAAGAAAGGTGCTTATTCGATGTCATGAGCATTGCTGAGGTTTTCTTTCACACTCCCTTTGTCACAACTGACTGCACTGTACAGTTGAAATGCATTTGGAATTGAGTATTGGTGCATTGTTTTTTTATTCATGCCGACGTTCAGTTACTGATTGCATTACACTAGCTGAGCCTAAGTCAACAAATATTGCTGTGACCTTAACAAGACCCCTGGCTTTACTTGAACCGATGCATTTGATGTTGCCTTTCTCCCGTGCCATCAAGGTTTGTAATAAGCTGTGTAAATAACTTATTTTCTTTCTCGAGGTATTTATTGCTGCAATTAGTGACAGGTAATTTCCTAAAGAACAACCTAAGTGCACATTTTTATCTTCTTTGGAACACTTGTTTGCTTGTTTCCCTTGTATTCTTAACTTAAACAGATATGAGCAGGCCTCAGCACTAGAGGGATGTGCTGCGGGACAAATAAAAAACTGCCAGTCCAGCTGCTCCCTTAGGGGCACGTTTCTGAGGCTTTTATCGCTTGTAGTTCTATGCAGCTTTACTTACAAGTATTGTATCTGACGCAGTGTGTGCCTTAATATTTTGATTCATTTGCTTTAGAGTGTGCCACTCTTGCCCTGACGAACTTGCTCACCTTTGTACTCTTTGTTCATACATTTTCCCCTAACACCTGATATAGCTCCAAATGATACATTATCTACAGCAACATGTGCATTATATTGCAATGTCTTTGTCCCATCACTTTTTAAAACAAAAGCTGCCTGAATTTTTGTGCAGACAAATCAGAAACACAAAATAAGTTTTGTATTTTATGGCCTGCATGTTATCTTCATATGACTGGAATGGCTAAATATCTCTTCGTGGTAGCCTAATTTGGTCATCATCATCATCAGCCTGACTACACCCACTGCAGGGCAAAGGCCTCTCCCATGTCTCTCCAATTAACCCTGTCCTTTGTCACTTGCCGCCACTGTATCCCCGCAAACTTCTTAATCTCATCCGACCACCTAACTTTCTGCCGTCCCCTGCTGCGTTTGCTTTCTCTTGGAATCCACTCCGTTACCCTTAAGGACCAGCGGTTATCTTGCCTTCGCATTACATGCCCTGCCCAAGCCCATTTCTTCTTCTTGATTTCAACTAAGATGTCATTAACCCGCGTTTGTTCCCTCACCCACTCCGCCCTCTTCCGATCTCTTAACGTTACACCTATCATTTTCCTTTCCATAGCTCGCTGCGTTGTTCTTAACTTAAGCCTAACCCTCTTTGTTAGCCTTCACGTTTCTGCCCCATAGGTGAGTACCGGTAGGATACAGCTGTTGTATACTTTTCTCTTCAGGGATATTGGTAAGCTACCAATCATGATCTGAGAGAATCTGCTATATGCGCTCCACCCCATTCTTATTCTTCTAGTTATTTCCCTCTCATGATCCGGATCTGCGGTCACTACCTGCCCTAAGTAGACATATTCTCTTACTACTTCCAGCACCTCGCTACCAATTGCGAACTGCTGTTCCCTTGCTAGGCTGTTGAACATTACTTTGGTTTTCTGCATGTTAATTCTTAGCCCCACCGTTCTGCTCTGCCTGTCTAACTGGTTGATCATGCTTTGCTGTTCTTGTCCTGAGTGGCTTAGCAAGGCAATGTCATCAGCGAATCGCAAATTACTCAGGTATTCTCCATTAACTCTTATCCCTAACTGTTCCCATTCCAGTCCCCGGAATACCTCCTGTAAGCAGGCATTGAAGAGCATTGGCGAGATCATGTCTCCCTGCCTGACACCTTTCCGTATTGGAATTTTATTGCTGACTTTATGGAGAACTATAGTAGCTGTGCAATCGTTATAAATATCTTCCAAAATTTTCACATAACACTCTTCCACACCCTGATTCCGCAATGCCTGCATGACAGCTGAGGTTTCCACTGAGTCAAATGCTTTCTCGTAATCAATGAAGGCTATATATAGGGGTTGGTTATATTCCGCGCATTTTTCTATCACCTGACTGGTAGTGTGAATGTGGTCTATTGTCGAGTATCCTTTACGAAAGCCTGCCTGATCATTTGGTTGACTAAAGTCCAAGGTTTTCCTGACTCTATTAGCGATTACCTTAGTAAATACCTTGTAGGCAACGGACAATAAGCTGATTGGTCTGTAATTGTTCAAGTCCTTGACGTCTCCTTTCTTATGAATTAAGATAATGTTAGCGTTCTTCCAAGCTTCTGGTACTCTCGAGGTCACAAGGCACTGCGTATACAGGGTGGCTAGTTTTTGTAGCACAATCTCTCCTCCATACTTCAACAAATCTGCTGTTACCTGATCCTCACCAGCTGCTTTCCCTCTTTGCATTGCTCCTAAGGCTTTCTTTACTTCCTCCTTCGTTACTGGCAGGATGTCCCATTGCTGTGCTCGACTGCCTCCCTCAGTAACTTGATGATTACATTCGCTACTGTATAGATTTGTGTAGAATTCTTCGGCTAATTCAACTATCTTATCCATATTGCTGATGACATTGCCCTGTTTGTCTTTTAGCGCATACATCTGGTTTCTACCTATGCCCAGTTTTCTCCTCACTGATTTTAGGCTACCTCCGTTCCTTAGAGCATGCTCGATTTTCTCCACGTTAAACTTTCTTATGTCGGCTACCTTGCGCTTATTTATTAACTTCGATAGATCTGCTAGTTCTGTCCTGTCTGTGGAGTTAGAAGTCCTTATGCTTTGGCGTTTCTTAATCAGATCTTTAGTCTCCTGAGATAGCTTGCTGGTATCCTGTCGAACCATCCTACCACCTACTTCTGCGGCGCACTCTGTAACGATAGCTGTAAGATTATCATTCATTGTTTCAACACTGCGGTTGTCTTCTTCAGTTAAAGCGGAAAATCTGTTTTGCAGCGACAGTCTGAATTCCTCTACCTTCCCTCTTAATGCTAACTCGTTAATAGCCTTTCGCTTCACCAGTTTCCTCCGTTCCCTCTTCAAATCTAAGCTAACACGAGACCTTACCATTCTGTGGTCGCTACAACGGACCTTACCGAGGACCTCCACATCCTCTACGATGCCAGGGTGTGCACACAGTATGAAGTCTATTTCATGTTTAGTCTCACCATTGGGGCTCTTCCACGTCCACTTCCTGTTTGCTCGTTTGCGGAAGAAGGTATTCATAATCCGTAAACTATTTCTATCTGCGAACTCTACTAATAACTCTCCCCTACTGTTCCTAGAACCTATAGTCACCTACCGCCTTGTCTCGAGCCTACCTAATTAGGTGTAACACGTTAATGTCAGTTCCTGTGAATTGAACACAACAGCATGTTATAGCTTTTTCTTGTTCAAGGACGCATTACATTTAGTTCTAGTCTTGTGACTGCTGCTTATGCTATTACTCAGCAGCCTTATCAAACTCACTCGGAGTGCTGCATTTTAGTGCACATTTAACTGATTGTTGCTGCTCCGTGTTTGATTCTATTAGAAGTTACTATAACTGTATACTTTGAATGTTTTCTTGTGCAGTTCTCTTGCTGCTGCATTCTGCCATGGAGAAGGCTACCTGTTCGTGCACACGTCTCATCACTAGGACGCTACCTCTTCCACTGGTGATGCAGACAAGTAACGACAGGGTTAATTGGAGAGGCATGGGAGAGGCCTTTGCCCTGCAGTGGGCATAGTCAGGCTGATGATGATGATGAACAAGCAGGCTGCCTGATGTTGAGGACAAGTGTCAGGATAGTGCACCAACAAAGTCGCTTAAGCATTTCCGTGCTGATGCATTTTTATTAAAATCAGCTCATAGCTTAATATCTACATCCATGGGGACATTTAGCATATGTTTGGCATTTGTTTGACTTTTAATGCGCTAGTGTTTGCAGCCTTTAATGTTGGTCTTAAGACAGTGTAAGCATTGTTTCACTGTGGGATTTTTTAGCTGTTTTGGAGAGATGTGTGTGTATGCATGCAGTTTTTTTCCACGGGTTTGTTATGTGGCTCATGGAACTTTCATGTTACAGAAGAAATTATTTCGTTTCTGTGTTGTACAGGAAAGTGAGCAGTATTTATATGCACCATGTGTTTCAGGGAAGAATAAGTAGTTTTCAAAAATATGGCTTTTGCTGCATAATATTACCAGTGTTAGCAGACACCAGAAAGCCGGTGAGGTGTATTTAGTAAGCTGGTTAACTAATTTCTGATAATTAACTTTTTAACTAACACAGGTTTGCAACTGGTTGCAGTTAGAGACGTTTAGCCAGTTGTTTGTAGTAGCCATATCAGTTTCTGGAATGTACAAAACATGATTACTTTCGCCGCTGTGGCTCGACAAAATTTGGCTGCATCGTGCTAAAATACATGCGCTTTTGAAAGTACACAGGGAAAGAAACCCCTCCAGTGCATGTAACTGCTACAAATCTCTAATGGCAACTAGACGCCTAACTCTGATAGTGAAGGAATCATATTCTTAGCAGTAAGAAACACACACAACACCAAGACACACACACACACACAGGACACCCGCTAGACTTCAACTATCTTTACTGGACACTTGTACAACATAAATATGTATCACTGAGCACACACAGGTGCCTCGTCATCCGCAACAGGTCTAACTACGCCCTGCCCTCTCCTGCAAGGCATACGGTTGCGCCGATAAACAATCTCTTTTTCTGCCAACACCAGGGAGGGAGTGCTTACACATGTCACCCGCCTCTTGAATACGAAAGACTTCGATAATTTTTCTTTCTTTTTTCTCGGCTCCCAGGCCTTTCGTATTCAAGAGGCGGGTGACATGTGTGTAAGCACTCCCTCCCTGGCATTGGCAGAAAAAGGGATTGTTTATCGGCGCAACCGTATGCCTTGGAGGAGAGGGGAGGGCGTAGTTAGACCTGATGCCGATGACGAGGCACCTGCGTGTGCTCAGTGATACATATTTATGTCGTACAAGTGTCCAGTAAAGATAGTTGAAGTCTAGCGGGTGTCCTGTGTGTGTGTGTCTTGGTGTTGTGTATGTTCTTACCGCTAAGAGTATGATTCCTTCAAGCCGTTACCAACTAGCCTAACTTAATGTTTTAACAAAGTTTCTGATAGTGAAAAGGTTCATTAATAAAAATTAGCTAACCAGCTTATTACGTAAGACTCTTCACAAGTTTTCTGGTGCCTGCCAACACTGGTAATACTATGCTGAAAAAGCCATACATTCATCTCAAAATACCTGTTTTTTGAAAATTACTTAGTCTTCCCTGAAACACCTCGTATATATGTAAGAAAAACCTAACGGGATTTAATTGACGATGTTTTGGTTGGAGGGCCAGTCGTTTTCAACTGTACTACAGCATTTGAAGCGCACAGCTTTTGTTTCGAATGCTATACTATACTCGAAAAAGGCTGGTCCTCCAGCCGAAACATCGTGAATTAAAACCTGTTATGTTTTTCAATTGCTGTGTGTCAGTCATTGTTACTCAGAGGGAACTGAGGGGAAGCGTGCCGAAGGCAATATTCTGTTCCTCTATTGTTCTCTGTAAAATATTTTGATGCATCATGCATGTGTTGTAGCGCGTATGTACACTTGTGCACAATAAATGTAATAATTTGCATTTTGCTTCTATTATTCTTTAAGCACTCCAGGATAGTGTTCACAAAATGATTTTGAAGTGATAAAACTATGTTGGTAAAAGTGTTGTACTGTGTAGTTAACATACACTTTTCCAAAAGTTGATGTAGGAATTATACTTTCTTCGTACTTGAGTCTTTTGAATAACGGTGGCCAATTGTCGGAAGACCGTTGATAGGGTGTTGGTAGACATTGTCGGTATGTGGTTGATAAGAAGTGTAAAGACTTTCTATGTACTTGAGTCTTTTGGATAACGGTGGCCAATTGTCGGAAGACCGTCAATAGGGTGTTGGTAGACATTGTCGGTAAGGGGTCAGTAGGAAGTGTATACAAACTCGATAAGGGGATGATAGGAAGTATAAAGACTTTCTATGTACTTGAGTCTTTTGGATAACGGTGGCCAATTGTCGGAAGACCGTTAATAGGGTGTTGGTAGACATTGTCGGTAAGGGGTCAGTAGGAAGTGTATACAAACTCGATAAGGGGATGATAGGAAGTATAAAGACTTTCTATGTACTTGAGTCTTTTGGATATCGGTGGCCAATTGTCGGAAGACGGTTGATAGGTTGTTACTACAATGTACAAAGGCGTTTAAAAGACTTTCTATTCAATGTTGATAGGTTCTATTAACAATTGTCGAAAGACTTTCTAAAGAATGTTACTAAAAATTTTTGTAAGGGTAAGGTCTATGGATGGGGTACTGACACAGCGGTCTTTTAGGCTTACAATTTTTTTGGCTTCAATTATTTCTCGCGTGATTTGGTCACTGCACCTGCTCAGCACGCTCGTGTCACTCCAGTGACCAGTGCATCTACAGTCGCGGCATTGAACGCCCAGATGGCCCGAGATTCGTGTGCTTACATTGTATTTGTGTTCTGACAGTCTTTTGTTAAGGCATCTGCCGGTTTGTCCTACCTAAGGATGACCACAGAACAAGAGAATTGAATAGATTACGCCTAGATCGCAGGCAACAAACCGATCCCGATGATTAGTGGTGCAGCCAACGTAACTGCGACCCAACTGGTTTACACGCTTGCACAGGCTTGACAGACGATCTGGGGCTGAAAATACGACAGCTATTCCTACATTATTCCCGATCTTTCTCAGGGAATGTGAAATGCCGTGTCTGTAAGGAATCACGGCAATCTTCGTATCTCTGTCCCTTTGACGTGGTTCTTTTTTTGTCAACATGGCCTCGGCCACTGATGACAAGAGCGTGAGAGGGTAACCAGCCTGCACAAGTCGGCGCGTCTGGTTTAAAAAACTCCCTTCAAGCTTATGATTGCATGATTTTTTGACGGCGTTATGGAAGCAAGCGTTACCAAACCTGCGCTTAACTAACTTCGAGTGAGCTGAATCAAACGGCAGAAGGAGTTTTTTAGCTCGAGGCTCAAAGGCCCAGCTCACATGATTGTTGTTAAAATAGACTCCTAATTCTAAAAAAACGTTTGTTGACAAAAAAAGAGCCACGTCAAAGGGACAGAGATAAGAAGATTGTCGTGATTCCTTACCGACACGAGATTTCACATTCCCTAAGAAAGATTGGGAATAAAGTAGGAATAGATGTCGTATTCTCAGCCCCAGATCGTCTGTCAAGCCTGTGCAAACGTGTAAACCAGATGGGTCGCAGTTACGCTGGCTGCACCACGAATCATCGGGATCGCTTTGTTGCCTGCTATCAAGGCGTAATCTACTCAATTCCCTTGTCCTGTGGTCATGCTTAGGTAGGACAAACCGGCAGATGCCTTAACAAAAGACTGTCAGAACACAAATACAATGTAAGCACACGAATCTCGGGCCCTCTGGGCGTTCATTGCCGCGACTGTAAATGCACTGATCACTGGAGTGACACGAGCGTGCTGAGCAGGTGCAGTGACCAAATCCCGCGAGAAATAATTGAAGCCAAAAAATCACAAGCCTAAAAAACCGCTGTGTCAGTACCCCATCCATAGCCCTTATGGATAAAGAATTTCGTTTCCTTGCGTCAGCTCGGCATTCATGATTCCCTGCTTGTTTCCTGCTGCGATTGTCTATTTCATTTCTTATCCTTCTTGTTGTGTTAGATACCTTGCGTATATTAACCGATGTGTCAGAACAATAAAATTTCAGTTGTTAGTCAGCGCCTCTGTCTCGTCTCCCCTTTTTGCGTCCTTTGTGTAGTTTGCGCTGTTTTCGTGTCGTGTATTAAAAACAACCCGAGGGTTGTGGACGGAAATAAAAGCGCTGTTCGACAAAAATTATTCGCGGTACAGGTTTGGGTCCGTATGATACGGGAAGGTTTTCAACTACACGGCGCGACTTTCGCTCAGGCCAGCACAACCATTTTTTTCTTTTTTGCATGTGTCAAAATGGACACCGATATTTCAACAATCATTTTCATAGACCAGTGAACTGGTCATTTGCTTTGTACGAGCTCACTGTAGCCTCTCTTTTTAGATGACCTATGAAGAATGAAATTTGGTGAACTGACAACGACCTGCTCATTTCCACCTCTGAACCATCTAGGGTGTAGTGGTGTTAACAATAACAATTTTAACTTTCTTAAAATGGCTAATATATAACAGATTTCTAACACACTCTGATACAGATCAGCTTTTCTTGTTTCGTAGCACTCGTAATGTAATCCTAACACAGCATATTTGCTATGTCGGCTTTAAGAACAAATCCGGCGGCATCCTATGCTGAAGGCGTGTGAAACACATGCAACTTGAAATAAACCTCAAAAGTGAGAATTTCTGGATATCCATTCAAGGGCTGCAAGGAGGCTAGAATTAAGACTACCATCATAACAAATACCTCCCGAAGGCCAAAGCGACTTCTCAATAGTTTCTTCCATCTGTCTCTCGGGCTGCAGCAGCTGGTTTCTTTGAGCTATTCTGCTTTGCCCGGCTTTGCTTCTGCCAGATTCTACGTTTCCTTGTCCCTTGGAACATATCCTATTAAATTTAAGCACTAGTGGGTGTGTGCTTTCCTCATTAAATCTTCTGCAAGCTCCCAACACTACTCTTTATCCAGCTAAAAAGTCAAACTACTTTTCAAACCAGGCTATTATTGCTCTGTGTCTAAACTTCACCCCGACCATTTCCTTCGAAAGAAAAAAATAAAGATAGGAGACCATTTGCCTGTCTGCGGACATTTCTTTTTTTCAAAACTAATCCAACAATACACTTTAGGACGAGGGCACAAAAAAAAGAAAACTTGACAGAAGGGGCACTGTATTCTAACTACTTTTATTGAAGCAGAATCATGTTGCATTTATAAAGAGTAGAGGTACTGAGCGCATGGGCAACCATGCTGCAGGGAAAGAAAACAAAAAGAATAGTAGATCAAGGAGAGCAGACTGATTATAATCGCGTATTTAACAGTCTGAATTCATTAAGTCGCGAGAGCACTAATGTGATGCTGACGCACGTGCCGCCTATTTCCTTAATAAAAAAACGCTTCTGACAGTTTGCTAGGTAATGTGCCCTTACTACGACTTAGAATTTTGATTACCTCAAGTCGTGGTTTATCTATGCAAGAGCTTCAATGGGTGGGTAGATTTTGGAACCACTCTGATACGTTATCAAGAGATTGTTCATGTTCCCTGGCACCGCCATTGGTAAAGCGGCCAGTTTGTCCGAATTACACTTTGCAGCACAAGGAGGGGATCTCATAGAACACACCCGTTGCACACCGTGCGTACGAGTTCGAGTGTTTCATTCCACAGCCGGAACTCGCAGGGACGCCACTGTTAACCTTGGAGCACATCACCAATTTACCTGGCACAGAAAAGACCATCAGTACGCCGTCCGTGTTGCCAACCCTTTTCAGATTGCGGGACACGCTATGGATGTATGGGATTCCCACTCCTATGGCTCTGCAAAGTTTCTTTCTCCGTGTTTTCTTCTGTCTCCCCTGGATGTTTTGTAAGTGTGCCTCGGTCAGGCCTGCCAATTCGTGGTCTGGAAACCCTGCTTTGCACAGTCTAGCTACCATGTCAGGGAATGACTTGAGGACTGTGGATTCCGAAGAAAACGTCGCGACAGCTCTCTTGACGTCGCGATGGCTCCCTTGACAGTTTTTCTTCTGCGCTGAATCAAAGGGCAAAAAATCTTTATTTGCTCTAGGGCGATAACATCAGCGAACACATGTTTTTCCGAGCGTGTTAGTGACGCCTAAAAATTGAAGGTTGTTTTTTTCGTGAAAGACAGCTCTTTGCTATGTTGTCCGAATCACTGTAAAACTTCTCCCATGATTTTCTCACAACGAGCTCTACTGCATTTGTTTAACACGGCATCATTGTCGCGAAAGCGTCCGTTGAAAGATAGGGATGCTGGTAATGGGTAGTGGGATCATGAACTGGAGCATTGTGTAATGCAGCGACTTGGCAAGGAGCGAGGGAAGAGAACTTTGGGAGAGAAGCCGTATTTTACAAATGGCACCTGTACCATGGCACCAGGTGCCATTTTACAAATGGCACCTGTACGGTAGCGATGGTTCAACAAATCTGCAGTTACCTGATCCTCACCATCTGGTTTCACCCTTTGCATTGCTCGTAAGGCTTTCTTTACTTCCCCCATCTTTACTGGCGGGATGTCCCATTGCTGTGCTCGACTGCCTCTCTCAATAACGTTCTGACTGCATTCGCTACTGTATATATTTGTGTAAAACTCTCCGGCTACTTTAACTATCTTACCCATATTGCTAATGACATTGCCCACTTTGACTCTCAGCGTATACATGTGGTTTTACCTCTGCCTATTTTTCTCTTCACTGCTTGTAGGCTACCTCAGTTTTTTAGAGCATGCTCGATTTTCTGTCTACACAGAAAGACGTCCTCATGCTTTGGCGTTTCTTAATCAGATCTTTAGTCTCCTGAGACAGCTTGCCGGTGCCCTGTCGAACCATCATACCGCCTACTTCTACGGCGGACTCCATAAGAATAGATGTAAGATTATTGTTCATTGTTTCAATATTAAGGTCGTCTTCTTCAGTTAAAGCGGAAGATCTGTTCTGCAGCGAAATCCTGAATTCCACTACTTTCCCTCTTAACGACAATTCGTTGATAGCCTTCCACTAGTTTCCTCGGTTCCCTCTTCAAATCTAAGATGATATGATACCTTGCCATTCTATGGCCGCTGCAACGGACCTTTCCATGGACCTCCATATCCTCTACGATGCTAGGGTGAGCGCACAGTATGAAGTCTATTTGATTTGTAGTCTCAAAACTGGGACTCTTACACGTCCAATTGCTCTTTGCTCGTTGGCGGAAGAAGGTATTCATGATGCGTAAATTATTATTATTTGCGAACTCTACTCATAACCCTGCCCTGCTATTCGTAGAACCAAAGCCATAGTCACCAGCCTGGATTCCATCCTCCACGTATGCCTGATCTCCAGCCTACTTCTTGCCTACCTTCGCATTGAAGTCGCCTATCAGCACAGTGTACTACGATTTTACTTTTGGTTTTTCTGTTCGCATATGCGAACATTTCTGGGTAAAGCATTTTTGAGCGGGAAACTGTTCATGAACGCATTTTTTTTCATATAAGATTTTACTATAAAAATCAATATATCCGCAGTTCATCCAACGGCAGTTTACACGTATGTTTTATTCCTGTTAACCTTTTTTGCTATCGTCAAAAGCTTTTCCCATTGGTTTTCTGTGGCAGTCTTAACTGTTCGATGCAACATACAAAAACACTTGAAAAGAAAGATTTTGTAAGACATCAATGGAGTGGACGATTATCTTCAATACTTTCATAACAGTATCTACAATTTTCGAATTTTCTAAATTTTAGAATGCTGAGCGTGTTTTTCGAGAAACTGCTGGGTAGACTTCCTATCCGAGATGTCAGCGCGTAGGACAGCCGATCATTCTCTTTCCTGAGGCTGAGTTCTTCCCGGTAATTCACCTTCCTTTTTAAATTTGTTTTTTTTTTTCTGAAAGTTAGATTTCTTTACTTTATTAAGAGAGCAAGGTAAGCCCCATTACTGCTATATATTCTAGGGCATGTTTCGGTACGCTTTTCTTAACAACCAAATGAGACAGCGCCTACGTGTTTAAATTATTTCTGTTGCTGCTTTATGCTCCTTCGGCTCAGCCAAATGTATGTAACACAACAAACCAATAATTTTTTATCATGTTTTTCTCTTAAGCACTAGATTTAAGGCGAGTTTTGGCGTTATCTGGACCCATAAAATCAAGAAAAATTTAAGCACATGCCTAATTTTCGTTTCCTATTTATCGACTTGATAATATAAACCGGAAAGAGAGTTGGCCTTCTGTCTCTGTCACGGGTTCGGTGATCACGCGAGGTCATCACCGAATCATGACAATGAAGGGGTGGCCGTTTGATGCCCGGCGTAGCCGGTAAGCAAACGTAGTGAGCGAGACAGAGGTGTGTTAAGGGGTAACAACAACAAAACAACAACAGCAAGAAACGTTAAACCAAAGCATGTGTTGCTCCGCGGCATCCTCCATAAAAGCGGTAACGCAAGTTCACTTGATGTCGAAGCGGTTTTGAAAAAAAAAAGAATCGCCTGCATAAGAAACAAAGTCGGCTTTTTAAGATGCATGCATGATATCGATCATTGCAGAGTAGCTAACGATAATTTCGTAATTCCACGCTTCCTCCTGTTTTCTTATCCCTAAGCGACGGTTCTTAATACTCCTATAGTGCACGTTATTCAGAAATGGACTCGATAGTTAACACATATGTCAGGTAGTTTTTCATTGCTAAAATAGTCCTTCACGAGGCCTGACTGGCTAGTGAAGTTTGTGTGAAGCTTCGCCTTCAAGGGAACGTTGGGAAAACCTAGCATCAGATCACGAAGGACTGAAAAAAGTATTGCCGCGACTGCGATGGAACCAGCGGTGGCGAGAAGAGAAACATCGCCGTCCAGTGCACAAGGGCACTATCCAACCGCCGCAGCCGATGGCACTTGATACCCTTATTAAACTGCAACACACACTCACGCTGTGCATTCCACATCGTCGTCTTCATCAACTTTCTTCTGCGGTGCGAACAGACACCAGCTTGACATCAGTGAGAGTTTAACCTCAGTCTAATATCGGCCCCAGCCGCCGCTTTGCTCGGGTGTTATGGCGCTTGGCTGCTGACCGGAAAGACGCGGGTTCGATCCCGGCCGCGGCTGTTGAAATTCGATGGAGGTGAAATTCTAATGGCCCTTGTGCTGCGCGATGTCAGTGCACGTTAAAGAGCCACTGGTGGTCGAAATTTCCGGAGCCCTTCACTACGGCGTCCCTCATAGCCTGAGTTGCTTCGGGACGTTAAACTCTCATGAACCATAAACCAAGCCTATATTTTTGCCTGAGCTGTCGACAAGCCTGCAAAGCAAAACCATGAATCAACCAGGCTAAACACATGCATTGGCATGTCTCCTCGCTTTGGCTACCTTAATACCCTACAACTTTTATCCCACGTCATGATTAGTACATTTCTCAATTAACAGTAGAATGCAGTGGTTCCCTTGAGTGCTCTGAGCGGTGAGAATTCAGTATGTTTTTGTTTCTTGAGGCCGTTACCTTTCTAGAGTACGGTGATAATATTTGCTGTTTTCAGCGGGCCTGTTGCATGAAATTTCTTTCTAATCCTCCAATTTTCTTCTTGCGATCAAGCAGCGGCCCGAAGGAAAGCTTAGCCGTCTGGCGAGCACCTCAATATATCTTTGCTCAGAAATCGCACTTTAGTTTTCGCGTCCACCATGCTCTGTTCGCTGAGACCGATACGGCTCGCTTTCTTGACACACCATTCCGGACTTGTGAAACCAATTTTTAAAACGTGCCATCTCCTCTTCCCCCATGGTAGCTCCGCGCGACCGCCTGTCTTTGTGAGCTTTTGCAGCAGTTGTCTAAGGTGCCGAAGTGGGCGCTTTTTGTGTGCAGACCACGAATCGAGATGCACTTCCACTCTGATATAAACCTTGGTTCGCCTGGCGGCATCGACACCTAACATCAGCGATGCCGTGCTCTTTGTGCCGATACGACGGTCAGTCAATGATATTGGGCTCGCTTCCCAAGAACTCGCCATAACGACAACCTTCGTGAAACCAACTGGAAGGCGGACATTGTAACGGTCGCCACCGGTGGACGTCTGCCCTGCTGCGGTTGTTGCGCAGGTGTGGCCTCTGTACTCGCTTGGATGATTTCCACCCTGGCGCCGAGGGAATCGATACTGTCCCCTCTGCGGTGTGGCGACAGCTGCGGCGGGGAGGCCAAGCTTCGACGGTTCAAGCCCGCCAGCGTAGTTTGCCTTATCCAAGCCGCATACACATTGTGCCTGGTCTGATGTGACGGTCTGTTGGCTACGGCCAATGCTTCAGGCGTAGAGATTCCAATAATACGTAGAAGCAAAGCAGACTTCCCTGCGGTTCATCCATTATGAAGAAGGGCAGGAATGCCAGGAAATGAGGTTTCGTAACTGACTTGGCTATCATTGGTGATGTAACGTGTATTAAACATTAACAATGGGAGCTTTCTCCCGGCAAACATCCAAGAAATGTTGTGAAAGTTTGAAATACCAGCATTACACGTGTTAGGTTTATTGCAGTAGTAAAGCGTGCTCTTTAAAAAAATTTTCTTACGTGTGCACAGAAGAGCCGCGGGGCACAGAGCGGCACCGCTGCCAATTAAGAGGCAGAATCTGCGTTTTTTGCCAGAACACTAGCCATGTTAAATAAAAAAACACGTATTCCCGGCATTTCCGTGGTGGATGAAGTGTTTTTTAAGAAACTAGCACAGACGCTGCAGAAAGCTTTCCTTCGAGATAACATTGAGAAACTCTATGACTACAGAAGCAAAAGCTACGCAATGCCCCCAGGTTGG
The DNA here is from genome assembly GCF_055824585.1 of Amblyomma mixtum. Taxonomy (NCBI): domain Eukaryota; kingdom Metazoa; phylum Arthropoda; class Arachnida; order Ixodida; family Ixodidae; genus Amblyomma; species Amblyomma mixtum. Next base: position 142,028,727 of record NC_143013.1, on the reverse strand, counting down.
CGTTAATTCACGGCCTAATAGACAGACCAGCAGAGAGCACTGCAGACAGTACTTGGACTTTTAGAAGGTTGATGCAACGTACACTAGTGCCAAGGGAGCAATGAATCCGGGTATTTATTGATCCAGCATAATTGAAGGACATCAAGAAAGTGGTTAAAATAAAGATAACGACTGTTTTTATGTCCTGTAAAGCCCAAGCGATATCTCGAGCACGCCAATTACGATACCATAAAACCTCAACCGACATACCTTAACATGTTTTCTGTACATATTCGTTTAAGGTTGGCGGCTGATATGTTGCAGGTTTGCGTCCTAACAGAGGTGGTGCAATTCCTTTATCACACACATCGCCTGCCGAGGCGGTTGGGACAATAGGCTGGTAAGTCTGCTCGGGAAACTTTATCGCTCCGGTGTTGATGGAAAGACCAATCGCCTCTTCTTGGGCTAGGTCGTGCTCATCACCGGGCTCATCGCGATTCGACGCCAAAGCTTATGCCGGCAAGGGTTGGTTGCTCTGAAAACACTTGTGATTCCCAGTTTGCATGTAATAGGAGCGGGGACCTGCTGCTGAAATTACGTTGCCAGGAATCGGGAAGGGGCCATGCATCGGGAACCGTGGCTCATCTGCTGCTGCTCCTTGACCCGCGTGCCCATTGCATGTTAGAGGCTGCGCACATGTCTGTCTTACAGCAGCACGCGGGATGATCTACGATCTTTCAAAGGGCTTCATACGTACTGTCGCGCTCAATATGACTTGCAACACACGAGCGCGTTGCCACAGCGCTTTGCGGACGCACGATGGTGCCAACAAGCGGCGTGCTTGAAAACAAAGTGGAATGGGTTTTGATATTCTACCAGTCAGCCGCATCTCCCGCGTCCTCTTCTCTACGCAATCTGAGATCAACTGCGACATGCGCCTTGCGTTGTCACACAAATGTCGCAACGCTAGCATTGGCGATGCGATAACGCTATGCTTCTATCTAGACCGGACGACAGAGGGGAGGCGAGTCACTGCTGGAACAGCACAATTCTTTTTCCTTTCGTTCTCAAGCGCGCCACTCGCCGGCCCCACCGTGCTTCCGGTAAGTCCTTCGGCCACGCTGCCGGGCGTTGGAAGTCATATTGAGCGCGAATGTACGTCGGGAAACCAAGCGAAATCTTCATTTCAGGGATATTCTTGACGATTACTTTATTTAGTTACATTCCTTTTCATCATGCCCATTCGAGCAAGGAAACTACACTCGACGCAGCATGTTTGAGGTCGTGGAGCTTGGTTAACAGAACGAAATCACGACTGAGTGACTGTGTACATTATTCGCGCATACCTCCATAGGGGTTAAGAGCCGAAAAAGCTGGAAGTGAATCCTTCGATGGCGCCGGCTGCCATTTTGTCGTGTAGAACCTCAATATCAGAAAAAATTAGACTCCGCGTCCTATTTTTCCTGGAATCTTTCCTGGCACATTGAAATGCGTCGGCAACAACTCGGTACTAGGATTTAGCAGTAGCGGCTAAGAGTATCAGTGGTTCTCCGGTTTAGTTATGACACCTCCTTTATTTTATTTATTTATTTTCAATACTGCAGGCCCCTTTACGGGGCCCTAGCAGGTGGGCGTACACAGCAGTTACACTGAGGCAAGAACTACATCACACAGCACAAGGAAATTTCACAATACGGCAAGAACACATGCCAAGATAAATCTGAGAGAACAGTGGTTCATTTGCCTACCTGAGGACAAACGATGTACAATCGGCTTTAGACGAGGTTATCATACGAAATGATCAAACACGGCTAACAGTGAACAACAAGCACGTAGAAACGAAAATAAAAAATGAAAGAAAAAACCTTGGCGCTCAAAACAAGATGCGTATATGATGGAAACAATATCAATACTGAAGCATAGCGGACAATCGAGCCCAGAAAGACAAACTATGACTGCGCAAGGGTTGATGCACTCTTTAACACGACAAGAAGGAACGGAAGTGAAACTTAGGAGGGTAGATGTGTAGGCCAGTTGGTGAGACATGAAGGAGCTAAACACCGCAGCGGACACGGGACAGAGAAAGAAGACGACAAAGGGCGGTACTTGCAGCTAAAATTTTATTTGAAACTTCATGGCTTTTTAAAGACAGAGGCACGTGTGATCTTACAGTCAGGTAAAAAAGGAATGAATGAAAAGCAACAGGTAACAAGAACCTAACTGACAACGATGCACATGGAAGTTATGCAATGCTCATCATGCGAGTCACAATCTACAGAAATCAGAAGTATTAAAATGTTATGCGATGCTCATCATGCGAGTCACAATCTACAGATATCAGAAGTGTTAAAACCGTTGACCGCATGTGGAAGCATGAAAACCACAAGACAAAACAAGGAAAAGAACGTCAAAAGGAAGCAACCCAACCTGTTACCTGTCAAGGAAACCCAGTTCTTTTTAGAGGATGGAAACCGAAGGCGAACTAACGCATTTATCCGGTTGCGAGCGCAAGATGGCAATGGCCTCTACAATCTCTCTCTCAAGCTGCCCCTTCCTTCTTTCAACAACAAGAAGTGAAACGGATTATGAATCAGAGGTCCATGCGTATCACTGAGAGCGTTACTCTGTGGCAATAGTGGAGCAACCCTTAACCAGAGATGTAATCTGCGCGTTGATGTTCGACCAGTACGTCAGCTGTGTTGCTATTGCACTGCACAAAGCTATATCACGCTGTGCTACGTGAACAGTTGCTAATATATTGCACTCTACTTAATGACTAGAGCTCAAATAACATTTCAATGGGATGTTACGGACCTCATGCTGGCAGGTATCAGACATTTCTACCTTTCAACAGCATTGAATTCACTCTTGAAAGTTCAGCAGCCATATACTTGAGAGGCCCTTCAAACTCATTCCCGTCCGCCACGTTCCCTGGCACCACTGTGAGACGAAACCGAATGCAATCTCACTTTCTTGTAGTGAAGCTGTGCTGTCACGATTGAGGACGAAACGCTGATCGCTCAAACTTCCACACCTTCAGTGTTCAAGGCACTCACTGTGGACAGGAGCCACTGGAAGCATGTCTGCAAAGTCTGTCTGTTTGCGAAGCACAAAAGTTAGTCAACAATCATAGCGCAGCAGTACCATGGAAAAGTTCTGCTTACTAAGCGGCATGCCCGCTTTGGCCTTTTTTTATACGCTTCCCGAGGGCGATGGTGCTTTCTAGCAACACTGGGCGACCGTAGACATGGAAGTGGTGGAACATTGCGCAGACAATGCTAGACCATTCGCTTTTTTTTTTCGAATAGTGATTATCATTGTTTGCGCAATGACAGTGCCTTCGGCACGTAAGCGACGTCCCTTGAACATTCCTCGCGGCGTTTAAGCAGAGCGAAACCAGCGGAATTCTTCGACGCCTCTTCACTGCCAGTGTATTGCGAGTGATCAAAAAGAAAGCAATGACTGAATTATAAATTCTAGAAAGTGATTCGAAGGGATGGAAGTTTGGTCATTAAACGGTGATATGCAGCCCTCTGGTCAGAGATCGAAAAGCGTAGGAAAATGAGATCATTTTGAAGACAATTTACATTAAGGTGATGGTCTGGCATAATATGGTAACTTTTTTATTTATAGGAGTCATGCTGTGTATCGCACAAGAAAGATTTATTGCCGAGGTCCGTTCTTTAGATACTGGGGTAACTTAATTTACTCTGCAGTGGTTTGGAATTCCAGTTTTTCACACGAACTCATCTTAATTGGCACCCTTCGGAAATTCCAATGCAACTTACCGACCAGAACTAAGCTTATTTTCCAAGCTTTGTTTTTTTAATACTTTTTTTATTGGTTTATTTTTGGTTTACAATGCATACGTAAACCAAGGACGAGCAGGCAAAAGGTGTTAAACAACACCTGACCAAGGCCTGCCCTCCTACAAAAAACAAACAACAAATAAAAAGAAAACATTCAAAGCATTTGACAGCAACCGACTTCGAACAGAAAAAACGCGCAGGTTAAAATTAAATTGGCAGTAATATACAGATTTGATACAAAAAAAACCTAGTCTGGGGCAGTACAATAATCAATTTAATCAAACTTCTATTATTGCAGAAAGACGCGATAGTAGCTGCAACAGATATTCTAATATGATCCCCATCGAGTCGCTTATTTTGCAGATATATAATCAGGAAAGTTAGCGACATATATGAGTGCCGCAATCGGACCTTATACAAGTCCCAGATACACCGCAAGAGCTGTTGGCTTTCAAACGTTGCTCGGTTAGTAACAAATGCACACCATAAGAAACTACATCATAAATACTGTGCGCTGCACGTCCGCGGACTAATTTTGGGTTCCAAGGGTATCGTATGCGCTAACTTCGACACTGAATAAATTTGTATTCTACAAAGAATCAATTGCTTCACCTTTATTCAAGCATATACAAAACTTCTTTGTTCAATCTCTGTCAAGAAAATGGTCCTTAAAAAATTGAGTACTCTCAATTTTCTTCAGAGTTTACGCCGATGTAGATGTCTTTCGTCACGTGCTTCCGAAGCCTTTGCTGGCTTTCTTTAGTTCTCTGTTTCTTTGAAGTTCTTTTGATCACCATTTCATGTCGCCGTAATCTGTGAACTGTGTACCCTGGGTATGTGTTTTCCACCACTGGACTGTTACTTGCATTGCCCCGACGAATACGCATAGGAAAGGGGAGCTAGGCAAGCCACATGGTGCGGCTTTTTACTCAAATTCGTTCCTCCAGCATGTATCACTTGCTTAGAAACAAACAAATAAGTACATAAATAAGGGAAGAAAGGAAGGAAGGAAGGTAGAAAGAAAAAAGGAAGGAAAGAAAGAAAGAAAGAAGAAAGAAAGGAAGAAAGGAAGAAAGAAAGAAGGAAATAAAGCACAAAAGAAAGAAAGAAAGAAAGAAAGAAAGAAGGACAAGAAAGAAAGAAAGAAAGAAAGAAAGAAAGGAAGAAAGAAAGAACGAAAGAGAGAAAGAAAGGAAGAAAGAAAGTAAGAAGGAAAGAGAGAAAGAAAGAAACAAAGAAAGAAGCAAATTTTTCCATTTGCGGTTAGAAATGGTCATGGCACCCCAAATATCTTGGCATTTAGATCTGGCTCTTTAGAACTTCATAATGTCAGGTTGGTAGATAAGTTTGCTAATAGCTTCGAATCGGTTATTATTCAGAAGAATAAACGACAATTTCCTTTCAAGCAAGGCGGGAATATGGTATTCGTTCAGTCAGTGAATTCATCAAATTTAATCTCTCATGATATGGGACACGCTAGCCATCTTGATTTAATACTCAAATATTCTAGAAAACATATTTTATTGGTGGGCTAAAAGTAATGAACCTATTTGGGTTAACGCTAGCGGCGATGATATGTACGAAATCATGCTGTAAAAGTTAATTTGGAGCATCGCAGTAGCATTCTGTATTCTTGGAGATACTAGCTGTAATTTTTATACTTTGAATGGAAGCAGACACACTCCGGTGACAAAGGCCGTTGTTTTACCAAAGCCTATGGAAATTTCTGCTAACACGGACGAGGAGGACATCTTGCTGCGCATGAAAAAATTTGTGCTTGCAGAGAAGGCAGTCTTTTTCAAGAGATTTTGTAGCGGATGACTGACGGAAAAGAAAGCAAAAACATTTTCAACTTGACGGTAACATTCAGAAAGTCAATTTTTTTAGTTTTTAGTTTTTTTAGTAGATGACGATAGGCATGGGAATAGGAAAGTTGTAAAATAGGATTTCGTGATCGCTTTCAGTAAAATTCATGGCGGTGGCTGAATTAATCCTGTGTTACAGAAACAAGATTGGTAATTACATAGAGGTGCGCTACCTTAACAGACAACAGAAGTAAACACCACGAGACACAGTCTCATACAAGCCCAGGCTTTTGAGTTTATTTTCGGTGGGTTGCAATTTTATACCCACCTAATCACGAGTTGGCGCCTTGACACCGAAACGAGGTACTGATGCCCTTTGGGGAAAATTTGCTTAAGAATGTCGTTAAGCGGAAACGTGCAAAGGCAAAGAAGCCGGTTGTTTTGCCCTATGTACGAGGTCTGTTAGAAAAGCATCCGACCTTTGGCGAAAGAAAACAAACTGGCATAACTGGAGCGTTGGAAACCTAATCACCTTCAGAGTAGTCTCCTTGGGACTCTACACACTTCTCCCAGCGGTGCTGCCATTGTTGGAAGTATTCCGAAAAGGCCCCTTTCAGAATGGAGTTTAGCTCAGTTGTCGTTGCAGCCATAATTTCCTCTCTTGTGTGAAATCGCGCTCCTTTCAATGTCTTCTTGACTTTGGGAAACAGCCAGAAGTCGCAGGTAGCCATATCAAGAGAATAAGGAGTCTGCTGAACTACAGGAGTCTGGTTTTTCGCCAAAAAAGTCTCAATCAAGTGCGAGGAATGTGCTGGAGATTGTCGTGATGGATGCGCCAATTTCCTGCTGACCTCAACTCCGGTCTCTTGCGCCGCACAGCACCGCGTAAGCGACGGAGGACGTCCCTGTAGTACTCTTTGGTCATTGTTTGACCCTGAAGGGTGCGTACTCGTGGTGTGCCACACAGAGGGAGTCAAAGAAAGCTGTCAGCAGCACTTTGACATTGTTGCGCACTTGGCGGGCCTTCTTTGGTCTCGGTGACATGAAATGCTTCCACTGTGACGACTGGGATTTGGTTTCCGGGTCGTACCCGTACACCCAAGACTCGTCACCAGTGATTATGGTGTTTATGAAGTCGGGGTCGCTGTTTGTGGAATCTAGCATGCCCTGCGAGGCTTCAACACGAAGCTGGTTTTGCTCCGCCGTGAGCAGCTTCGGCACGAATTTCGCCGCAACTCTCTCCACGGCCAAATATTCGGGGATAATAGAATGTGCAGAAAAATTGCTGATGTCCACCTCTCCCACAATTTCTCGGATAGTCACACGACGGTCACGCATCTTCACAGCGTTCACTTCAGCAATGACCTGGTCATTTCGGCATGTTGATGGCCGACTGGAGCGTGGCTCGCTCTCCGCCGATGTGCGGCCATCTTTAAACCAATTGTACCACTGTTTAATTTGTGTGCTGCTCATGGAATCTTCACCGAAAGCCGCACTGAGTATTCCGAACAGTTTCCACTCGGTTGTCTTCCCGTTTCTGGCAAAATTTGATGCAGTAGCGCTGCTCCTGTCGCTCCGCTGTTTTCCTTGTAATAAAAAACCGACGAGAGCACTGCGCACTGCCTCACTCAAACGCTGCGTCCCAGCGAGTGACGCTATCGGCAGGCCGGAAAATATTCGTACATGCGCACGAAGGTTCAAGGTCGGTTGGTGCAAGCGCGCTTGTTTCATATCCATCAGGTGTTCGCAAAAAAAAAAAAATTCGGATACTTTTCTAACAGACCTCGTACATGCCTTACCGCACAACCACAAATAAGTGCCTGAAAGGCACCAATTGCAGGTCGTATTTTCCGCGCCTCAACAACTTCAGTGCCTCTGTGTCAAGGTGTACTCAGGCAGGGAAACGAGCCTTACGAATGATCTTGAGGCGTCAGGCAGCGGGACAAGTTTGTGGCATGTTTTGGAGGACTTGTCTACAAAATTACAATGCCTTGCGCCTTGCCCTATTTTGGACAGACAGGTAGGTCGTGCATGAGAGGTTGCGAGATCACAATTACAAAAGCTCTAGAAAGCAACTGGCAACTGCGCTGCACACTGCGCTAGTCATAATGCAAGCCTTCACTGGAAATAAAGTTGGTCCTGCTGAAAGCAAAGAACAAGACCGAAAGGAAATTATGGGAAGCATTTGGATTGGTAAAAAGCGGCTGGGGTACGTAAGAAAACCGTTGATATCTTTGACTTATAAAGAAAAATGTTTTCTTAGCTGCTCAGTAGTGGCAACTTGACTTGTGCTACAAGGGAGATTCCATCACGGCTGGTATCTTGATTTGTAGGGGTTTTTTTGGTGTTTGTTTTTGTGTTTCTCTTTCCCGTGATTAGGTGCGTATAAAAGTGCTCCGCGCCAAAAATGAACACAGTTGAAAGTCTGCGCTTACATGCGATTGTGTCTCGTGGTGTTTGCTTGTGATGCCTGTTCCGAAGGTTGAGAACCCCAGTCGATTTATGAACGACGAACTAGCCCTTTTAAACCACGGCTGATATAGAAAACCTTGGCACCGGGAATACGACTGTTAAATATTTTTGTCAAGTTAAAGGTGAGGACCAAATCAAACAAGTTTTTGACTCGCAAGAGTTACCGTTATGGTCTCGCAGTCGATATCTAGAAAGTGAAGTCCTCGCAAAGTACGTATTTAAGTGCGCAAAACAGGAACGAACATCAAGTCAAACGAAGTAAAACTCGCAAGCAAAAGAAAGATTACTCTTGAGCGGCCGGTTACAAAGGATAAGTATAATCGTATTAATGGAAGAAGATATCTTAGCGCAAATGATTTCAAGCTAGCGATTTATCTAGCAGAAAGGAATTCATGCACGCAAATATTCCTAATTGGAGATGGATGTAAGATTTATTTAGCAATGATTAAAACACAACACCCTTCCGGCCGTCTCTGTTGCGCCTATAAGCAGACAAAGATCTAGTAATGCGAAGACGAACGAAAAGCTTATTTTCAGTGAAAGCAAAGACGAGCTCAACTCAAATCATCAAGAGGCATATCTAACTTGCAGTCCACTTAGCCTCAGCAAAGGCGATGCTGACCACTTGGTGTTTCACTTCTGTTCCAGCGTGATGCGTACAATAGCGGGGACTGCAAGGTGAGGTTTTATAACTCCTGCGAAACTTAATCGTGCACTAATCGATACTGTAACTAATAAATAATTTAATTGTCTGTAAAAAACCGCCATTAAAGGTGCCGTCTCTTCAAACATACGAAGTCGTTGACCTAAGGACAGATGTATTGCCGGATGACATGTCACCGAAAGGCACTGAAGTGTCGTGGTTGTCAAACAAAGCGGAAGCACTTGTCGCTCGCCTCGTTATCACCTTCAGCGGCGTCTTATAAAGAGCGCCTTATCTCGTGTTCTCATCATGAATTTTCTCTGTCACACGCTGAACCAAAAAGCCCCGCCTATGAAGATTTCCTGTAGCACTGTATTCTATTCGATCGTGATCTAACGTTGTGAAGGAGTGCGCGGATGAATAATACGGCTGCTTTATTTTAATTAATTTTTACTTAAAACTACGCCTGAAGTGCTAAAAGCATGCACAAAGTGCTATTTGTCGGTTGCTTGCCCGGGAAAATGGCTTAGGTTTAGACATCTGCCGTCGTCAGACTGCCAAAGAGCAAATGGACTCCCCTTTTTTGAACCCTTTTCTTCCCTCCTTGCGCGGGACCAGAGAAGAGAACATATAAAAGCAGTTTAAATGGGAAATGGAAGGAGCGACATAACAATAGAAAAAAGAGCAGGGAGCGATCAAGAAAATGAACATTCTATTGCCGAGCTCACCGACTGGGCCATTCACTCGGAGCAGAATTAAAAAGGCCCAATAATTAAGAGGGAGCGAAATGGGTTTGGGCTGAACAAGACGGGCATGCAAACAAGGCAGCCTCCACGTAACCTGTGTCGACGGTTAGAAAGAATACTAAAAGAGGACAAGAACTAGAAGCGAGAAAGAACGACAAAATATACAGAGGAATGAAGAGCTATCATCCCGACCGCTAATGAGGATGCTCTTGGATCTCCTGCAAATTACCTCTTATTTGTTAGCCTCAGTGGCAGCGAAGGTGAGGTACCGGGTGCGGTACAAGTCGCGAACGGCTTCTCGAAAGACGCGTATTTGTGCGCAGTTCTTTGGGTTTTCGTCCTGTGGACTTTCTGTTTACTCTTACTTTTGATTGTTTTGGCAGTTGTCATTCTCTGACGGTCTTTTATGAGGGACCCATTTGCTGGACCGAGCGAATTAAGTGATGCTCACGTACAAAACACTGCTGTGGTGATTAATGCGTATGACGAGCCTCAGCTTATGGCTAATCCATGAGACGTTACGGCAACAACACGTTCAAAAGGGCCTCGTCGCGGAATTTTTTTCGCTCCTACAACAGCGCCACGGCGTGAACGCAGCTTCGTGCATTACCACGCGTGCAGAAGCGGCGCCGACTAATACTTTGTAGACGTGGGTTTATGACAATTCGTCAACTTTTGTTTTGATTTCGTTTGGTTTAATGGGGTTAAACGTCCCAAAGTCTCAGGCTATGAAGAATGCCGTAGTGAAGGGCTCCGGAAATTTCGACCATCTTAGGTATTTTTTAACATGCACTGACATCGCACAGTACACGGGTCTCTAGAATTTCGCTTCCATCGAAATTCTACCGCCGTGGCCCGGATAGAATCCGCGTCTTTCGGATCAGCAGCCCAACGCCGTAGCTACTGAGCCACCGCGGCGGGGCAACTTTTGTTTTGTGCAATCAAAGCCAAATTTCTGCAATTCAGTTTTTCAGGCATCTAGTGAGCAGCGTCCTCTTTGGGACCTTGCAATTTTTCCGCTGCTGTGGCAAACTATTCATTAGAGGAAGAGCTGTTTCAAGAACATTTTAGCAGCGGAGGAAGGCCACCCCTTTAAGTTCAGTCTGCTTAGTTCTAGATGGCGCTAGCTTAAGCACAAAAAACTCTTCAGGGAAAGAAGCGCCAAGTTGCTCCCTTCCTCTTGCGCTGCTCTCCCCCGTTTGTCTCATGTCGACAGCAGCGCCGGCAGTCCAGTGTCTGCTGTGGCTGGTAGCGTCTATCACCTTATAGCAAGGATTTCAGGACGGTTTTTGAAGTGTCCCGTGCACTGTGCGACGGACGTAGGTGCACGTTAAAGAATCCCTGGTGGTCGAAATATCTGCACTCCGTAGTGAAGCCCTTCACTACGGCGTCCTTCATAGCCTGAGTAGCTTCGGCACGTTAAACTCTGATAAACCACAAACCATAAAGTGTTATTTTTCATCTTCATTGATTAAGTACTTCTCAGAATGCCTTGTTGGGATTGTGCAAAAAAAAGTGAGAAAGGAGCCGTTGTTAGTTAAAATACAAGATGTTCGCATCTTGAAAGCACAAGTCGCATGGAAGAAGCGCCTCGAATCGGGCGGGGTTATCTAATTTTCAACGCCTTAAATCTGTGAGAGACGTATTGAAGATCCTAGTACGCGCTTCTAATACAAGCAGAAGGCGATTTATTTCTTTAGTATGATAGGGGCTCAGATCATCTGTCGTTGGCAATGTCTAGAAAAAGGACCCCAGTGGCACCGAGTGAAGCTGCATATGCATCCAGCTCCTGCTAACTCCTCCAGCACCCCCCCCCCCCCGACGCCCCCTCCCCCCCAAGCAAGGCAAAAATAACAAATACCTACATAACAAAAAGCTTTGCTATGGGGCACATTATAAGTAATCGAGATAAGGCAGGAGATAAGGCCTGATTATCATGATCAGATGCCGTGAGATTATTGTTTTTAGATGAGCCGAAGCATTTGCTGTGGTGTGAGCCTTGTCTTGAGGAGCGTTTAGAGTCATGTATAAATAGAGCACTTTCCACATCTACGGCGTTTTGCATTCATAAGGCTTCTATTTAGGCTAGTTGCTATGACATCTTACAGAAGCTATCGTGCTACAGTGTACGAGGCAGGAAGGACCACAACATACAGGCGAGATGGCTTCGATGAATTCCGAGTGCACGTATTGTTCTCGCCGCCACTAATCATGTTTTGGCTAAGTGTAAGTTCACAAATTTCAGATTTTTCAGCCAATTTCTTTGTCCGTTTGCTGCCTAATCATCGCAACCTACTCGTGAAAATATACATTGGGTGTTTCTAAGCACTCAAATTAAAAATAGAGACAACTTGATATCGCGATTCTGTTTCTCCAGTGAAGTTATTCGGCCTGCTGCCTTTTTCACCAAATCATGAGTTCATTATTCGACTAATAATTTACCTTTGCAATAATAACTTTCATGGTTCCTGATTTACATGCAGTAGTGAATCCCCACATTCGTATGAGCTATCGCCGTAAGAAAAATGCCATTAAGCCAAAATTTTAAAGAACGCTGCTAGAACTTGTTTTTTTTTCCAGAACTTGAAACCGAAACCTGTCGCTTGTCTTGACGGTGGCGCTCGTATTTCCTCGGCTCCGCCTCTTTCCTCACATTATCGTAGTTATCGGCAACACGAAGCCATCGTTTCTCTTGTGTGTGGGCTCCATTTGCGTGCACTGCTGCACAGTCATGCACGCGCCGAAGCCAACTGTGACATTCAACATTGCTAGACCAACTTTCTGGCTGCCTGGCCACCAAAGTTGCACCGCTGCCTGTTCCAGTACAGTGTACTAAGACACCGCGCGAGCATCTTATGATGGCGGGCACGAACATCACTTAATGGCATAACTAAGCGAGGGACTGTTGACTGCCATGGTGACTGCATATGATTAAATGGAACCAAAAATGCGTTAGGTGCCTAACGTTACTCCGTGAACGTCGAGGGTGTCATGTTTTGACGAATTAGAAGACGACGAACTGTGCAGTGGCGCGGGGCAGGAGTGCTCGAACCAGGCTGTCCGCCATTAAATCATCCTGTAACCATCTGTGATCTCGACTCAGTCTTCGGCTTGCCGTCACGTAACAATGTTGCTACGTACATTTTTTTTACGTTTTTTTTTTAAGTTTGCCTCTTCTGGTTTCTTGCTGATACAAATAAGACGGAAACATCATGTTTTACAAGATCAATCTCCCTTGCATTATCCAGAAGGACGCCGCAGAGAGCTACTCGCCAAACTGAATGGATCGATTAGGCAAACCACAGGTCCGTATGAAAAACTCTTTGACAGTATCGAATGTACAGACGTGAGCAGGTTTTTCTAAAGGTCTCGTGCGGTCCTTTGCGGAGCAAAGGAAGCAAATTTTTCTGGCGCTCAAAAGCAACCGAATCTACATCGAAAGAACAAAAACCCTAGCCAGTGTGTCCTTAAGCGGGTATCTGCGCTAAGGCACTCCTTCTTTGTCGCCAAGCAAAATCCTGCAGTGTTCGAGGCAAGCCTTTCGTGTAAGTAAGTAACTTGGAAAAAGCGCAATAACCAACAACACAGCTACAAGTCTCAGATCTCTCATTTTTGTGTGGTTCTTTTCTGATAGTGCTCGCGCCGACTTTACCATCCATGAGCACTGCACGCTGAGCAAGTTACAAACTGCGGAGAGAGCGCGAGTAGAGTTTCGCTACACACTCATTGCACGTGAGTTTGCAAATAGAGCTTTCTGCTACTGAATTTCAAACGCGGCATACTTTCTGGAAACGAGTGTTGCTTAGCCAGACACCACCGCTTCACCTTGTTGCCTTTAAAGAAAACTGAAAAAAAAAATTATAGCCAAGAAAAACGGGTACACTAAAGGCGACGAAGTAGAGCCGCGTTCAAGAAAAACGTATGTTTTCATGCTCGAAACCATTGTTCGCACCAGGGCGCGCCTAATTACTCCGCGAAAAAATTTTAAAGAAAAATCATAGTACAGTAATGTTAGGCATGAAGTGTAGGGAAACCTAACTGAGAATCAACAATGGATTATGGAAAAGCCAAAGTACGCGTCCACTGAACGCCGCTAGACAAAGCAAGCTCTAGTGACTCAAAGCAGTAGCAGAGGCTAATGCGCAGCCTTCGGGACAAGCGCTAATGAAGACGCGCACTGGCGCAATGCTAATTACTTGCCCTTCCTCAGTCCTGTCGGCACTTGGGCTGCGCCTGAGTTGTCTCTTAGCCTGTTTGCGTTGAAAATTTGGCGGCGATGTTCCTTGTGCGCGGATTCTGCTGTATTTTCTCTTCGCTTGATTGGGTTCCTCTTATGTGTTGTGCTGTCGCCTGTCTGGCTGGGTTCTTCCTCGGATACTGCATGCCCTGCTTCTTGAGCAGCCGATCGTTAAAGAGGAGTTCTGCCGAGTGGAATCTTCATGCAGCACTTTTTTGCGAGCTTGGCTCGAAGAACAACGTGCAGATTGCTGATCCAACACAACAACATTCACTGCTGTATGCTTCGCTTCGTCGCAGTGCGCAGCACGTTTAGACCCATGCTTTTTGCGTGGCAGGTCATGACATGACGGCGAAAACTAGCTTTTAATCATATCATCGAAATCACTAAAGAGTCATTTAAAAAAACCGGGCGCTCCTCTTAACCCCTCTACTTATTTACGTGTATGCCTTCAAGGTGCCGAATTTACATCTCGCCTAGCCATTTCAATTTCTACCGCACTCGTTTCGGAAGTGACAACATATATTACGTAGGACGTTTTCTGACACTGCGTATTCATCGTCCGAGGCAAGATCGGGGAGACAAAACAAAAGCCTAATTACTGCACATGACACACCTTTACTGCCAAACGCAGTAGCATCTCCGAGTTTCCACCGCTGTGCACTCGCACACGGAAGAAAGCTCCCGTGCGCCAACGTCAGAGAGGCACTGGAGGCGCGCAGCCGAAATTGTTCTGCCGACATGACAAGGAATTCCCCAACTATTGGCATAGAAGTTTCCGAAACGTGTTGTTGTCGAAATGAACCCGTTTTCAAACAGTTCGTGCTCACGCGGTGTGAAAAGTGGGCAACAATGCGCAGTTTGGAGGCTGTTACCGCAGTGTGGCTCGGCCTTCTGCAATGAAAGAAATTTCAAAACGATTCAATCGCCTGCTTACACCTACTAGGAATATAACGATGTTTCCACACTTAGCAAGTTTTGTTTAGGCGACATCCCCCAGCTATTGACTTGCATGAAGCAGGCCTTTCTACACCGTTCCCTTCCCTCTTCTTTAGTCTCGTGCTCTTTGTTTTCCGTTTTTTTTTAATAATATCCTTCGTGTTACTTCGACGTATGCCGTTCTACCTTACAATGCGCTGTTTGGAGGCTGTTACCGCAGTGTGGCTCGGCCTTCTGCAATGAAAGAAATTTCAAAACGATTCAATCGCCTGCTTACACCTACTAGGAATATAACGATGTTTCCACACTTAGCAAGTTTTGTTTAGGCGACATCCCCCAGCTATTGACTTGCATGAAGAAGGCCTTTCTACACCGTTCCTTTCCCTCTTCTTTAGTCTCGTGCTCTTTGTTTTCCGTTTTTTTTTAATAGTACCCTTCGTGTTATTTCGACGTATGACGTTCTACCTTGCTGCTCAATTGAATCGCCTCAGTTTTTTCACGGTCCACACAACCCGTAACTACCATGCCACCTGCTGCAGCTTACCAGACCTGGCCACACAGCCCTTTAAGTCCAAGTTCGGTCCCTTTCTATCTTCTCCCCAGACAGGATTTTTCGCACTCCACACCATATTCACCCCCCCCCCCCCCCCCACGTGACGAATTCTTTGTGACAAGACGGACCAAATACCTTTACTTGGGGCTGAAAAAAGTGCAGGAGATACATTCTTTCTGCCTTCCCAGTACAGAAAACATGCGTTTCGTACGTCATGACCGCCAGTACGTGCCAGCAGGAATTACTTTGCAGGACCGGCACGCCACATTATCTACTCGGCGACAATTTTCCTTCACAATGAAGAGCAGGGCACGGTGACGGAGTGACCTTAACTGTGTCATTCCGCCAAACAGCTCAGCCGGATGAGGGTGCGTCCGGCTGTCTTCAAACCGCCATTAGCGCAGCTGGAACTCTGGCGGTATCCGTAGGAGGTTCTGGTAACTAGACGTGCCTACCAAATTTGTTTTAACCAAGATTATCAACGTTGACAGCTGGAAGTTGTGTCACATGCCCGAAATAAGAAATATTAAACCTCATGATATGTTTCATGAGAATACTAATAACTGTAAGCTGTAGGTACATTTCGCGGCGTGTTTTGGTGCATATTTTAAGCCTAGCTTCTTAGCAAACGAAGTTGTCGTGGAGTGTAGAACAGTGTACACCATGTTTTTCAGGGAAGGTGATCACTAATTTTTAAGAATAGGTAGCTTCATGTAAAGAGAAATTATGCGCGGCTTAGCAATACCAGTGATGGTGGGCGCCAAAAAAACAGGCGAATTATGTTACCTAGTAAAAAAATTAACTAAATTAACTAAACACTAATGGCTAACTTTGTAGCTATTACCAAGAGGCAACTGGTTAGAATAAGGGATTTGCATCAGGTTGTTAGCTATATCCCTATCAGTTTTTTATGACAGAAGCCAACAGCCACAGAAACCAAGGGGCACAGGGGGATTTTTTTTTATTTATTTATTTTGTGCTGTTGATAAGTTTAGAATATTACTGAACATATTACCGCTTAAAGCTAATTGATTACAAAAGCAGAAGAAAAAACAACCTCATGCCGCGGATGGGATCCGAACCCACTACCTCCAAATTACGCGTCCGGTGCTCTACCTCTGAGCTACGGCGACGGCTGTCAAACCTTCTGCTTTTCGGTGGTATTTATGTTTACAAGTAACCTAACCTTGAGAGTGTTCATCAGCGTCACCCACGTTCATAAGCGGCGGACGTAGAACGTCCTGAGATACCGCAGTTGCGACGTAGAACGTCATCGAACGGAGAGGGTGGAAGCTACGTGAGAACCCTCTTATGCTTCCTATGGCGTCAAGGCTGCCAGAACCGAGGCCCTCGCTAAGCAATTAAGCAAACAAGGGAACGGGGATGAGGGGCTCGTTATAAATATGACAGAAGCCAACAGCCACAGAAACCAAGGGGCACAGGGGATTTTTTTTATTTATTTATTTTGTGCTGTTGATCAATTTAGAATATTACTGAATATATTACCGCTTAAAGCTAATTGATTAGAAAAGCAGAAGAAAAAACAACCACATGCCGCCGATGGGATCCGAACCCACGACCTCCGATTTAGGATTTTGAAAACGGCATTACCCTCCCTGCTGTGTCTCCACAACATTTGACTGCATAGTGTAAAAATTTATGCGCTCCGGAAGGCACGCAAGCAAAGAAATCCCTCCAGTGAACGCAACTAGTCAAGATAGCGAAATTTCGTCGAGCTTCAGCGCCGAGGGTAATAGTGTTTTCGAATTTCTAAAAACTCACATAGGTATCCCTAACGGCCAGCAACAAAATCTGTGATTGCGTTCAGGTGTGTATTGACAATAGTTAAAAGTTACCTATTAGAATTTGGTTAACCACTTATATAGTTAACATGATTCGCCTGTTTTTGACGTGCGCCAACGCTGGTATTCCTGTTCTGCAAAAAGCTTCTCTTCACGTGAAAAACCATATTTTTATAAATATAATGCTTACCTTCGCTGAAACACCCTGTGTAGACAATGTTATCTGCACTGTTTGAATCATTTGCGTAAAGTTGTTGTGTCCTTAGTCACATGGCAAATACCCACGACGGGGCTAGGTCAGGGTTCAGTGAGGAGAGCCAAAAGAGGGTAAACTGGTGGCAAGCTACCCGTTTTGCTTTGCACTTGTTGTTTAGGGCGATATTTACGCGCTTCTCATCTTCTGTCTCTTCTTTAGAAGCGCCAGACAGCTATACTACTGTCGACGATTAGCATAGCGCTCTCTGCTATGGCGTGAATTGTCTCGTGTTCCTTACCTTTCAGGCCTTCGCTCGCTATGGGGTCATCTGGCCCAATCAGTACTATGAGTACTATTGCTGCTAAGCACTTGGATGCGCAGAACAATGAAGGAACACGCAAAAACAGATTGAAACAATTGGTAACCTATCAAAAAGTAACTATTTACCGGTTTTCCCTTCATTCAGCGCCGCAGGCCGAGGTACCTGTTCGTCCACGCAGCCTCTAGCAGCTCTCGTTAAAAAAGGCATCCTGTCGTCGTTCCAGCTTCCCTTTTGTCGAGTACTGTTCATTCATTGAAACACAGATCGAACGCACTGCGTCGCATTGCAGCCATGGCTCAGTTTAAATTACACGTCCAAGATGTAGGTGTCAAGGCCTAGCTACCAAGCAATCTTCCCCTCTCCTGCTAATTGTAGACAGTATAATATGCGGGAAAACATGGTACAGAGCTTTATAATCTGAAGAATGGATTTTCCTTTTCGATAGCCAACATATTAGTCTGAAGAACGGTGAGTATAAAAGCTTACCACGTACGATGGGTCGATGGAGAAAAACAGAAAACCTCTTCATACGTTATTCCTTCTACTATTGCACAACCGGTCGAAAATGCTCATGTTGTTCAGAAATTCTTACTTTTCGTTATGTTAATACACAGCGCATGCGTTTCACTTTAATGTCTCTTCCTGAGAGGGGGAGGTTTCTAATTTCATATTTAATACCTGATGCAGTTTTCATTGCCTTCTCTAGGTACGCACAAAAGCTCGCTTTGCGCTTACTTGTTGTACTTGTTGATTGTGTGAAAAATACATGGTACTTCTCGTAGGGCAGGTCGAAAGGTGGTCAATGGTCTCCTGACGGGGCCCTGACCCGACTGGGCGCAACAGCAGCGAGTACGAAATACATACAGACAGTGCGCATACAACTAGGCATTCCGCATGAAGCATGAATCAAAGCATGAAATCCGCATGAAGCAAAGTTCAAAATACAACAAGAATAAAGTGTGAGCTTCGACACTTGCTACACAAAGAGATGGGAACACAATAAACACTAAAGTTATATAGCTGGGTAGTCATATGGCTTTGGTTCTCCATTTGAAGAGAAAAGAGATCGGATTCTTCGTTTGAAAGGTCGCAGACCTGCATGTGTTCTAGCGACCTCGAAGGTAGCTGGATAGGTATTGCATAAGTTCATGATTTGGAATTAGTTGTCTGTTTAGCATAATTTGTCCGCGGTCGGTCTACAACAATGAAAGTGCTACGTAAATTGTGGCCGGTATCACTACTCATATAATGACCAGAAAATCTGTTGTAATTGCTTGACACTTCGGAAAATATTGTTTTAGTTTTTATATTTCGTGAACAGGTAGGATATTATGCACTGTCATGAAGTTTGTGTTGTCTAAATCTTTATTATATAATGCTATAATTACCGTTCGCTGTAGTGCGGATAGTCTTTCGTTATCAGTCTTAATCCCCATTTTAAGGAACAGCAATCAAATTGGGAATGTAAAAGTGAGCAGTATAATTGCTTTCTGAGTCTGGCAGGAACACGATTTCGAAGGCGGCTTAACATTCCAATGCTACTCGTTACTTTAATTCTGACATTTTCCACATGGTAGGGCCATGTTATTTCGACTGACAGATAACACTTAGGAATGAATGACGACCTACATGCTCATGCAGTGCATCATTATAGCACAGGTTTATATTTTCGACAATGAAATTTTTTTTTGCAAAAGATGTCATGTATTTCGTTTTTTTTAGTGTTTATTTGAAGCTTCATTGTAGATGCCCATGCATTCAGTCGTGCAACCACGCGTTTGACATGGCCTCGAGTTCCTTAAAGGTTTCTCCGGAGAAAAAGACACTTGTGTCGTCAGCGTACTGTAACACTTCACCAGCTTTTTTGATATGTTAACGATGTCATTTATGTATGCAGTGAATAATAAGGGTCCGAGTATATAGCCCAGAGGAACACCACATTTAATGTTAGCTTTCCTGGATTAAATGTCATGTATGGAAGTGAACGGAGACCTCGGATGTAGATAGCTACGTATTAGGCTTTGTGCTGTGCCTCTAACACCATATACCTCAATCTTAGGTGAACAAGACGTGGTGCTGTATAGAATCAAACGTCTTTCTCAAGACTAAGTAAATTTCAATTGTAAACAATTTTGCCTCAGTATTACCGATGATTTTGTCTTTATGCGCAGGATGGCCATTTTGGTCGATTTGTCTGAACGGATTTCTCAGAGCCAATTACAGTTTCCTGCAAGTTCACCAAATTATCCAGTTTTGCTTCTAGTGCAAGACTTTGGGAAAACTTTCTGTTTATGTCTGCCAGCTGTGTCTGTATTTTATCAGACAGGTTTTGTATTTCATGTTCGCTTTGGGAAGTCTTGCAAGCAGAGAATTTTTGCTTTTTTTCTCATTGCTTTGTTCATCGGTCGAAAGGACCATTTAGATATGCCACAGAATTTACCAAGATGGTTCTGACTGTCCCACTAAGCATATGCAATTTTGAAGTGGATTGTATCAATGCTTCTTGGCAAGGTGCGCACTTATCTCCTTCCCCAAGAGGCATAGTATACCTTCTAACTAATGATCAAATCTAAAAAGCAAGAACACTAAGGGCTGGAGCAGCAGCCGTAGCAGTAGCGTAATTGGGTTAAAGGTGCACTAAAGGGGAATCTGAATTCGTCTCTTTACCGCGGGAACTCAATTTGCACGTTCCTAACATTCTGAGAAACTTCCAATTATTATTGTCCTGTGGGGCCCATTTCCAAAATTAACATCGGATTAAACGTCGCGGCTCTAGACGTACCTTGAACTCCTTGCAGACGGTAGGAAAAGTCAACCAACCTCTCAGCGGGTCCCGTGGCGGCTTGCCGCTCTGCCATCGGCGGACTATTACGTAGCAGACGGCGGAAGCAAGGAGAACACGCGTATTTTTATTTCCGTGTGCCTAATTTGCGGCTGCGTAGCCTCTTACTGGATCTATTTATTCAGGAAAACCTAAAAAACAAAATAAAAGCGAAAGCGAGCCGCCACGCGACTGCCTGAAAAGCACTCCACGCGTTATTTGACTCCTCCTACAGTCTGCGGCGAGTTCAATAAAAGGCGTGAGCCGGGGCATTCCATCCGATATAAATTAAGGGAATCGGCCGCACAGGACCAAGTTTCATAGAACGCTTAAAACGTGCCGGTCGATTTTCCGCGGTAAAAAGACGAGTTCGAATTCCCCTTTAGTGCATTCTCATAATGGTTCATGAACGGGGGGGAAATTTTTTACACATCTCCAAACAATTGCGACGTGCATTTAGACACGGAAACCAGGCGTGCCACCGCTACCGCTGCAGCCCCCAAAATTTAAGCTATCGGGACTCGCGTCGTTCCATTTGTAGGCGGATATAGGATGACGATTCGTTCACGTGCCTCCGATGCAGTGTCTACAGCAGCGGTAAACACGTTCGGCAACGATGTACACCCCCCGTCAAAAGTATACAGCCCAAGGGGTTTGCTTCTAAGCTCCTTAGCGGGCTCCTTAGCATGTCTAGGAGTCCAAAGCTTGGGAGGGTTGAGGGCGCAATGTCATTCCTCATTCGAGAGGTTACGATCGTTGAAGATGCCTAACGAGGCACGCAGCAGGCCTCACAAGCAAACCCCTTGGGCTGTATACTTTTGACGGGGGGTGTACATTCGATGAGGCTTGTACGAAGACAATATCAGCTAAAAAATTGCGGGATACGTTTAGGAAGCGGAACTAGCCATGCCACCGCTACCGTTGCCGCCCCAGAAGTGAAGCTATTGGGGTCCGGGTTGTTTATTTTGTAGACGGATCTAGGGTGACAATTCGCTCAGCTTCCCCCGATGCAGTGGCCATAGCAGCGGTAAGCGCGTTCGGCAACGTAGTTCATGCGATGAGGTGTGTGCGACGACATTATGTGCAAAGAAGTGCGGGTTGCGTTTAGGCACAGAAATCATCCATGCTACCGCTATTGCTGCAACCCAAAAAGGCACTGCCTTTCGTTTACTGCATAAACTTTTTATTTTAGGCAGGCAGGTAGGTAGGCAGGCGGGCATGTGGGCTGGCGGGCGCTACCCGCATAAACTCAGTCGGCAAAGATGGCATTACTTTTGTTCTACGATGAATGTGCCACAGCTTCCATCTTCGACTCATGCAAATATTACAATTCTTCCTGGAGGACTGGTGAGGTCCCCACGGAATGGAAGCTGGCGAAAGTTGTGCCTGTTGTGAAACCCTGTACGCAGCCAACAAGCTACGCATCCTTCCGGCCCATCGCCCTACTTAACTGTGAGATAAGCTTATGAAGCGAATCATCTGCAGGCACCTCATTTGGTTCCTCGAAAGCCGCCCTGAATATCCCCAGTAGTGCACTGCAAGGGCTCGGGCCAGCCGAAAACCCGGGCCCGGCCCGGCCCGCGGGCCGGGCCGGGCCGGGACATGATTTATTTTGCCGGGCCTGGGCCAGGCCCGGGCCTGAAGTTGCGGGCCCGGGCCGGGCTCGGGCTTAAAGCTGCGGGCCCGAGCCAGGCTTGGGTTCGTACAGAAACGGCTGGTGTCCGACTTTTCACTCAATATTGCAGACTTAAGTGCACAACTGCGGCATTGAAGCAGCGACACGGATGAGCTATGAGTTATAGTACGCGCTGAGAAAAAGCTAAGCTTTATTCATTGACTTATTTATTTCCTTATTTCTACGCCGCGGTGCAGTAAGAGTGAAATTCAACCGGCCAAATTGGCCATTTATCATTCGCGTTCCCAAAACATACCATACACTATTAGAAGTGCATTAGGGAAGAACATATTAGTTTAGGACGCTTATGGTCTTCAAGCACATAGCATGAAATACTCAAGCATTTCAGCTTTTTGTTTCTGCTGACCGGTGACCAGTTCGGCTATGAGCTCAACCTGTGAGATCGCGTTCAATAAAAAAATGTCATCCTACTGCTTGCTAGGCAGCTTTAATAATTCTACTTCGCGGGCGGCAGAATATAACTGATTAGAATCATGGGTGAACGCAGAGTAGACTAATACGCGTGATGCAGCCCTTTTTATTTGGCTCTCGAAACTTCCGAGTTTATCTTTGCCCACCTACATGAGATCACTCTCCAAAAGACGGGCCTGCCGAGAACTACTCTTCATCACTTCCTTCTGGGTTAAAAAGAACCAACTTTCTGGAAGCCAAACTGCGGTTTCAGAACCTTTGTCGGCCAGTTCCTTATTGCTGTAGTAGCAGTCTACTAGCTTGCAATGCTCAGAGTGAGCAGTATACCTCAAGCGTTACTGTGAAACGGGCCGGGCCGGGCCCGGGCTTGGCTTCACTCCGGGATTCACGGGCCAGGCCGGGCTCACTAGAGCGATAATTTAGCGGGCCCGGGCCGTGCCCGGGCTTGAAGCTGCGGGCCTGGGCCGGGCTCGGGCTTCAGGTCTCGTTCCTGGGCCGGGCTCTGGCCTCAAATTGAGGCCCGTGCAGTGTTCTAATCCCCAGTATATTAACGGGTTCTGTCAAAATAGGCCTGCTACTGATAATGTATAGCCATCGTCTCATCACTCGGAGAGTACTCTCACGCCGGGTGCATCTCAACAGCCGTTTTCCTTGACATCAGGTCCACTTTTTACTGTTTTTCATCATATATTTCTCGAAGCCTCCGCTTGTCTAGGCATCGGCGGAAAGCTGTACGAGTGGATTGCAGACTATTTATATGAACGACAAATATTTATGAGCACTCCAAAAGGTCCAACAAACTCGCTCAGTGGAGAGTGGCGTACCTCAGGCAGCTGTGCACAGCCCTCTACTTTTCAATATTACCCTTATACACACAACGAGAAACCCTCCGCGAGGAATGCACATGATGATTTATGCAGATGATATCTGCACCCGGAGTGCGTCACGCTCACGCTATAGTACCCAGCAACGTCTTCAGAGAGCGCTACTGCACATCTCGATGTACCTAGCTCCCCGAGGTCTTCGTCTCTCCCCAGAAAAGAGTGTTGCCATAGTTTTCGAAAGAAAAACGATGATGACTAGACATCCTGTCCTCCTTGCTGGACGGTCACTAGCTTATTTATAAACTCAGGAATTCCTAGGTGTTGTGATAGACATTAATCTCTCATGGTCACCTCAGATACGAAGAAACTGCGCGAGGTGATAACTGCAGCATCGCAAGTTTGAGGTTCACGGGGTGGTGGTGGTGGTGGTGAAAACTTTTAATTGTTGAAATAGAGTTTGGGAGCCACAGAGTGGCCCCGCTACATGGTCGGCGTCCCTATTCCGGGACACCGCATGACAATGCCCCGTCTCTCGCCCGTTTCACCAGAGCCCTTTGGGACTAAAGCGAGTTGCAGTTGAGGAGGGCAGTCTGCCATGCCTCTCTGGAAGGGGTAGGGGAAGGGGGGGAGGTGGGGATTTTGAGTACATGCCCACACCATGTGGAAGATATCACAGGTCTCATCACAGTGCGGGCATCGCCCATCCGTGTTTGGATCGTAATGCTTTAAGATTGCAGGACAGAGTAGAGTACCTGTCTGCAGGCGCCTTAAAGTTCGCTCCTCCGTCTTACTCAGCCCCTTTGCAGGGGCCGGGAAAAGGCGGTGGATGTCGCTATAATGCGTTACAATTTCCCTGAATCGCAGCAGCGGCTGGTTAGTCTCCGAGCCAAAAGAGCTGGGATGAGGAGCCCGGTGAATAAGCGCTCGGGCAGCCGCGTCAGCGGCCTCATTACCTCGTAAGCCCTGGTGGCCAGGAGCCCAAATGACTCTTTTGGGTGTTGGATCAGCGGCAGTCCGTCTTAGAATACAAGCAGCTAAGGGGGAGATTTCCCCTGCCAAGTAATGATCACATGCTTTTCGGGAGTCCGTAATGATGATTCTCGAATTGGCGTGGGCGGCAGCAAGCGCTATCGCTACTTCCTCGGCTCGCATTGAATTCGGGGCTCGAAAAGAGAGTCCATCAACGTGCATTTCCTGGTGAACGACAGCGGCCGTGTAAAATCCCGTGGGCGATGGCCCTGCTACGTCTAAATAATATACACCGGGTCGGGAGCCGTGTTGTCTCTCAAGAGCCCGAGCCCGCGCTTGTCGCCTGTTTTCGTGCATGTCGGTGTCCATGTTACGGGGGAGCGGGGAGACCCAGAGCATATGGCGCCACAGTACTGGGATACGCTCCGCCTCCTCTGGAGTGCAGTCGTGTTGGATGTGTAAGCGGTTTAGCAGGCGGCGCCCAGGGGCCGTCTGCATGAGCCGCGTGTATTGGTTCACGAGGTGGGCCTCCCGCAGCTCCTGGTAGGAGTTTAGCACCCCCAGTGCCTTGAGTTTGGCATTAGAGGTAGCCACCGGGAGATCCAGGGCTCGCTTAGTTGCCTTGCGGATGATGACGTCTATTCGCGCCTCCTCTTGCTTAGTAGTGCGGAGATATGGCACGGCGTAGAGGATCCGGCTAGTGACGAAGGCATAGACGAGCCGAAGCCCGTCCCTGCCCCGCAGACCGCCCCGCTAGTTGGAAACGCGGCGGATCATGCGCCCTACCTGTTCGCCTACTCTCTTGAGTTTCACAATAGTGGAGTCCGGTCTGAGTCTGTGGTGAATGAAAAGGCCCAGAATACGGAGCTCCTCCACCTCTCTAATAGGACCTCCTGACAGAGAGATGTGAATTGCTGTCCTATCCTTTGGGTTCGCTCTGACATGCAGAAGCTCTGATTTCGCTGGAGCACATTGGAGCCCACAGTCAATAGCATACGCATCGACTATGGAAGCGGCCTGCTGAAGGCGAGCCTCCATGTTCCCAAGGCTCCCCTCAGTGGTCCAAATTGTAATGTCATCTGCATATAACGCGTGTTGAATGCCTTCCACCCGGGCTAGTTGGCTTGGGAGGCGCATCATAGCTATGTTGAACAGGAGCGGTGATAACACCGCTCCCTGAGGGGTACCCCGTGTTCCCATCATGTAAGGGCCGTATTCCTCGCCCTCAATCCGAAGAGAGGCCTGGCGATTAGTCAAGAAATCTCTTACATACGCGTAGGCCCTAGCCCCACAATCGGTAGAACTCAAGTTGGCCAGGATGCTTCCGTGTTTAACATTGTCGAAAGCCCCTTTCAGATCAAGGGCGAGGATGGCTTTGTCATTGTGTTGCATAGTTGTGGGTCGTATTACATCCCTGTGCAGCTGGAGAAGGACATCCTGTGCAGACATGTGGGGGCGAAACACGAACATGGTGACTGCAAAGAAGCCCTTACTCTCCAGGTATGGACAGAGGCGATCCCGAACCATCGTCTCCATAAGCTTGCCCGCACATGAGGTCAGTGATATGGGCCTCAGGTTGTCCGTATTCACAGCCTTACCTGTTTTAGGGATAAACGTCACAAGTGACGTTTTCCACTCGGGAGGGAGTGGACGCCTGTCCCAGATCTGGTTGATGTATTCTAATAAATGAAGGTAGGCTGAGTCCGGTAGGTTCGCCAATAGGTTCACTGTTATGTGATCCCGTCCCGGAGCCGCACCCCGGCGCATTTTTCCTAAGGCCGCCTTAAGGTCGTGCACCTCAAAAGGGGCATCAAGTGTTTCATTAGGCCTGCCAGAGTACATGTACTCAGGCCCAGGTGGGTCCTCCGTACGACAGAGATATCTGTCGCACAGAGTGTCCGCAAGTTGCGCCGTCGTACCTTGATAACCTTGCAGAGCCCGCCGGAGCTGCTTTTGCGTCTCCCCTCTCGTTTGGGAGGAGTCGATTAGACTGCGAAAGAGACGCCACGTCCCCTTCGAGCTCATCTGATGAGCTGCGGCGTCGCAGCGTGCTATCCAATTTGAATCTGAGAGTTCGGCAGCATACGCTGCAGCCTGCTCTGTGAGTTTGGCTATGCGGTCGCGTAATTTGCGATTAGTTTTCTGCTTTTTCCACCGTTTAGTTAAGCTCCGGCGCGCCTCCCATAAATGCAGGAGGTGGGTGTCCACTGCGGGGATATCTTCGGTGGTTTGTAGTGTTGTTACGTGTTGTTTCTGAATGTTGTATAGGTGGTTAGCCCACTCCGCGTAGCCGCCGGAAAATAGTACGGGAGGGATAGTGTGATTTCGGAGTTTGTGCCAATCGGTCAGCTTGGCCTGACCCCATATTTTTCGCGCTGCCTTCGCAATGAGTGTAATCCGGAGAAGGAGGTGATCGCTGCCTAGAGAATCTCCAAAGTTCTGCCAAACAGCCGCTCTAGCATTTTTAACGAGAGAAAGGTCTGGGCACGTGTCGCGGGTACCCGAATTCCCCACTCGGGTGGGATACGCTGGGTCCGTGAGCAACGTGAGGCTGAGGGTGGAGATGAGTTCCGCCAGCTTACGTCCTCTTGCCTGTTCGAAGTGGTAGCCCCAATGAAGGCTGGGAGCATTGAAGTCTCCAACGATCACTAGAGGCTCTTTGGCTGGCATTTTTATCGCGCGAAGGAAGATTTCATTAAAAGTTACGCGCGGCTTATGCGGAGGGCAGTATATTTTGAGGATATGTATTGACGGGTCGCGGCGTCTGAGAGGCAGTACCCGGACCATTGTATATTCTTGCTCGGTACTCAAGTCTAATCGACCTGAACCACGGTGTAAGCCTTATTCGCCAGGATGTACGTAGAGGGGCCCCCCTGAAAGGTGCTGTAGCCTGATAATTTAGCGTCTATGCCGGGCTCATGCAGGGAAATGAGTGCCGGCATGTCACCTAGGGACTGCAGGTAGAGCTGGACGTGTGACCGTTTTTTACAAGCTCTGAAACCCCTGCAGTTCCATTGGATAATTTGGAATTTTTCAAGAATTTTATCATTCCTATTAGATCTGGTAGCCATCTTGTTCTATTTATTTACGGGCGAGCGGACTAGCTCTGGCCGGGAGCCAGCGCAACCCCAGCGAGGGGCCGCACCGACCCACCCGCTGCCGAGCCTGAACCGTGTTCCTCCGCTGCCTGGCGGGAGGCAGTCTTACGTTTGAGGTGAGGGGATTCGTAGCTAGTGGCGTTCTTAATTTGGATGCTTACCCAGGGCTGCACGGCTTTAAGGACCGAGTCAGTGACCTGGGCCATATGGTCGGGAAGTGCTTGCGTTAAAGCTGCCCTGAACATGTCCTGGAAGGACTAGCGGACTGCTGACATGATATGATTCGGGAGGGCCGCCACTTGCTCCTCCAGTTGCTCGGTTTGGCGCTGCAGTGCCTCTAGGCCGGCGACGCGACCAGCAGATCCAACTACCGTGTCCCCTCTCTGCCGCGAGACGCTAGTGAGGCAAGATGTTACGGATGATCCGTCATCCTCGTCATCTGGCTCAGCTTCTTGCATTGGTTCGGATGACCCGGCCTGTTTGGCCTCTAATTCTTGAATTTTGCGCGCTAGAATTTGGTTCTGGCGCCTGAGCTCCTCTACCTGCTGCTGTAGGGCGGTTTCGGTAGGGGAGGGACAGGTAGGGGAGGCACGGGTAGGGGGCCCGGAGACTGCCCTACTCCAATTGCACACCTGTGGTTGGACGGGTGCCAAGGGCGGGAAGTCCCTGGCGTTGAGGACCGGGGGCACCGCCTGGGTCCCGGACTTGACAGGTTTCGATGTGCCGGGTTTGGCCTTGGTTTCCTGATCGGGGGGAACACGGTGGGGCAGCAACTGCCGATCAATGGTTATCCTTGAAAATGCCTACGTAGAAGGACCTTTGCGCTACTGTCTACCAGTGCTTCAAGATTATCTCCAAAAAGCAAGACGATCCTCGAGGCTGTGAGGAACAGCTGCCTGCGGATATGCCTTGGCCTCCCAAAGGGTTTCTCTGCAACAATAACAGTAGCGGAAGCAGGCTGTCTTCCACTAATGTGATTGCCGCCTGCCCATGAAACTACACGCCCACCTCTCCGACATGTTCTCCAAGGGAAGAAGCACTGCCTACAGCGCATCAACGTCACCCACTCCAAATCTAGCTTTGGCCAAGCTGTGCAGCTCCTACCCCTCCCCACTATTAATCAGACACAGAAGCTACTGCCTCTGACCTTTCCCCCTTTGACGCTCTCGCCTCTTAAAGGTGAAGCAGTTTGTTCCAAGCGTGAATACAATCAGCCACATGCCACAGGCAGAGCTTCTGCAAGCTACACTCGCGTGCTTAACCGAGGGATATATGCAGCATACCGACATCTTCACCGACGGTTAAATTGTGCACGCAACCTCTTCTTCTGGCCTTTATGTGGCATCAACGAGCGACGTTCTTTCTTACTGACTGCAATCGAAGAAAACCTCTACAACAGCTGAGCTTCATGGCATTAAAGAAGCTGTTTCATATATTCTGCAACAAACTCCTGGCAGCTGGGTTATTTTTGTCGACTGCAAAGCCTCTCTACAGATACTGTCCAACTTGCTGAAGAAAACCAACCATCAGCCTGCTTCTCTTGACATCGAGTGTCTACATCAATGGGCTATTACCGCCGGCTATTGCATAATACTTCAAAGGATACCGGCACACTGTGGCATTCTGGCCAAAGAAAAGGCAGATGAAGCGGCCCGTACGGGCCACCAACATCACAGATACATGCGGACTTTCTTCATGAAATCTGATGCACCAGAAATAGCTAAAAGAGTTGCTTCTGAAGAAATCTCTAGGCTCTCGAGCTTGCCGACACATCACTACCAGTTTCTTTACTCCATCGACCCGCATCTCGCATGAAGACTGTCAACCAGAGGTTAGCCGATTTGAGGCCCGAGTGAGTGGACGCGTTTAGTATCGGCTCCGCCAAATTCTGGTTCGTGGGCCCAGCTAATACCATTTCCAGGACCCAACAAGGCCCTCAACCGATGCTGGAAGGTACACGCACCCTAATTGCTACCATATTTTGGTTGTGCCCCATGACCTCGGTGAACTGACCTCCGTGAAAATGTCTCTGGCAGCCACACCGCTGCGCTAAGCCTCACATTATCGAGGTGAGCCTCGCCGGCGCGCCACTTTCCTCACTCCCCAACGACCATGCAGGAGCCCGTTGATAGAGAGACCTCTAACTCGTTGGACTGTCACCCTGGTGAGTAGAAAACTGTGCTCCATGCTTACCAAAATTAGACCCCGGATCGAATTCGCCCTCAAAACACTCCGAATCGGCCTCGGTTCAACCTAAGCCAAGTGCCAGCAACGCCGGACGCCACCGGACGCTTCATCCGGAAACATTCGAACGGCGTTCAAGGAGGCGCCGCAGCTGCTACGCATGACGCGCGCGGTCGTTGAAAGGAGTAAGCAACTCGCCGGGGACCATCACAGTCGTCTTTCGCCCATGAGGCGGCCTTTCCCTTTGGAAACTCCCAGCTGCCGGTATCCTGCAGCCACTTCACTCAACACTCACCTGTTCAGTGATGGGCGAAGTGCACATCAGAATCCATCCAATTAACAACACATTCACAGTGGCGATGGTAGCGGAGGCAACAGCTCTGGCTTTGGTAAAAATACAAAAATTACTTGAGTGGTGTTTTAAATGAGAAGGCACTGGCTGCCATAGCAAATAATTTCAAGACCGTAAAGTCTCGAGAGGCAAGAAAGAAATCAGCTGCGATCCGTCGTTTAGAAGAATGTCATTTGGAGACATTAGCAAAAAAAGTGTAAAAAGCAAAAAGTGGATACCTTAAAATGTTCTTCTCAGGCAAGACTCACAAGCCTGATTGTCCGCTATGAACTATAGTTTCGAAAAAAGGCACCTGGCAGGAACACCTTGGACATTTTCTTTGTGACAGCTTGAACCGTTTGACTGGAGCTGACCCGTTTCAAGTACGCAGCTCTTTGGAAGTTGTCGAGGACCTAAGCCAAGGATTGCAAGGTGCTGCTACACCCTTTTCAATTGACGTAGAAGACCTTTTTTACTCCATTCCTCATGAAGGACTTTTCACGGCTGTTATCCAAAGGATAGACGAGATCGGAGCTGTCAGCCTTCAGAATGCAGCCGGAATAGGTCAAGACAGGTTCATCACCCTAATTCAGTATTACCTGCAATCCAAAGTAGTTTCGTACAAAGACCAGCTCTTGATACAAAAAACGGGAATCTGTATTGGTTCGTCCGTTGCCCCGGCGCTCTCGGATATTTCCTTGTCTACCAAGGACAGGGCAGTTCAAGAACGTCTACATGACAAGCACATCGTCAAGATCTATCGTTACGTGGACGATTTCCACATCGTGTTCGATATTGAAGCGGCTATTCACATGCCACAAGCCGTCAAGGACATCGTCGGAGTGTTCAAGGACTCTTCTGGTGGAATGAACTTCACGTGGGAAATGCAAAAAGAGAAGAGGATCCTGTTTCTAGATCTGTTGCTGGTTTTAAGTGGTGAGTGAGTGTGTTGGTCGTACAACGTTAGATCGAAGAAAGGTTTACTCCCCTTCGACAGTGCGCATTCCAAACTTGTCAAACGGGCAGTCGCAACTAGCGCACATCATGCGTCACAAACAAAAAGTTGCGAACACATGGATGATTACAGCTTTGATAACCAGGTTGAACGCCTTCGTTTAGCTGACTACTCACCTTTCCTCATAGCAGGCCTGTGCGAAGCCTTACTCCTGAAAATGAAGCTAGGAGAAGGAGGGAGAGACCCCAGGGAAAGGAAAGTTTAGCCGCAATTCCTTATATTCATAAGTTATCGCACAATGTCAAAAAGGTTGCAGCCAGGTACGATGTGAACGTTGTGTTTTCTGCCCCATGTAAGTTGGCAAGAGTGTGTACGATGGTAAACCGGAAGAAGCGGGCGACCTGCACAGTAAAACATTCCCGCCAGTGCACCGAATGTCGGTCTGCCGTTGTCTACCAGATTCCCCTCACTTGTGGTAAAGTACACATCAGCCAGACCGGACGCTGCTTCAATGACAGAGCAAGCGAACACTTCCTCAACGTAAAAAAAAAATGGCTGAGGCTCAACTTGGTTAAGCCTGGAAATTGCGAAAGCAATTGCGCCTTACAGCAATTGCGCACGCAATTAGATGTAATGTAGATGAGTATGCATCTAACAACCCCCAGAAATTGGTGTATGTAGCCTTGAACGTGATGAGCTTGCACGTTCTCGCCGAGCTGCATACAGGGTACGTCGCTTAGACAGTCTTCTTTCACGCTCTTCCTCCGTCTCTGTAGCTCGCTGTCGTTTCCTCCGTTCGTTACGATGTGCTGCCTTAGCGCTAGGCGGCATCGTCGCGAAGCAGACGTTAAGCCGCAGGTGGTTGGCACCGCCACTGCTCGCTGACGGCGCGAGATGGTCGCTCAGCTCTTCGGCGTGACGTCACAACACATTTTACGCTCCTAGCGGAAAACGCGGGAGTTCGGCGCCGGCGGTGGCCACCGCCGCTTCCTTCGACGGCGCGAGATGGTCGCTCAGCTCTTCGGCGTTTCGTCACGCATGATGTCACACAGGGTTCAGTTAAAGGTCAATGGTGGTCACCGCCGCGGCACGGCAAAGGCGTGAAAGTGCAAGTAGTATTGCTTTCGCAATAAAAACAAGTTTGGGAGCCACATGGCACTACACTCTAACCAACCCCGTCACGATTGTCGGGCTATGTTTCCAGACACCAAGTTTCTGAGGACCGCAAGGAGTAAAATAGAAAGGGAGGTTATTGAAGGTTTTTTGATTGAAAATGCTGGGGATGCGTGCATTAGCAGCTCTTCTGTCTGCTTGCAGGAGAAAGAAAGGTCCTTTCTGGAACGGACGCGATTCCTGCGTTTTAACCGCTAGACATCATGACAAACGGTTTTCCGCGCACCTCACCCTATTGTCCATTGTAGAAAAAACCAGCGCTTACAAACACGGACAGAGGACAAGGGAAACAGACTGACGGCGCCGTCAGTCTGTTTCCCTTGTCCTCTGTCCGTGTTTGTAAGCGCTGGTTTTTTCTACAATGGATCACCACCAACTCGCCCAATCCTCAGTTCTTCACCCTATTGTATTTTATTTTACGTAGTTTCGTTTGTTGGCCTTATGCGGAACTTTTCTCCTCTGTATTTTAAAGACCTTTAATGGTTTTACCGTCTTCATCGCTTGCCCGGTGGTAGTTCATGTTTTTTCTTTTGTTGTTTCTTTTTTCTTTTAGTTTCTCATTTTAACGATTGTTACTTTTATCGTGTCATTTGTTGGTGTCGGTTTTTTGTTTTATCTTTTAGCCTGCTGACTGTGCCTATTGCCTAGCAACTTTTATTTATCATGCCCCTTTTTTCATCGGCATTTTTTCATGCATTTTCTCATAATTTAACGCCTTCTCGCTCCGTTAAATGTTTTTATGTAGCCCAAAGATTCCGCTTTGCTTTGATGTACTCACTTTCTTGCCTGTCTGAGCTGTAGTTGTCAAAGGCTGTAGCTGGATCATGCACATCTTTGTATCTGTTAGTCCTTTTATCATCAGTTTGGAAATGCTATAGTTTTATAGTGCATGCACTTTTCATGAGTTTTTTCGACCTGTGTTATGACTCGCCAAACGTGTGAGGCGTTCCTTCGCTGTGTCTCGTGGCTGACATTGTATCACGTGGTCCAGGAAATAGTATAAATCTGTGTTTGTTTTTTCACGCAATAAAGAGTTGGTAGTCAGCACCCGTCCTGTGTTTTTTGTGTCCCTTCTGTCCTCGTTCCGCTGCGCTGTTGTGAATCTGTTTATTAAATATTTTAGATGGGAAGCAATATCCGGTAGTCGCGTTTATCCCGGCCCCGTAGAGATCCAACTGCGCTCATCTGAGTCTGAGACAGCCATGAATTCTATCCCTACTACCGTTTCTCCACCCACTTCTCCACCAACACCCCAAGCCTCTTCACCAACATCCCAATCTTCCATACCCCCTCAACGAAATAAACGCAGACCAGACGGCACTCCAGACATAGATTCTAAATTTAAAAAAAATTGACCATCAGCTCGAAGCCAGTATTCCGTTTCAGACTCAAAATTACAGTGAAGCCGGTGCCACTAAGCTTACATAAACGATTATCACTCAGGTAACCATCAAATTTGTAGAAGAAATTCCACAAATAATTTCTCGAATGTCTTCACATGACCCAGCTAGCAACCCTGCAGCTGCTCCCATCCTTCGCCTCCCCAGCCTTCAGCATGGCCCAGTTGACGGGCAACAATCTCCAATTAAGCATCCTACAATGAAACTGAAGGGGGTTTCGCCGCAAAGAGATCCTCTGCAGCAGCTCCTCTCTGCTTCCTCCACACCCCCTGACATAGTAGCACTTCAGGATGCTGGCACACATGTATCGCTGCCAGGATACGCTCCGGTACCTGGCGACATCACTCCAAACCCCAGGATTACCACGTATGTTAACATTTTGTACCATACACTCGTCATGTACTAATTCCGCCCGTAGCTCACACATTGCTAGAACTATGCCCCTCCACTCACAGATCTCATCCCCTCTTCACCCTCAACGGTTACCTCCTTCCGAGCAAACCGGCCTCAGATTTAATTTCACTCATTAAAGCTGCCTCCAACGCTGCAAAATGTGACCTACTCCTTATATTAAGGGACTTCAACTTCACAAATGTAGACTGGGGGCACACACGCACCAACGAGAGAGGGGCGTAATTGTAGAACCTCCTTCAGATACACGGCCTGTCCATTTATAATGATCGGAGCACACTCACAAGAATGGGCTATAGTATCACCGCCGGCAAAATTTCAGATCTTACTTTTGGTCCCAACCTTCCGACACCGGTCTGGGCGAACTGAAATGAGGTCCCGGGCAGTTATCATTTTATCATAACTATACAGCTTGACTTTGCCAAAAAAAGCTAAAAGCTACCGTCTCCGAATAACTAGCTGGGATAATCTTCGAAAGCAGAGAGGGCAAAACATTAGGATCCCCTTTAACCTCCACGCATAGATGACAGAGCCGA
Source organism: Amblyomma mixtum (assembly GCF_055824585.1). Classification (NCBI taxonomy): domain Eukaryota; kingdom Metazoa; phylum Arthropoda; class Arachnida; order Ixodida; family Ixodidae; genus Amblyomma; species Amblyomma mixtum. The sequence goes on along the minus strand of NC_143013.1, from coordinate 141,994,415 downwards.
AACAGGAGGTCCAGGCATTCGCGCTAACTAAGACGTCACCTTAAAGACTCCCGTTGCGGGTAGTAGCTTAGCGCACCTACTCTAAGCTCAAAACGGTATCCTCACACGCTGGAAAACCCAGAAACAGAATCTGAAACTGAAGCTAAAATTGGCTCAACTACAAAAACAAATCGAGGACCACAATGCCGCACTCAGTAAATCTAGCTGGCACCAACTGTATGACGGATTAAGAGGTAATCTCTCCTCCACGAGAGCCTGACATCTTCTACGACATATGATAGACCCCACTGAAGCTAAAAAGCAAACCCGGCTTGCACTCAAAAGACTTACCCATCAATACCGACATAATGATCAAGCACTGTTACGCCAACTTCGGTCAACGTGGGCCAAACTGTATCATATCCCGACTACGTAGGCTCCGATCAAGCCTCCCTCGACGCCCCCATTCTTGATGTTGAAGTCAGAACAGCCCTCATCAAGCTCCGAAACTAAACCCCCGGGGAGGACCAAATCACAAATGTCATGCTCAGAAATCTAGATGACCGTTCAATTTCCCTTCTCACCGACTACTTCAATGAGTGCTCGGAAATGGGGGCGCTACCAGTTGAATGGAAGCACCGGAAAATAATTTTCATCCCTAAAACAAACAAGCCCATTAATGCTCAAAATATCCGTCCAATTTCGCTGACTTCGTGCCAGGGCAAACTGTTTGAACATGTCATCCTTACCCGTCTCAGTTAACACATGGAATCCCATGGACTATATTCCCATATTATGGTAAGATTTCGAGCCAATCTCTCGGCAGAAAGCGCTCTGCTGCAGTTTTCACACGTTATCATCAATGACAAGTTACATCACACGAAAGCAATCTTGGCAGTCGACCTCATCAAAGCATTTGACACAGTTAGGCGCAGCGCCATCCTGCAGGGCATGCAAGAGCTGCAGTTGGGGTCTAAGACCTACAACTATATTCGGGACTTCTTAAACTGCCGCACCACCTCCCTGCATACAGCCGATGAACAGACCTCCTTCTTCCCGCTTGGTAACATTGGTATAACAGTAGCTTGGTTTGGGCTAGTTGGTAACAGTTCTTCGAAAACATAGCGCAAAAAGGACACGGACGACACAGCGAATGTCCTGTCCACTTCTGTGTCGTCCTTGTCCTTTTTGCGCTATGTTTTCGAAGTAACATTGGTATCCCGCAAGGGGCCGTGTTAACTCCCTTCCTCTTCAACCTCACCCTCATCCCCCTGGCCAAGGCTCTCAGCCGCATTCCGCACTTAGGACAGACACTTTACGCGGATGATATAACGGTTCTGACCACATGCTCAGACGGCGACATAGAATCGACCCTTCAGGAAGCAGCCACAACTATAGCTAATCACGCGGCAAGCATTGGGCTTGAATGCTCCCCCGCAAAGTCTTAAAATCCGCACGCGGCGCGTCCCTACCGCCCACATCACGATTTACCTGCATGACACATCCATACCGCTGACACCTACCCTCCGCATTCTTGACCTACATTTACAGGACACGGGGAAAAACAACCTTACCCTGAAAGTACTAAAACAGTCCACTTACTCCGGCATCCATCTTCTTAGAAGGGTTCTACATTCACAAGCCGGTCTAGACGAAGCAGACAATATCAAGGAGCTTCATGCCTTTGTGATTAGTCGCATTTTTTACGCCACTCCTTACCTGAACCTCTCCTGTGCGGATAACGATAATATCAGTGCTCTAATACACATGGCTACCAAAGCAGAGCTCAACCTACTAAATAGCACTAGCACGGACAGTTTCTTAAAATTAGGAATGCGCAACACTATATAAGAACTTACAGATACACATCGCCACACACAGTACCATCGTCTGGCTGGCACGGATACAGGACGATATATACTGGATTCTCTGGGAATTCGCATACCCGCACACTCTACAGATTTAATCTCTCTCCCTCGCGCCGTACACACCGCGCTTATCCTCAAAACTCTTCCTAAGAATGTCCACCCTTAATACCATTAATCCCGCCGAGTCGCGCAAGCCAAAGCTCTCCATAAAAATATGGCGCTTCAGAGTATGTGGGCTGGCTGCGCGCCGCGTGTCGTCGAAACCGCTCAGTAGCTGTGGCTTACCATCCAGCAGCCCCCACTTACCCATTTCATAACCCCCCCCCCCTCCCCTGTACCCCGGAAGAAGCAGAGGAAGCAGTTGTAGCAATAGCAGTCATCCAGGGGCGTAGCCAGGGGGGGGGGGGGGGTTCTTATGGTGCTTCAGCCCCCCCCCCCCCCCCCGAAGTTTTTTCGAATGGTCACGCACCGCTGACCGAAACAAACACCGCCGCCGGAAGTCATTCTGGATTTTGTCACCTACAATGTCTTTTTAAGACTACAAAAGACATTTTGGAGCGAACATTGCTAAATCGGGTTGGATTTCGTGGCAACACCCATACAGTTGGAGTCACGTAACTCAAGCAGCCCCATCCTAGTACAAGCTTTCAAGTGCCTACCGATGGCAAACGGGCTCGCCGCAAAGTCTACGAAACCACACATTTCAATTCGGAAACTTAGAGGGTACAAAGATGTCAAACTTCTTACGCGAAAGCTGCACTGAGATTTCAAAAGTCGTGCTTTACATTTTCAAATCGGGAAATTCAATTAATTTATTATTCTTGTATTTTACATATTTTTGCATATTTTCCAGAACTCCGTGTTTATTCATGTGCTATAATTTGGGTGCATTTTTTCACAGTACATGACCGGTGACAGCTGCTGCTGCGCAGTACACTTGAACGAAGGACAGCGTCATTGAGATTTTTCGCTGGCCGTTGCATACGTACAAAAATGTGAAGGTTCTTGAACAACAGATTCATTAAAATATTTGTTCTCTACTTGCTCATTTCATGACCTTTACGTTTTTAATATCAGCGGCATGCACTGCTTTGCTGGTTTCGGACTGATATCCTTCTGGACTTCGTGTGATATTTTCTTTACTAATTAAATCCAGAAAAACATGGAACCATTGGTATTAGTTATGTCTGCCACGATTTTAACACATGCAAATTCATTGTTTTATTTAAAAATACATATTTCATTTCTCTAGACAGTGCGTACCGTTAACTAGTACGCAATTGCATTGTCAATCGCAATGCATTTATTATTATTGCGTTTAATCTCTCCACAAGTCCTATGAGGAAGCCACGCTGCAACATGCGCCCCCCCCCCCCCCCCCCCCCCGAACAAAATTTCTGGCTACGCCACTGCAATCGTCCAAACCAATGCGGCTTATATAGTTAGCGTTCCCAAAACAGCTATTCTTAACTTCACTCGCGGAGGCATCCATCCCCCCGGGGGGCAGATATTGAGAATGTGCACCCTAAATTCCGATACGCGTATTGAGCTCTCGTGGGTGCCGGCTCACTCTGGTAATCCCGGAAATGAGGCCACCGATAACATAGCCCGAGGAACTATTTGCCGGCAATTAGCGATCACAGCCCGGATTTCTCGAGGCAGCGGGCGCACACGTTCTCAGAACTGACTCGACAAGCATGTCTTGCCCATCGACTCCACCGTCCACCCCACCCCGCCTACCCCATCCTTAAAAAAATCTTCTGGAGGTGACTCCAGACCCGAACTATTCTTAACCCTCAGCTTCTATCCTACTGCCGCCCCGTTTCCCCAGAGTGCATTCTCTGCGGAGAATAGCACTCTACCCCGGACCACATCCACTTCGGCTGCCCTGCTGATCCTCCTCCGCAGGGTGAGCCCGCCAAGGGAACATGGGAGGAATGGGAGGCCCTCCTTGCGTTGCAGGACCCGGACACGCAACTTCGCTGTGTGAAGCGGGGTGCCCCTGTCATGGCCCTACGTGGCCTGCACACATGCTCGTAATGTGAGGGTTGTGCGGTGGCCCTGAGACCTTGCAGGGTCTAAACTCGTTTGCATAATAAAGTTTTCCATTCATCACAACCAGAATTCCCCGCCATCTGGAAACACTTTAGTATCGACATCGCCTGAGCGCAGCCTTTATAAACGGCTTGCGATACCGTTTAGGACAAGCGATTATTGCTGTCCTTGTATTTTTCGGCAGCTTTTTCCCATGGAAACCAAAGCTTCCAAGATCAAGTAGGTCGAATAATGCAGGCCAGTTTCCCTTGGAAACTTACAGTTTCCGTGGCCAAATAATGCCGAAAAAGCTCAGGACAGCATGAAATGGGAAAACTAATGATGATAAAAAGAAAGGAAAGGTTGCTTTCGTGCCATATCTGCACAAGGTTTCACACAACGTAGGACAATAGGAAAGCGTGTGGCCGTGGAAGTTGTTTTTTCAGCGCCTAAGTGACTGTCCAGTCTAGTACCAAAGGTGAATTCCCCGAACGGTGAACCTCAAGGGTGCTCGAAGAGGCACGATAAACGTTTCGTCGCTTTCCAGAATGAGTGATTTATTCCTTTCCAGAGTCCTATGGGAAGATGTACTTCGGGAAAACTGGCCGGTGCCTTAATTAAACATTCAAAGAACACTAATACAACGCCTCACGTCTTGTCACCACGGGGCATGTGGCAATGGACTGTAGAGAATGCAAGTAAGATGGAAGTGAAATTGAAGGTAGTCATTGTGCGCCCTATATCAGGACTGCACTGTGATAGGAAGAAACCGTGATGCGTTGGCGAGAAAATCTTCGAAGCACTGATGATAACACGACTTCAGGAGGAGTGCATTAGCAATGGTGTACATATTGCAACCGCGCAAAACGACGCAGGATGAAGAGAGGAAAACACAGGACAAGACGCGTCTTGTCCTGTGCTTTCCTCTCTTCGTCCTGCGTCGTTTTGTGCGGTTGCAATATGCACTCCATTGTCAACCACCTACTAGCCCGCCTTCACTTGTTAAATGTATTAGCGCCTTTGATAGCTTTGTCACAGAAAGAGAGAGCATATTTTGAATGCAAATGTCGACACGGGGTGGTTGCTTTTTGAAAGTCGACGTATCATGTGCATGAACTCTTTCTTCTCGTTTTCAATTCTGGACTCGAATGGGCGATTTATACTGCGTGGTTTGACTATAAAGATTTCAGCTGCGAGTCAGCGCTGTGTTCTGTTGTCCTGTCTTGTCCTGTCTCTTGCGATGTAGCTATGGAAGCTCTTCAAACCAGCAGTCCCCTCGCATTAGATAATAGAAGGCTTGGTGAAGCATTATACGCCGCTCTCTTCGATATAAAATGCTTGAGTCAACACAACCAAGTTTCGTTTTCTTGTAGTCTTTACTGTCTTAAAGCATTCTTGCGCTGTCTTGGTATTATTTTGGTCAGTCTGCTCATTTATATTTCTCTCTCTTTATAAGTGGATGCGAAAGATGAAACAACTTTCTTCGCACGCCGCACTATAAATTCATTTGAAACACGGCTGTCCTTCCAGTTTTACTCTGTAATTTACGCTACAGCAGCAGAAATCTTTTAAAGCGTACCTAGCGTGTCATTTCACACGAGGCTAATGACTGGCGAAGTGGAGAAAAGAAAACAGGATATCCAAACATTAACAAAAAGAGAAACATTAGGCATTTTACGCAGACGCCACAATCCTCAGCTGTGGAAAAGGGAGTGCATGTGTGGTACAGCGGAGATGCTCTGAGGAGCAGAGCTTTTCATGGGACACTTGCCTCTGCTCAAGTTTCATCACTACCGAGCCGCTTGTGCCATTTCAATCCATGTGCCCCAGCATGTAAACACCACTATTCCTGATTGTATTCGCTATCTTTTTTACTAGGTTTATTCAGTTTTATTGTCTGGTTACATCCTCTTTTTTCTCTGCGAAATTATAATTCTTGTTATGTGTTATGTCTTGGCACATGCATGTTATGGACTTGTTTCCTGAAGGAGAAATTCTAGGGGCCAGTGTACTGTGCAATGTCAGAGCACGTTAAAAACGCCAGGTGGCTGAAATTCCGGAGTCCATCACTACGGCATCCCTCATACCCTGAGATGCCTTGGAACGTTAAACCCCATAAACCATGTTTATATGTATGCATTATTTCAGATATTTTTTTAAGTAACATCTTATTTATTTTCTACTGTATATGCTTCAGGCGTGTTTTTTTTCATAGCCTTTGTGTTTTTTGCTTGACTGCTTTATTGCTGGCGCTCCATGCCTTGTTCGGAAAACATTTAGGAAATATTTCCGCTTTTATTGGCCTATCATTTTGATTTGATTTTTTTTCCTGTACAGAAATAGGAGCAACGGCAATAGGAAAATGCCGGATGATAGCAATTGTACTTTGCACTTGCGTAATGAATTTAAGTACATCACAGTATAATACAGTACAATGAAATGAAGTACAGTCAGGCCGGAATGAAACGCGAACAGAGCATGTCAAGAAAACAAAATATTTTACCTGCCTACTTTCAGCTGAATTGCGCAACTAGCCAGATTCATGTGCCTGGGTAAAGAACCTACTGAAATGCACAATCTAAAATAGGTTGTAAATGAATATCTCGCTGAAAAGCAGAAATGTATGACGTATGCGTGTTCGCGTTTCATTCCGGCCTGACTGTACAATACTATAATACATTGCAGCCCAATACAATAACGAAAAGTAACAAAATACAATACAACAGACACGAAAGTTTACTTCCGCAGAATACAAGCTATGAATATAAGCACAAAAAAAAATAAATGAAATCTCTGTTGTTTGCAATCAACAGCGCTCTAAGCGCATTCCTGGAGATATGGGACTGAGGCCTGTTTTATATTGAAACCGATTAAAGGTTTCATTTTTGATGTTCTATATGTTGCCGTCATCAATCGCCCTTCTTTCGGGCACTTGCATTACATTTTTCGTACTGTAAAACTTCTGAATTTTACTGCACGGAAGCAGTTTGAAATACTAAATTTGATTGGCTATTAACGTTTGGTGCTTCAGGAAAAGTGGCCTCGTTCGCACTTTCTTGATGGAGCATGATATGGTTCAAATATTCTTAACACTTTCCTCTGCAGGGTAACTAATTTATTGCAGTTCTGACTTCGGGTGGTGCCCCGGACTAAAGCACATTATGAAAGCTGCGAATAGGAGAGCGAGTAATGAACAGCATTTCGCAGCCACTGGCGAATAAGTGGAGAAATCTTAAAGAGACAACCAACTGTTCTATTTAGTTCAGCTACAAGGCAGTTTACATGAGAATTTCAGGTTAATTTCAGGATAAGCAGGACAATTTGGGGAGAAATTCCTCAAACCATATACATCAAAGTTTTTTGCTCTTGACATAAGCTGTCCCTTTGCCCTCAAACACAATTTCTACGACAGATTTTCTATGGTTGTTGACTGGTGCGAACAAAATGTATTTTGCTTTCTCAAAGTTCTCAATCATTGTTTTAGGTCACTGATGTCGGTCCTGACATTGTGGGAGCGAGGACCTGGCCTTAGGGACCAACAGAAGTTCTACTAGACTCCGCTGAGACCACGGCTCCAAAATCTTTTCTTTAGGTTTAGTGAGTGCTCTGCGTAAACCGTTTCTCTCCTGACCTCGCGGTGCATTACAGCTGCGGTGTGCATTATGAATCGCACACTGGCAAGGAATCTGCGTTCCTGAAACACCGTGCACAACTGGATCAGTCGCTTGTTGACATGACTCCTCTACTCAGTGCTTTGGTTGGAAATGCTTCTTCAGTCTGTATATTCTTAAAATGTCTAACACCAGAGTTGGAATGGACGTCTTTCCTATATGCATTCGCATTCACCCCTTAACTTGCTTTTATGGCCTCCATTACTGATTTCTCTTCAGTCCATCGGATAAGTTGCCTGCATGTCCTTCCTTTCCAATATGTATATTTTTATTGCTTTCCCTTTATATTTTCGCACGGCGTTTAGCGTAACTGGTTTATCGAGAATTCCAATACTCATTTTGTGTGATTTCCATATTTTTTTGTTTGCCATCACTCCCTACGTAAGAATATTTTGTCTTTTCTCATTGCAATGCGCTTCCTTTTTTGTGTCATTTTTAGCCTTTTTGTTTCCTCTGTTCGGTTTCCTTGTTTTTGCCAGTTGGCTAAAGTATCGTTTTCTTTCTTTCTTCCCCTTTTTGTCTCACGAGAGGGAGTGAGTTGGGAGCACCGATAGAGTTTCATAGCATTACCTTGAGGGATAGCTGGAGGCGCTGCATTTCACCTACCCTGTAGGCGCGAAGAAATGCTGGGAAGATGAGGTACCGTTTTTGACCTGTCTATTGCTGGGCATACAGTGTGGATTCAGCCATAGCATTACGATTCTTCTCGCAACAAACCTCAAAAACATGCTGTGGAAGTTCGCATTCCTGCCTAACACTTGTGTTAAAGTTATTATGGAAGAGTATAAGTACTGGAGAGGACGCCTAAGCTCTGCCATAATACTATGACACAATAGCGTAAATGGGTTAATCCCCACATAGGCGGAATTGATCCTTCCCTATTTTGCGTTCCCAAATGGCCGGCTCCTCTATCCTCTCCTGGCGTAGTGACGCAGCGGTTAATCGACGCGCCACTGCCATGTGTTGGCAGTTGCAGGCACCCGTGGGGCATTCGAGACACAGGTAGCTCTAGGGATTTCGAGCGGATTATTCGCTCACGGACAACGGCGCCGACGCAAACAACGACGAAAACAACGACGCCGGCTTCTCTGCGACACGCGGCCTTTACAGCTATCACGTTAAAACGTCCTATTCGAGTAATTTCGTCCACTCGCAGAGAACAGCCTCGCGGAGAAGCTCCTGACTTTTTGACCCAACACTGGCCAAGCCAGATCAGAAAACTCGTCTTCTCGGCATTCTCTCAGTGAACGAAGTGCTCTTTAAGAAATTAGTAGACGCTGTGGCGGCAGCTATCACTCTAGGTAATATTGAGTATCAATATGGAGAATACTATACTTGAACCGTGCGACCTCTGCTCAACCAGAACTATAGCCACTACAATCATGCAGAGGGACGAATCGCGGATGTGTGCCTAAATGCGTCCCGGTCGACACTTTGTATCCTCAAGACTGTCACATTTTCAGGCCTTGCGGAGAGGTTGAGGCGAGACGGCTTTCTAGACACGACTGCTGGTCTAATCTGCAATAAAATCTTAGTAAAGGTATGAAAACCAAGCGTTGCTGCGAAAGATAAAGATGTCAGCGCGCGCAAAAATGTCCTCGTAATTCTCTACAATTGCGGATTATCACATCAGATTAAAAAGACGCGATCAAGGTACTGGGCGTAAGTTTTCTTGTCAGCAAGTAATAAGCTGGATACAGCATGTAGCGCCGAGCGCATGAGGCTGCAGAGCGACGGTGACAGTGCGACGGGTAGTTGCATGTTATTCCACAGGCAAAATTGCAAGAGTGCGGAAATGGGTCGTGTAGGACACAAGTGTTTTCTTCGACAAGAATAGATCCACCAAACTGTATTAATGAGTGGGTGAGAGAGCGCAGCAAATCTTTGCAAAGTGCCGTGTCGTCCAACCTACTTATAAATTGGCAGAAATCAATAGATAAATTATTCCCGCAGTTAGATAAGGCTAAGGACACTTTCACGCTTAGTGATCAGATCTGTCGCGAACTGGTCGAAGCCTCGATGATGATACATGATGTGGGGCGCAGGCACCACGAAGCCATCTTTTCCTCCAAAATTAATGTCAGTTTTTATTGGGAGTATTTTTTGTTACAGGGATAGGAACAAAATGCAGCATGGGTAAGACTACACTGCTACTTTTCTAAAGAAAAAAAATCTTGCGCGCGTAGCAATATGATTTCAGGTGGTCGACATGCCCGGCCTGTAAGTTTTGGTCAAATAAAGGTCTTTTACTACTACTACTACTGATTTCATTCTGAAATTTTCGGCTCTCTCAGAAGGCTCTATACTCGTTATATTAATAAAATGCACGTTCATAGAGTTCTCGGTGTGCGGAGCTCCCTAAGCTCTGTGAATAAAAAGTAAGTTCATAGTCAGAGTTCTTGGTGTGTGTGTTTAGTTTTCTGCCTCTTGGTATTTTTTTCTGCTGACTGAACTTGGATTAACGTCATCTCTTTGAGCTCTCCGTCTCTTCTCAAAAGCATGCATGCGCTCTGGATGCGTCTGTCTGGAATACGCCCTGTAAAGGTTATCCATCTCATATTATTTTTAACACGCGAGCTTTAAACAGCTACTCTCGCAGATAATCCGGCGTCGTTAACCCTTAGAGGAAAATCCACGAAAAGTCTCCGGAGAAGTAACCTAAGAGCCAGGTACGTAGGCCACCTAGATCACGTAACCTTGCGGCGTCCTCTGAATCGGCCAGCGGATTGTGAGAAAACTGCGCACCGCGGCAGGCGGCTGTTATATGATCCTTGGTTCCTCGTGTAGAGCAACCAGATCCGCCGAAGAACCACCAGTGGCAGAGTCTACCATCGCAGGGCAGTGCCCATCCCTTAACCGGCGCACCGCTGCTCCAGGAGTGGAATGCTGATATCCAGGGATCTATCAAGGTTCAGTAGAGAATGACTAATTCTGCCTATATGGGCAGCCGACAACAAAGAAAAGCACACGACAAAACAGCATGCGACAAAACAGAGCACAAAAAACGGCCCAGGGACGAAACAGTACAACGGAAAAACGGCCTAGCGACAAAACAGCGCCTGAAAAAAGAGCATGGGGACAACACAGCACAAGGAAAAAAACAGCGCGTCATTACACCAAGCCGGACAAAACACCACAGCGGCAAACAGCGGAGCGAAAAAGGAGCACGATTACAGAAGAGTACAGGTTAAAAACAGCACGACTACTAAACAGCGCTGCACAGTACGGTGCAGCGCTGCCTAGGCTGCTCCGATGGCCGAGTGCTCCAAGGAATCGGAAGGCGTAGCTGTTTTACCCATCCCTCTTTCGATTTCATGATTTCTTTTCAGTTTTGAAGAACAAGAAATTGTGGTAGACCCAGAACCCAACGTCGCGCGTATCAGAACCCAGCACAGTGATGGTCAACCCGCAAAATCGATCCTTCGAGGACAACTTCTTCACGAAAACTTTTTCCTTGTGCTGTTTTTTTTCGATATGCGCTTCGTATTATTCTGCCTTCAGAGAAAAGATAAGTCGCATCTAATTTTCAGTAACATGCAGTTGTGTCTTGCGCATTTTGATAGCATTCTCGCAGTTTAGCATATGGGTACTCGAATTGCCGACTGCTACACACCATGACAGCAACGACATTCTTACCAAAGTATGCCTCTTAAGCAGTTACAGCTGCGAAACCATGCTTAAGTGGACAAAGGGACTGAAATGCCACACAGCCTAGGCAAAGTGAACAAGTATGGAGCTCTCCACATGACAACTGCTGCCCATTCACGCTTGGAAGTTTCGCATTTCATGTCTCGAGGCGCCTTAGTACTTTCCATTCCATTTCTACTTGTGATCGTTGTGTCTTAACAGCAACATTTACATTATTTTCGTCTCTTTCACCTTGCTGTTTTAATTTCTTTTCTCATGAACCTACGGGCAAAATTGGCGCTGTGGCCTTGCATAAAATTCGCCACTCATTTTCTATCCACCACATGCGATAGCGCATGAGCCAGAAGACTGACGCATTGAGCTCGAATATAAAAGCTTTGCTCAGCTACAGCCCAGAAGCAACTAGCATCTCGCATGAAAATTGCCCTTCTTCATCTTTTTTTTTCTGGCGTCCCCTATGGCAGTCGTCTTTTGATTTCCCGGTGCCCGCATGGGCCGTTGGCTCTCTCAGTAATTCAGAGCCAGCCTGCGACCTCGCGCTGACGGCTTTTCTCATTTCAGGGACGTAAACTAATTTATTTCCCTTTGATTTTATGGCCCGAAGTAAACACAAACCTTCATTATCAATACCCTGTGCTTCGCGAATACTCTACCGACGTGCTCCAAGCTCCTACTATCAACACTTCTGCGTCACTGCATTCAGCGCTGGGGCGAACGACCACTGACTGCGTCCCAATTTGCATACTCTGATCATCTAGTCGTTCTCGCCAGGCGGCGGTTCTGACGTTAGTACATCTTTTTTGCCTCCGTTTAAATTTTTTGTTCTCTTTCAATGGGGCACAACTTTTCTTTGTGACGGCACGCTATCGGGTCGGATCTTATATTTTGCTTAGTTCTCTTATCCCTTTGCCTGAAAACTATTTCTGTAGAAAACAGTGAGTCTAGACGCCGTGGCATTATAAAACCGTCGTTTGCTTATTTTCGTGCATAAAGAGGTTCAATGATTAGTAGCGCACATAGTTATACAGCCCTTCTCGCAAATGTCAGCTGGATGCAAAAAAAAATTACCGACGATTACGTTACTTCCTAATGCGAAATTTGAGCGCAGCAAATAAGCTGTTTCACCTTTTCGATAGATTGAGGCAAAGAAATCGAGCAACACATGTATGCGCTATCACAGAATTTTTTTTTTATTTTTCACACGTATTCCTTTAACAAAGACTCCACTAACAGTTCTTGACAGTCATGAAGGAAGCTTTGTGGTCGGAGAAATAGACTGATACATGTTCGACTTGGTACACCAATGCTTGATTCTCAAAGACGAGATCTATACAAGTGCCTCGCGAGGTTGTCACAGCCGTGGGACGTGTTACGAGCGAGAGGAACGGGATGTTCTCCCGCATAAGTGTTAGGAAATTGCTGTTTGTCTTTATGTCAACATTAAAGTCCCCCACTACTAACATCGGAGTGGATCGATGGACGGTTAATGCGAGTTGCAGGAAGTGCACGACGTCTTTCGTGAGTGCGGTAGGGGCGAAGTAGGCAGCTACTACCAGCAAGCCGTTGGGCAACTTTGCGGCGCACAGTTCGCCAACTTCATGTGACGTGCCAAACATTTCGACTGGTATTGCAGAGAGACCTGTGCGCAAGTAGATAGCGACTCCCGCCGCTCTGTTGTGGTCTCTGCGAGCACCACAGCAGTATAGGAAATCTATGATTTCGAGAGGCTCTTCGGGATCCATCCAGGTTTCAGCAAAGCAAAGTACAGAGGAATGGCGCAGAATGTGATCGTGGTGTACGTCCTTGGCATGTGCGGCAAGGGAGCGTACGTTAAGAATGTGGTTGTGAATGATGAATCAAGTGCTGCCAGCGAATGACGCGTCCATTGGCTGTCTGCGTGTGTTACTGATGTGTGGTTAACATGTTAAGCTTCGCCTGTAAGAGTGGAACGCGACAGCGTCTTGCAACGCTGCCAGGGAGTCCACAGAACGCCATCGCCAATTCGGCTGTACGCCTTGCTGGACGGTAAATTTATTTTTTGAGGAAAGGAAATGTATCTCTCTCGCATATCTGGGTGGACACCTGCACCTCGCCGTAAGGGAAAGGGGGAAGATGGGAGTGAACGAAGACGCCGTATTAGCTAGACGCGCCTTTGTTCATTCCAAACCATTCAGCTGGCATTACGGAGTGGCTAGCGTACTCGTATCGCACTCCGGAGACCCTGGTTCGATTCCCCAACTCGACCAATTTCGTTCTCGGTTTTATTGATTTATGCGGTCTAACTAGAAAAGTTAATTAGGCTATTTCATATTTAAATTCTTGCATTTCTATCCATCGTGTTCTGTCATTAACCTGTCAATTGTTGGAACTGTCTAGGATGTTCGACACAACGTATATGAAACGAGCAACGTCTTACTGAGTGGGGAAGTGCGTGGTGGTGGAGGGAACGCGGCTTCGTACTTATCTGTTTTTTTTTCAGCAGCGTCTCCTTCCGCGGACGCTGTTGTCGCTGCGGCGCGCGTCTTTTCTTTTCTTCTGACCTCTTCATTCTCCTCTATATTAATTAGGCTAATTGATTAATTAAGCAATTAACTAAACTCAGTCCAACTTAGCTGCAGCATCACCATACGATCCCTTTGATTGGTTGCATGGTTACTAGCCAAAGTACAATTGGCCCCATTTGAAATTCGCGCACTGTGACGTCACGAGCATTTCGACCAATTGAAAAGCGTGACATTGGGGGCGGAGCTGGTTACGAGGCCGACGCCGACGCCGACGACGACGCGAAACCCAGGAACGGACGCCAAAGAGCTGCGCTCTAAAATAAAATTTCCAGCACTTCCGCTTTCTGCCTCTTCTGCCCCTTCTACTAGTAGTCGTACTTCTTCGAGTAAATAATTACAAGCTCTTCAAACGGCCAGCATAAGCGGGTATTGGCACTGCAGGAAGGAGATGTGATCAGCCGAATTATGTTAACTTTTGAACTAGTTCGTTACATCCTAATCATCGCTCTTTTACAATTAAGGCGAAAGCCTTCAATGCCTCATCGTTGTCGACAGAAGGTTGCCAGCAGAGGTGCCACGCTTATTCTAGTCAGAGCCCACAAAAATCTTTGTGCACGATGGGATTTGAACCACCATCCTTCCGTTCCGCTTCCGAGCGCGCAATGGCTGTGCTACTTCCTGCCAACGCATATATAGTTCTCCCTGTCTATAGACACTAGAGAGTGTTTCCAGAAGGGCGTTGAATCAAACGGATGCCTCCTAAACTAAGAACGAAAACCACGCAAAGGACGATACACAGGGAAGAAGTAGACAGGACGAGCGCGGACTTGCAACTGTTTATTGAAACACATCTTCCTTCCATCCCCAACCCTACGCATGCGCAACAAGCAATCTCTATCTAATCGAGTTCAGGAACTTCAGTTCCTTCTTGTACAGATGGACCGATGCCTCGCTTACACACTTTTCGGGCCCATATCTATCAATCTGCCAGGCTTCGATGACCTCACGGGTTTTCTGGTCTTTGGCCCTTCCGATTATCTTTGTGCGCTCAAAGAGTGGCGTGCATTTATTGTCACACGAAAGACAGTGTTTTGGCAAATGCATGCCGCTGTGAGAGCCCAACGAATTTTTATGTTCTTGTAGGCGCTTATTAATGCAGCGTCCCGTTTGCCCAACGTAAACTGAGCCGCAACTAAGCGGGATTTCGTACACTACTCCCATTCTACAGGACACAAACTTGATTTTGTGGTTAACACCACAGCCTGCTTTTGATCTTGAATCATTGTTAGTTAGCGCGCACAAACGGGACAGCTTACAAGGCGCCGAAAAGAAGATTTCCACTCCGAATTTCCCTGCCACTCTCTTCAGGCCATGCGAGGTCTTATGTACATAGGGCAGTACTTCTTATGAGGTCTTAGGAGGTCTTATGTACATAGGGCAGTACTTCAAACTTCCGCCTCTCACGAATGACAGGTTCTCGAGCACTAGAAGTTGGGACGAGGGTTTTCAACAGAGACCCGGCAGCGGCCTGCAGAAGCGACGAGGGAAACCCAGCAGAACTTAGGCGTGCAACTTGAGCGGAAAAGCTGAGTGAAATCTTGTGAAAACAGGACTTAAATAACGATGACCTCAAGCAGGATGAAGCAATTCCTCTCTTAATAAGCTTGGAGTGACATGAGTCATAGGGTAAAAGGGCCTTTTTTGTTCTAGGCATGTACATCCAACACAAGTGGTCCGGTTCACTGAAAAACAATCTCAAGTCCAAGAACTGTAAGCAAGAGTTCTCAGGCAATTCTACAGTAAAATTCAAACTGGAAGCCTTGAATTTTACTGTAGAATTGCCTGAGAACTCTTGCTTACAGTTCTTGGACTTGAGATTGTTTTTCAGTGAACCGGACCACTTGTGTTGGATGTACATGCCTAGAACAAAAAAGGCCCTTTTACCCTATGACTCATGTCACTCCAAGCTTATTAAGAGAGGAATTGCTTCATCCTGCTTGAGGTCATCGTTATTTAAGTCCTGTTTTCACAAGATTTCACTCAGCTTTTCCGCTCAAGTTGCACGCCTAAGTTCTGCTGGGTTTCCCTCGTCGCTTCTGCAGGCCGCTGCCGGGTCTCTGTTGAAAACCCTCGTCCCAACTTCTAGTGCTCGAGAACCTGTCATTCGTGAGAGGCGGAAGTTTGAAGTACTGCCCTATGTACATAAGACCTCGCATGGCCTGAAGAGAGTGGCAGGGAAATTCGGAGTGGAAATCTTCTTTTCGGCGCCTTGTAAGCTGTCCCGTTTGTGCGCGCTAACTAACAATGATTCAAGATCAAAAGCAGGCTGTGGTGTTAACCACAAAATCAAGTTTGTGTCCTGTAGAATGGGAGTAGTGTACGAAATCCCGCTTAGTTGCGGCTCAGTTTACGTTGGGCAAACGGGACGCTGCATTAATAAGCGCCTACAAGAACATAAAAATTCGTTGGGCTCTCACAGCGGCATGCATTTGCCAAAACACTGTCTTTCGTGTGACAATAAATGCACGCCACTCTTTGAGCGCACAAAGATAATCGGAAGGGCCAAAGACCAGAAAACCCGTGAGGTCATCGAAGCCTGGCAGATTGATAGATATGGGCCCGAAAAGTGTGTAAGCGAGGCATCGGTCCATCTGTACAAGAAGGAACTGAAGTTCCTGAACTCGATTAGATAGAGATTGCTTGTTGCGCATGCGTAGGGTTGGGGATGGAAGGAAGATGTGTTTCAATAAACAGTTGCAAGTCCGCGCTCGTCCTGTCTACTTCTTCCCTGTGTATCGTCCTTTGCGTGGTTTTCGTTCTTAGTTCATGGATTACCAACTAGCCCCCCATCGTACACTCCTGCCTCCTAAACGCCCTCCAGTGTCACCAGCATTTAAGATTCAAAAACAATTGTGTACTTAATTAACATCTTAACCACACATCAGTGACACAAGCAGCAACATCGCGCTAAAGGCTTTCGCCTCACCGCACTTTAGGTCAACAAAGTGCCCCCCTGAACTTTTTTACAAAAAGGTTCCTGAATGCAATTAGAGATGCAATTAGAGATGCAATTGGAGCCATAGGAGTTTCTAAAATTACGAAAACGCGATGACTTTTGCCGCTATGACAACAAATTTGGGCCAATTTGTGCGTCGTTCTTAAAGCGCATTTGCAGAGAGCGCGGAACGACGTCCGTCAAATCGCAGCGCTCCGTGACGCGTGCTCCAGGTAACAATATCTGCCCCGCTCGCTGCGGAGCCCCTCTCCTCGCCACTTCGCTGCTGCTGCTGTGACTAGGGCAGAGAATATCATCGGTGACGTGCTTCGCGGAGTTTCACGAGTTGATCGACATCGGTTTAAGCTCTCTCCAAGCGTGCGCATTCCGAATGACATGCAATATGGCCCAAATATATATACTTCAGGCGAAACAGTGAAGGTAGTGGCGAGCTTTAAAAAGTGGTTTGGCTATTAATAAAGACCGGCTAGAAATCTCTGCTGGAAATTAGGCGCCTGTGAGTAATACTAAAGAGCTAAATACTAGAATTTAGTTACTCACTCAACTGGTTAGCACGACTCACATTCATCTCACGTCCTCCTACATTTCTATTACTATGACTCAAAAAACTTTTCCTTACTTGAGAAAAAAACCTATTTTTAAAAACTAGTTGCGTGCTTCCACCGAATCAACTCTTATATTGCCCAGGGGGGTGGTGTAAAGGATCGCTTGATTTATCTTACGAATAAAAATGTGAAAAAAAAAATAGTTGAAAACCAGCGCAGCCTGTGGCTGCGGCCATTCTAGTGTAACAACTTATTTTTTGGTACTCAACATCTCTTTCCGTGTTAGGGGGCATGTGGGGATTGACGTTTGGACGCCACACACTGCTACAAGAGACGGCATATTTGTGGGCTCCGGATGAGTTTGCAGAACATGGGATTCTTAACGTTCCCTGTCATCAAACTGTACATGCGTGCTTTTGCATTCCACCCGCATCGAAATGTGACCAAACAGAGAAAAAAGGTGCCGTCAAGTAGCGCACGTCTTCGGTTGAGTGTAGACGATGGATGAGAGTGGCTCTTTGAGGAACATGAAATCCGTTTTTGAATAGTTTAATTATCGGTGCAGCTTTAGCTTTATGGATGAATGAGCTAAAAATTACTAAGAATGATGTCAGCGCTTCGCGCTGCACGCAGTTTATAACTGAACGCGCACTCAATCAGTCAGGTTTTATTTCACATCAAGGATGTGAGGAGCGGGGACAAAAAGCCTATGTAGGCTTGACGGAGGTCCCCGCCCCCTACAGCAGCTACATTGTGCGCCACCTACATGCACACAGTGCTACAGTGCTTACAGTACACAGTGCTTTGTGCGCAAAGGTTTGCCTGTGACATATTTAAATGAAGAGCATATTGCAGAGAAAATAAACATCTTCAGGGCATCAATAAACACATTACCATCAAACATTCAAGTCAAAAGGGAAGGCACAACAGCTGGCTGAGTTAGTACAGTAAAGAAAGAAACGATATGTTGTTACTTTTCACTAATTACAGTTTTCCAGAATCGTTCAAAATGGGTGGCTTATTAGAGGACATCATTTGTCTGCCGTAGTTAGTTCGCGTTCGCGGTAAATACCAATTGTCTCCAATGCGCGTATTTTAGGGACGTTCTCTGCATATTAGTCATTGCCAAATACATTTTTTTCTTATATCCTGGATTCAAAGAGAAACTCTGCACGTTAGTCAAGGCACTGCTTAAGTTTTCTGTCACGTGCGATCGCCTGTACAATCTGTGCCAAAAGTAAGGCTGATAAATTTTGACGGGGTCTCACCTGTCGCAGACGTTGTCGACTCGAAAGAGCTGAAATATACGAAACCATACAAGACTTTTTTTTCTGCAATGAGCGAATTCCTCTTCAACAGGGACTGAATGAAAACAAAAGATCTGTGTACATTTAGGCTCCGATTCAGAGGCGTGGAGTCCTCATTGCATATCGCTTTGCGCACACGGACACTTTTTTTCTTTGAGCATCGCAAAATGCTTTAAAGCTTTCTCCCGCGCCAGTACACCATCTCTTTCTTCTAGGTTCTGCCTGCCTGCCCATATATGCGACATTGGTCGTTCTTTACTTAGCCTCTTTTAAGCCTATTTTAAAGGTTTGTGCTCTGTTCCTTAATATTGTGTTCACAACATTGCCGCTGGGGTTTAGCGAGCACGCTCTTGCCAGGATGCTTCTCCTTCAGTATGTTTATGGTTGTGTTCAAATTTACACGAAATAAAAGGTTTTAATAAGGCAATGAGCTCTTCGCCCAATACCTCCAGAGAAAAATATGACAAATTAATGTCGCACTGAATACCTATTTGATGATTTCTGAACCTGTTTCATCACCCTGAATGCTTTCTTTTTATATTTTGTAGTGAAGACGCTCCTGCAGGCGAAGGCGATGGAAAGCGGTCCTGGTGGAATTTCATGGATGCGCCAAGTGCTCTCCGCCTTCGGAGCCAGGGACTCTGCTCTTCTCTGCTGTTAGAGCTCTCGTTCGAAGGCTTTTCTAACGTCTTCAAAGGGAGCCGAGATCAAACTAGAAACCACCTCGAAGCTGAACTACTATTGCCGCTTTTCTTGCGCGCCTTTCGTAACGTCTGACAACAGGAGGAAATTCAAGTGACAACTCTAATAAGCTTTTTGAAACGGACCCGTTTTCACTGATAGAAAAAAACCAACACCGTTCAGTACAGCTGCGAAATTTCACACCTACGTGCCTAAACAGCACCTCAGAGCAGTTTTGCACGTGTCCAGGCTTTTTGCTCGAAAAGTAGGTTTCCTGGAATTCAATTTCAGTTGCGGACAGCTTCCCTTCAAAAAGAGGGCCACTATACGGGCGAGCCTTTCATTTACTCAGCTTTTTTTTTCCCCAGAAGGTGAAACACAGGGTCATCTAATGGACTGAACTTTATTTTAACACCACCGATTTCTTTTTGTTTTCGTTTCACAAAGGTTTCGTCACGCAGAAGTTCAGGAATTTCAGGTCCCACGGTAGTCGGCTCATGTAGGGTCAGTCGCGTTGGCCACGTCTCCTGAGTCCTGCGAGGAATTTTCGCTAAACTTTCAACGGTTCGTCTTTTCCGCGCACTTTACAAGCTTGCGGATCGAAGCTTTTATTGGTCGAAGACATGTTTGGAAGCGCATGCACTTCCAATGACTTGAAAGCCTTTCGTTATTGCCGAATTCCTTGGCGTCGCATTGCTTCTGTCTAGTTCACTTCAGGAAAAATAAAATAAACAACGAAATAAGCAGCTTTTGCTGCCTGTTTTTCGGTAGTTGACACTCAATTGAGTCAATATTATAAGATGTTTGAGGAAAATAAAAAAATGCTTGTGCTCTTCGCATGCAGTTAGTGATATGCAATTATAAGCTGCGGCAGTTTTGTAAGAAACAGCAAGCGAGATAAATTTTAGAGATCAAACATATTTCTTGAGTATCTCCAACGGGCTGTTTTCTTTGGATGATTATTAGGGCTGCCAGTCTTTGCAGAACTCTGGTTACAGTAGGGACTGGCCTCCACAAATAAAACACAGAAAGATGCTATTAGGGATAACGGCGTACGCTTGATAATTAATTAAAATCCACTGCGTTCAGGTTTGAAATATGGGACAACAATAAACAAAGGAAGGCTGTAGTGCGCTTTGCGTGCATTTTATATGCAGTGGCCGCTGGAATGGTTCTCAGGCTTGCAAACTACTGTGTGCTTTAGGAGCAAAACAGGTTTTGTATATTTAAACCCATACCTCCGAGGGACTATTACTCACTACATAGATTGCTTTCTAAAATATATCCGGGTGCAAAGGAGAAAATTTGAGGCACATACGACAACTGCGTTGCCCTGGCTTTCTGAGGAAATTCGGATATCTGTCCCGGAACATGCCTCTTACACTAAAATCTCGCCGGATATTGTTGGCAATCGAAGACCTGTCTCCTCGGCAGTTACTGATGCCTGAGTACCTCGCAAATTGAACCAGGCTCCCATTGGCCCCATGTAAGGGATCGGTAGTGTACGCGGGGTCATCGGAACGCGGCTGGGGGCGCTCAAAGCGAAGCGTCTCCTTAATTTCTTGGAACGCGGCCGCTCAAGAACGCGCCGGGAACTACGGGTGTCCCCCCGCCCCGCGGTACCGATTTGCGCATGTTCTGGCACGAATGTGTATTTGTGTTTGTTTCTACTTTTAGTTTGCAATGGAAAGGGCGTTTTGACCTACGGAAGCTGGAGGGCTGGCCATGCTCTCGGTAAACCAATCATGTGAGCAGTGTAACATGATTGGAAGCTACCAAATGTGGGCCGGGCCTTTAGGGCTTTAAAACCGGGCCCCGGAGCTGTAAGCGGGGTTCTGGGCTAAGGTGAGATGCTATGCATCTTCGGCTATGCCGGGTAGGGGCCTCCCCTAGTGTTAGCCAGATCCGCCTTTTTTTGTTGTTGTGTATCTCTTTGCTGTTTAATTTGTCTCTAGTGCCTGAACTTGTATATAATGTAAATATCTGTATATAAACCTCAGTTATTACCTTTATCCCTGCATCTCAACTCATCACGAGAGCGTCTCTGACGGGGCACCCCTGGTGCAGAGATCAAGCTTCAGTCTTCAAGTTAGATAAACCGTCTCTGGCGGGGCACCTCTGGTGCAAGCAAGAAGAAGAACCTGTGAACTTTACACCCCAGAATTTCTCGTACATTCTGAAAGTATGTCACCAGCATAGGTATTCATGAGCGCCAGCCCTTCTGCTGATTAGTGGAGAGTCTCTTGCCTACAGCGCTTGCGTTATAATCGTAGATTGAAGAAGCTCTCGGAATAGGATGACGAGCAGGAGGAGGGAAAGACGTTGAGGCTGCCCTGGACAAGGAACCTAATTGCCACAGTGCACTGAGGGAAGGGATGATAGAGCGTAAAGGATAAAGCAGAAAATGAGCTAAAAGGAAAATTAAATCCACAAGTAGTTATTATGCAGTGGTCTCAAAGCCTCTCCTGCAAGGTGTTTTCTGAACTTTCTTTCGCAGTACCACATTGTGCTTGTCAGATGAAAAACATGAGAAAGAAAGGAGAAACTCGGTTGGTGTGAGGAAATACTGCTCTTTTATGCGTAGCATATTGCAATCACTCAGTTCAGCCCTTGGGCGCGACCGGGCAGCCACCAAACCACGTGACGTGACGTCTCGTGGTTTGGTGACGCTACGTCACGTGGTGACGTGACGACACCAAACCACTTAAAAAAGAAAAAACAAAAAGAAAGAAAAACAAAAAAGCAAAAAAAAGAACGGCTGGGCATGGTGGCGGTTGCCACCGCCCCGTTTCAAAGGGGGCGCTCCTATCCATCCCTCCATCCATCCATACGTCACGGAGGAAAAGCTGCTAAGAAATCTCACCGTAAAACAGCGCGCTAACACGGGACGAAGAAAGAAGACACGCACAAACACAGAGCTGAACTTACAACTGCATGTTGTAAGTTCATGTGCCGGTGAGATCATGTGCCAACTGGCCCGGCAACTATCCTTAATGCTGCTGAGAAAATCGAGTGCCGCCAAGCAATACCTCGCGCAAAAATACCGCGCAATACGCAACGCATTCTTGGCTTAACCAAGCTAAGCCTGGGCATCTTTTTTTAAAAAAGCTTAAAGACTTTTCTAAAAAATTGAGATCCTTACGACATTTTATTTTCTATCCGTTGAACACGGATATCTCGTTTAAAAAGTGCCGAGGTAAACGCAAACGATAGTTTTTTATAAGAAAACTCGCACTTGTCCCAGCAGGGGAATCTGCATCATGCAGATGATGGTGGGTTGCGACACCACCGTCTCTGGAGCATCCACAGAGACATAACCCACAACCAGGACCCGCAAGGGGATGCTGGTGAGCAGTGCGTCACCACGGACCCGAGCACCCGCGCTTTGCCGTGCGTAGCTGAGCCATGTGCTGGGAAAAGGCGATCCTGGTTGTTGAGGTGACGCCGAGTGTTCCGACCTTTAAGGCCCCACGGCGGAGGCTTCTCTTCTCTTGTCGGAGACATCTGCTTCTTGTAGACGACACCTCCGTCCTGACCCGACGGGAAGAAATCAGTCGCCTATTCCTATCCTCCCCTCTATCTTTCACTTTCCTATCCCTTTCTTCCAACTCTCCCCTCTGCTTCTCTCTGCTTCGTTTTTCTTTCTTCCAGGCGACGAGTTTTAGCCACGTGTGGCTGACCACCATGCGTTACCTTATTTTTAGTTATAGTTGGGGTGTACAGCTCACGTTAGCACGACTTCCTTCCGAGTTTCTGTCTCGTCTCCTTGTTGTCTCCGTGTTGGGCGGCTGGAACCATGGCCAAACATAAAATCATATTCTATGGCTCCACCTTCAAAGCACAATGATCGCATTCTGAGGAGACCAGAAAGTGCGGTCATTAGGTTGAAATGCATGCTCAAAAGATTGCGCAGAAAAAACGAGGACAAGGCAAAGGCAAGACAAGGAGGAGCGCTCATCTTTGGCTTGTCTCTGCCTTGTCCTCGTTTTTTCTGGGCAATTTTTTCAGTATCGCATTCTGAAAACAGTCCGGACCGAAGACATCACTGCTCAGTGCTTTGAAAAGCGAAATAAACATTTCCGAAGTATCGTCTCCGCGCTGAAAAAACTGCTAAAACAATGTCCCCATTCTTGCTGTCCAAATCTCTAACCGACGCCTTAGGCATGTTCTAGACGTCAAGATTTCACAGTGGTGAACTACTACTAGAATTTCAAGATTGCAATCAGCGCGTCAAACTGTCCACCACATTCTCAGTACAGGGCATTCTTCTCTTAGTGACCGTACACTGATCCACACACATTGTCTGAGGTATGATATCGGAATTCAACTTCCTCGAGCTCACTGAAAAAGGAATGCTGGAGGGTCTCAAAGTTCAAATGTCACCAATGTACTTCACATCAAAACTAGGAAAGAAAAGAAAGAAATACCAACCAAACATTTCGTCATCATCTACAATTTGAGCACACTCCGCTGATACATTGAAGTCCGAGACCCCAGGAGATGTTTCAACTGCCAGCGTTATGGCCTTTGGTCGCAGAGTTGCTGTCGTCGACAAACCAGCGCCGAATGCGCCTCACATGAACAAGGTTCTCAAGTCTGTGAAGCATCAGCACTGTGCTGCGCAAACTGTGAAAGTGATCACGGCGTTACTCAAGGTCCTGTTAAAGATGGAAAAGTGAGAATGAAATATTGACTCTCAACCAAAAAAAAAAAAAAAAAAACAGTTCATTCTAAGAAGCGCCTAATCGACTGTGACAAAACATTAGCACCTTCTCTTTTACTGCAGGAAAAAATCATGCCGACGTGCTGCGTAAGGCGGCACACCACACCGGGCTCCGGCGAATGCCCAGGCAAAGCCTGAGGCAGGCATTACAGGACGGGCGCTCACTCCAACTACATTTATTGACACGTATTTTTGTTGAACATATAAGAAAGACGACAGTGAAAGCATGCCCTTCTACGACTCACCACAGAAGGAAAGTCAGAAAACTGGAGGGGGAAAGAATAAAGTGAGGTCGCTTTTTTTTCTCTTATCCCAAAGATGACAACTAATGAAGCATAGTAGAACAAGTAAAGCACAGTATTTTTTAACAATGTGAATTGATGTGATTTCAGATTCTGTTTCAGCCGGAATTTTCTCAACCGTAGCGACACCTACAATAAATAAATCACATAATCCGGCACCAAACTGACAAAGACAAATAATAGTCACTCATGCTGTCACCATGTGGGTACTAAGTCCGTGTCCAGCAAGTACTTTTTTTTCTTTATTTGTTGATACATTTGAGAGTATCGCATATTATGCAGAAGGAGGTCCCGAAGTCAGAGACTGTAATGGGACCTCCTAATTAAATACATCTAGTAAAACATTTAACAGCATAATACAGATCAGATAAATATACAAGACTGAATATACACGTATGGGATACAATTAAAGCAGACACATAGGAGAGAAATAAAAGCTATTAAAAAAGACCACGGAAACATATAAATTTGTACAAAACTATACAAGCTGATGTCATACTGAATTATAATGAAGATCATGAAGCAGTGCAAAATGGATATAAGATGAAATGAAAACAATTTAATCAGAATTAGGGGTCATTGCTAAGGCTTGATCGTTTAAAGTTTGCTTTAGAGTTGAAAATTGATTCAGCATTTTTTAGTTCTATGGGTATTGTGTTCCAAACAGCAAATGATGAGAAACGAATTGCCTGTTTCCCGTGATTGGTGCGTACTTTAGGTAGGACAAAATTGTTATTGAGTGCGAACTGAGTTATGTTGGCGTTTACAAGATAACCCTGTGGTATGAGAGGAACAGAGATTAGATTGTTCAGAAGTTTGTACATGAGAAGGCCAAGAGAATATCTAACAAGCTGCGATAGGGAGAGGATATTATGTTCATGAAGAATGAAGGCTGCATCAGTTTAATAAGAACTGTAGGTAAGTATACGAACGGCTTTATTTTGAATTATCTGCTATGATCTTAGATGAGTAGCATACGTGGTTCCCCAACATACTATACAGTAACTGATGTGTGGGTGTATAAATGCGTAATATAAGGATATTAATGTACTGATAGAAAAGTACGAACGGGCTTTAATAAGGATTCTCAAACCGTATGCCATTTTTTCTTTATATTGGTTATGTGTTTATGAAACTTCAGATTGCTGTCCAAATGCACACCCAGAAATAAGGCGAAATCGCTAGCTTCTATTAGATACTGACCAATTGAGACAGGAGGAATGGAAAGTGACTGCCGTTGATGCGAGCTGAAAACAACGAACTTCGTTTTGCTAGAATTGATGGTCAAACTGTGTTGATTGCACCAATATAGAGGATTGTGCAGGTTATCATTAAGTTGTGATATGAGATTAGTAACGCTTGAATCTGAGGTATAAATTGTGCTGTCGTCAGCGTATAATATGCAATTGGAGGAACCCAGGCACTTTGCTAATGTGTTAATATAAATTAAAAATAAGAGGGGACCCAGAATGAAACGTTGTGGCACACCTGAGCTTTTAAACACAACATCAGAGTAGACACCTGAAATAGTAACGGTTTGTGATCTATTTTGCAAGTAATTTTGTAGCAGTAATAACGGAGGGCCGGCGATATCAATTTCTTCTAGCCTAGTGAACAAAATTGGATGATTGATGGTGTCAAAAGCTTTTGACATGTCTACAAAGATGGCTCCTGCAAGTTTTCATTCATCTATGGCAATCCTTAATTTGTCTGTAATTGTTACAAGAGCAAGTTCAGTAGAATACCCAGAACGATAACCAAACTGATATGGCGATAATATATTAAATTTATCCAAATATTTAACGAGACGATTCGCTATTAGTTTTTCAGTTACTTTGTTGAGACACGGAAGTATGCAAATTGGGCGATAATTTGTCATTAAAGAATTATGACCCTTCTTAAAGAGCGGAATAATCTTTCCGTGCTTCATGTGGAAAAATGTCAGATTTGAATATCAGGTTCACAATATGTGATAGGACGCCGCTAATTATATGCGCAATCATTTTTATATGAACAGGATGTATGTTATCAAGGCCAGGACTAGTTATTTTCAAATTACGGATTATGTCAATTATTTCCTGTCGTGTGGTAGGAAAGAGAAAAAAGAGTGTGGGAGGCGACTGGATACAGGGGGTTGGAGAGGTTCCATAAGAGGCTTATGGAACCATAAGAGGTTCCATAAGAGGCATTCGTTAAAGAAGCAGTTAAAAGCAGTCGCAATTTTTTTGGGGTTATTGTATTCGATACCGTTATGTTGGATCAAAGGTGTTTCTTTGCGCTTATCGTTTTTTCCTAAGAATGAGTTCACTATGTCCCACTTTTTCTGCATATTACGCCACACTCAAGAAATTTTTGTTGATAATTTCTTTTAGCTGTTTTTAATAACGCAGACAAGGTATTCTTATATTTCTTATACCGAGCAAAAAGTTTAAGGTTGAAGGGCTGCCTTTTTGTTTTTTTGTACAGATTTTCGTTTTTGCGCATTGCTTTAAGAAGGCTCTCTGTGAGCCAAAGGTTCTGTGGCGAAGCTAGTTTTTTTTTGCACTATCTTATTTCAGAGTGGGAATCAAGTAATGAGGCCAGAAGAGCTAAAAACTGGGAATAGGCTTCTTGAGGATCGTGCAATGACATAATCGACTGCCAGTCAGCTTCAGCCACTGCAGTCAAGTAATTTTCTTTATCCAAGACAACCTTACTGCATATCGTTCTGCTATCGTTTCGAGTTGTACTGGGAAAGCGCATGGATATAGGGAAATGATCTGTGATGTCTATTTCAAGGACGCCAGCTTCTGGAAGGGATAATAAATTTGATCAATGAGTGTGTTACTACCAGAAGTGGAGCACCGAGTTGGAACCGTGATGATGCACTCGAAAAAAAAGCTATGGAATGAGCTGCTGTAGTTTATGCTATCAAGAGCAGAATCATCAAGGAGATTGATGTTTATGTCACCCACTATTACGGCGTTTGCATTTTCAGATGAGAGAATACGCAATTTCTCTTGGAGTGCGGTGCAGAAATCGGAAACTGGTGACGACGCTGACTGGTAGATGCAGGCAAAGATTAATTTTTTTATTATCGATGTCTATGAATAAGAAATCAAATTTGACCCAAACAGATTCACAGTGAGGTATGTTCAATTCTAATTCATTTCTTCGTTTATAAGTGAATTGATGGGATATATACAAGGCAGCACCACCATGCTTCGAAAATTGTCTGTGGGAGAATTCTGAGACGTAAGAAGGAAACGAGAACAAATTTTTATCATGCTCGCTGAACCAAGTTTCTGAAATTCCAATAATTGAAAATGGGTTAGGGAACATGAAAGTGCGTTGTAAATAGCATCACAATTTTTTCTAATACTTCTGGCATTTAGATGTATTGCAGAACGAGTGGAATCCGATAAGAAGTCCTTCAGTTCAGTGGATGAAAAATAGGACGACATGGGGGGACAAAGGTAGCCAAGGCTTACTGACCCAATGTTTTAGACAATTTTTGACAGGTCGGACTCGTTGGTGATGCGGTGCACCGTACTGTCTGTCGCTTTCCTTGCCTTAATCATGCAGTTGTCCGTCCAGAGGAACTTCCACTTTTTCTCTTTCTTGAGCGACAAAGCCTTATAGAACAATGCCTTGTTTTCCGCAGTCACGTGATCGTTGACAAAAAAGGGACTGTCCTCGGAGGCCCTGACATAAATGCTGAACAACGTGAGACGAGCTTTCCGCGCTTTGCCCACAAAATCTGCTTTTTTGGTTCTCGAGAAAAAGCGGGCCACAATGTTCTGATCTCTGATTTTTGTTGGAAAATGATGAGCCACATCGAGGTCAGCTGGAGTCACCGGGCATACAATTTTTTAGCCAATGGTTTGTATAATAGTTGCACAATCTTCATCTTGTGTGCAAGGAACGCCTTTAACTTCAACGTTGTTCATTCTTGAATACTGCTCAAGACCTGCAATCTTCCTTGTTAGAGAACTGTTTTTAGACATCAACTCTTGGTTGTCAGCTGCAAGGAGGGCATTCTCCTTGCGCAGCTCCTCTACTTGCTGTGTTAGGGATGCCACACTGGACTCGAGGCTGTCGATCTGGCTTTTGACTTTTAAAATATCTATTCCTGAGGATTGAAACTTCAATACCTCTTTGTCAAAAACCTTATCCTCAAGACCATCAATCTCAACTTCAAGTTTTGATTGTAACTCATCTATCCTTTTCGACAGTTCGGCGCCGTTTCGCATGTTCAATGAACAAACAAAATAATAAATCAATAATAAAAAACAAATAAACAGTGATACCAGCAGCAGCGACAGAGACTACATCAGATGAAACAAAGATTGTCTGTCCCAAGAACTAACCTGCAAACGCAGAAAGATGCTTATAGCTGCTGAACTCTTCGGTGCCGCTGCTGCTGTGTGACCGGCTTTCGGATCCAGGTCCTTTTAAGCAATCCGGAGTGATGTCAGCTCCGACTAGCGGAAGCACTGTCGCACTATGTCCAAGAAATGACGGAAGGTCACCGCCCCTCTTATTGACGGCAGATATGCTGATATCAGTGGCAAGTGGTCGTGACTACAAAATCCAGGGGAGCGGACCTGCAAATGCAGAAAGATGCTTATAGTTGCTGAACTCTTCGCTGCTGCTGCTGCTGTGATGACCGCTCTATGGCGTTCTATGGGCGAGGTTAAAAGAAGACGCGAAGCCTCCTTTCAACAAAATTGGTTCCCGCGCGGGATCCAATCCTGCCTTCTTGAGATAAACGAATAACACGCACCTTTGCACGTTGTAAAGAGTAAGGCACATAGGTAATGTCCTATATCACCACACAAACCACACGTTGAACATGGTGAAGACGACGCCAGGCCCGTCTTATACATCCACGCAGGTGTACGAGAAGAGCCCGTGCAATGCGTTAGAGTAAAATTGCTTGGGATCTTTGGAGATCCTTGGTCAGACATGGCTTGATGGGTGAGCCCCACAAAAAAGTGAAGTGACGCAACACTATCTCTCTGAAGAGCTTTTTGTCATCTTGAGGAACTTTTCTCGAAGGGTACCCAGACAGCGCTCTATGGGCGAGGTTGTCCGCCATCTCATTACCTATGATACCTACATGCGAGGG
The DNA here is from genome assembly GCF_055824585.1 of Amblyomma mixtum. NCBI lineage: Eukaryota > Metazoa > Arthropoda > Arachnida > Ixodida > Ixodidae > Amblyomma > Amblyomma mixtum. The sequence goes on along the minus strand of NC_143013.1, from coordinate 141,965,027 downwards.
CACCCATTGGAAGCGTATAGAAGAGCCTCTGGTGCTCAGATTATTAAACAAGCGCACAGAGCTAAGACACAAAGCATCAGTAGGGAACCCACGCTCTAACCTTTGAAGGGCAGATTTTGAATCCGAAATGATAGCAACAGGTTGAGCCGCACAAGACCCTAGCTTCATGAAAGCCGTCTGGATGACAACGCTTTCGGTTGTTGTGGAGGACACGACTTCAGTAAAGCGAACAGACCAGGTGCACTTCAAAGACGGAATGTGAAAAGCAGCAGAACGGGCTCCTCTGGCCTTGTGCCGCAGAGCCATAAGTTAAAATTTGAAGATTATGAGTATACTCGGATGCAATCTGTTCCAATACTAGCGAGCGTGTTTACTACAAAGGAGAACTCCGCGTAGCGCGAAGATGAGGATTTTTCAATGAACAGTAGAGGTTCGAAAATGACCAAGATCGTTCCAACCTCTTGTTCCCACCTCGAACGTGAAGATACAGCGAATCAAGGGTATTAAGTGCCATGTACACTCGAGACTCAGATCTCTATCGAAGGCGCTGTAGAAGGACTCGCCCGGCTACCGTCTCTTTGAGGCAGCCAAGTTGCACTGATAACGTTTGTGAAGCGACAGGGCTAAGAGGTTTCGATAGACTCATAAAGAAGTGCATTGCTAGAAACAGTCTATTCAACCCCGAGAGCTTTCCTGAGGCCCTTTCCGTGTAAAACTTCAAGACGTTGAAACTATGATACTGATGGATACATTATGCGGCTCGTCACCACTGCTTCGTGAAGCCTGATCATTGAAGAAGGGTGATTTCCCCATTGCTCACTTGCGATTCTATGAAATAGATTGAGACGCGAAGCAAACGCCACAATCGAATAAAAAGCCCGTCGCCACTGTAGACGGTAGTAAATAATAACACCGAAAAAACGCATGTGAGTTCATTTACAAACACATGAGTTATCAACGCATATCTTCAGCCGCGCATAGCGTCTTCCTACACCTGGAAAAAGGACTAAGCCAGATTTTTTCACTGATAGACACAATTCAACACCTTGAAGGTAATTTCTAACTGAAAGCAGGGCCTGGCGAGCTATCGCACCTAGCCTCTTTTTCGGTATCCGCTAAACAAAAGCCAAATTTCGTCCGCATATATCGACATATGGACATGCCTGCAATTTTCTTGTAGAGCAGCGGGAAGGCCAGCCATTACAACACTAAACAGCACTGGGGAATAACACTTCCCTGAGGTACACCTCGTGATAGCTCACTGCCAGTGCTTATGGTACCTCCTAACCGCACTCGAATTTTACGATCACTGAAAAAGAGTGAATGATTTGCACGATGGAGGATCTTGACACGTCCCGACGTCAGCGGCCTTGCCTCCAGAGGTCGCTGGTGTTAGTTTTCCCGACGCGGACTCGGTGAGCGACGGCCAGCAAAGCTACTCTGGCGGCCAGGACTGGAAGGGCGATAACGGAGAGGCGAAGGCGAACGGGACTCGCGCCTTCCAGAGTAGACACGGTTCTGGCGTGCCCAGAGATGCTGCGCAATCTCATGCGGTTGTTCGCCGTTCTGAGGGCAAGGTGCGTCGGGATGGAAACCGCGAAGCCCCACTTGGCGGTACGGACGCGCTCGGTAGAGGTGACCGGGCTCCCCACAGTGGTAGCAAAGAGGCCTGCGGTCCGGTGTACGCCACAAATGCGACTTGCGAGGGCGTGGACCAGCTGTAGCAGATGCAGTGGTGGAATATGCGGCGACGTTACTCACGGGGGTCGTAGGGGTCATACCGTAGCCAGGCATGTTTGCGTGACACGTACCGATGTTGGTCACGTCAGGCGTCGGGGTAATGGGACCGTAGCCAGTCGTGCGACGTACAACGTATGCGTACGTAGGTTTCTGATCGAACCGGGGCGGCGCTTCGGGGACAGGAGGCGCCTGCGCAACCTGTCGCACCTCGTCCCTGACGACTTCGGTCAGCGCTGCCAGCGGCGCAGGTGCAACCTGGGGCAGATGGATCTGTTTAAGTTCCTCCCGAACAACTGAGCGAATTAGTTCGCGCAGTGTGTCTGCACTGCCGCCGAGACACGACGAAAAGCCTTCGGGCACCATGCTGTTGATGTCCCGGTTGTACTGGCGGGCCCGTTGTTGCAGCGTCGTCTCCATCGTGGTCGCCTCGGTTATAAATTCCGCCACCGTGCGGGGTGGGCTGCGCACGAGGCCCGCGAACAGCTCCTGCTTAACCCCACGCATGAGATGGCGCACCCACCGCGAGCACCGCCATCTGGAAAGATGGCGGCGTTCGCGGTGGGTGCCAAAGGATCGGGGCCAGGGGCCTGGTGTCAGCTGCCATGGCAGTTGGACTCGGCGGTAGAGGCTGGATCGACGGTGGGGGCCTGGTGTCAATGGCCATCTCAGTTGGACACGGCGGTCGAGGCTACGTCGTCCTTGTTGGCGGGGGAAGGAGCCCAAATTCAGGCGACTCTCCGCGGAGACGGTGGCTGGGTCGCTGATGAACCGGTGTGAGGTCCGTAGTGACGCTGTACGGAGTGCGCGGGTCGGGAAGCGTACCCAGCACCTCCACCAGACTGTAGCGTGCAACGGGAATAGAACACCGGCGCAGAGACGAAAAACCTGCGGCGGACCCTCAGTGGTTCGAGCGCGCGCGCGAGAGACAACCAACTTCTTCATCTACTAGCGCATGCACTACTTGTCACTTCGAAGGCATGTATCAATATATATATATATATATATATATATATATATATATATATATATATATATATATATATATATATATGTATATAAAGATGAAAAACTTGCTCGACTGCTGTTAACCTAAGGAAAGAGTTGAAATACACTTCTTACAGAAACATTTATTTTACCGACGGTTTCGGACGGTGGACCGTCCTTCATCAGGTGTGTGTGTGTGTGTGTGTGTGTGTGTGTGTGTGTGTGTGTGTGTGTGTGTGTGTGTGTGTGTGTGTGTGTGTGTGTGTGTGTGTGTGTGTGTGTGTGTGTGTGTGTGTGTGTGCGTGCGTGCGTGCGTGCGTGCGTGCGTGAGTGAGTGGGGGGTGGGGGTACTGGGATAGAGGTACTGAGCGCCGGCGCTCCGTAGACACAGAGGCAGAGCACCGAGAGCACACATTATCGGTGTGGCGACATATTTCCCGTTCGAGTTCCACCACCTGACGTTTTAATGTACTAGACCTCTTTATTGATTATAAGTCCGCGTCTTTTCAGGAATCGGCTCCTTATGCTTAGAGCTTATAGCCGGGTCAAGTGATTAGTTGCACTGTTGACAACATTAACTAGTCTTATCCGGCGAAGCCGTCTAATGGACCTTTTTTAAGCCGAAGTAAGTAATTTTTTAATATATGAAATCTTTATTTATAATCTATATTTATTGTAATCTCATGTATTTACTGTATAATTTTCGCATAATTTTAAGGCATTACAAATATACTAAGCGGGTGAAACTTTATTTTGACATATTTGTGAGAATGTACGAAATATTCCTGGCATATTTAGTAAGCATTTATATCGCAATTTAGGCATAGGGACAAAAAATACGAATGAAATTAGAAATTGACACAATATGATTGAAATGCTAAAATTTTAGCGCATCCTTTTTTCGATAAGGGTCACGTTCACACCATTTAGTGCGCGACTTCTTGTGAGCGTGTCACAGCAACTACATGCCATCCACCATAGCCATTCCTCCGCTTCGCACGTCGCTTTGCTCCCCGTAGCCGTCCGCCCGGGTACAGGACAGCTCTGACCGGGTACAGTTGTGCGAGTTTCGCGACCCCCCACACACATAGCTATCTCTGCTGCGCCGCTCATGCGCCCGACGTCACTGCTGCACCGGAACCGCTGGTACTGGGCCGCATAGCAGACCGACCTCCATCCCTAACCTGCCATCACGCGTCCCTCGACGACCCCCGAAACCTCGGCCGCAACGCCACAGCCTGAGTCGCCCTTCTGAGCCTCGCCTTCGAACCTCGGACGCCCTGCATGACTATTTTGACGACTTGGCGAGCGATTTATTGCAACATCTTTGTGCATCTCTGATGCAGATAGCCGCTTCAAATACCGACTAATCCTCAGGGTGGGGAGGGAGGCGTGTAGCGGCCTGCGCAGTCGGCAGTAGCGAAAAGCCGAAGATGACGAAGTGTCGCCGGCACGCGCTGGAGAAAGTCCTGGAATCATGGCCTCGTCCAGGCGCTGCCGCCGCCGCCATCCCACCTATGCAGCTGTCCCACCGCTAGGTATCTCACCTAGTGGTTGTAAGGGCGTTACCCTTCAGGTCATGACCGCCAACACTACTCCCTACGATTGCATAAATGCTTTCACAACCACCGCTATCGTCTCTGCGGCAGCCCTCCAATCGGCGGGGCCGCGGTCGCCTCCTACGCGACCTCCAGAACATGTTTACTGAGTTTAAAGGTTTTGGGGGGTTTAAGGTCCCAAAGCGGCTCAGGCTATGAGGGACGCCATAGTGAAGTGCTCCGGAAATTTTGGCCACCTAGGGTTCTTTAGCTTGCACTGACACCGCACAGTAGACGGGTGTCTAGATTTTTGCCTACATCAAAATTTGACCACCGCGGCCGGGACTGAACCGGCGTCTTTCTGGTCAGCAGCCGAGCGCCATAACCGCTGAGCCATCGCGGCGGACTACATTTTTTGTTTCTTACTGATTTTAACCAATGGAAAAGTAATAATTTAACCAATTTATGGGCTAAAGATAATTAAGAAAGAAAAGAAAAACAAACATGCCGCCAAAAGGAATCGAACTCACGACATCGGAGGCAGTGGAAGCTGATCCCACCGGCGGCATCTGTTTGTTTTATGTTATTGTTTTTAGCTTAAAGGGGTCCTGCAACATAATCTGAGTGCGTTGTTTTGCTTCCTTGTTATAATTGTTGAGTTATCGCGACGTTATTACCACCGGTCATAACACGCATATTTCTGTGTTTAATACTTTAATTTGCTCGAGAACCAAAATCATGGCACTGACGGTGCCGGCCCACAGCGGTGGTCTTTCGCAGCGGATATGACTTCAGCTGGCGGGCGATTATGATTGGATGAACAACTAATAACAAGCTAATTGTGTTCTTTAGCAAAAATACGTTATGTTGTGTTTTGTCCTTGCATATTAAATTGAAAAAAAAACTAGCATCTTTTCTTACGGATTTAAAAGCATTTAAATGAAAATTTAGGGAGCTATTGTTATGTCGTCAAATTAAATATAGTCATAATTAAACACTGCTTTTCATGTTTTCCTGTCGTCTTGTAAAAGAAACACAAAACTCTGTACAACTCAAAATGACTATCAGTTGCTTTTATCTTGCTTTTCTGTCGTTTCAAACCGTATTATGAAGGTTTCACTGACAATTTAAAAAGTGCATTATGTATCTATGTATTATTTTGTACAGCAGCTATTTGTGCTAAATTATTCATGTTATTTGTGTAACGTCCTATTATGTTTCAACAGGAAAATGGCGCAAAAGACGTGGACAAAAGAGACAAACACGACAGGACCAGCGCCAACTTACAACTGAATTTTATTTCGCACCAAACACGCCTTTATGTAGGCCAACACGCCCTAACATCCGTGTAATCACGCACAGGCAGTAGAAAAGATCACTGTAAGATATCTAACACATGAAGCGCGATAGCAACCACGTAACATACTATCATGGCTAAAAAACCCAACAAAAGTATAGCAAACAACACTAAAACGATCATGGCCAAGCAACTCTTAAACACCAAAAACGATACACACTCATGAGTGATACGAGATGGCCAACAAGAAACGTGGAAAAAAAGGTGAAGAATGAAGCGTTAAGACCAAAGCAGTGTGTCCTGTCGTGTTTGTCTCTTTTGTCCACGTCTTTTGCGCCATTTTCCTGTTGAATCATGAACCAACTAGCCCAAACTAGAGTTCGTCCTATTATGTGTGACTTGGTGTTTGTGTGTGCACCTGTATATGCAATACGTTTATGTAGTGGTGTCAAATGTTTTGTTTTTTTATCTTTTGTGACTACAGCTGGGAGGCACAATTTATTTCTTTTGTTTCTAAGATGCGTATTGTATTTGTACAGCTGTGAGCTCTGCAGGGTCAGAGACATCGTCAGGCACCATTAGCCTTTAGCTTCTGTCCCTGCATCAGGCTCTGTGTTTCGTGTGATGCTGAAATAAAGTCTGAAAGTCTGAAAAGCATTTCAAAGCTTGTTAGAAAAAAAAAGCCCCAGCAGAGGCCCTGGCTATTACATTGCATGAAAGAACTTCGCGACCCACTGAGTGTCATCTGAGTGTATTGTTACCCTCTACACATATGTTGAGCTTGCTCCCGATTACTTCCGATGCATTCCCGCTCGTTTTCTTTCCGCGGCGACCGGCACGCCGCTCCGGTCGCCGCTTCCGAACTGCCGCCCCCAGCAAGCAGGGACACACGGAGCGGCAAACACTGCTGCGCCGCTCTACCCAAGCTGCGCCCACAACCGGTGTCGCACTTCGCCGCCGTGCAGCAGTGCCTGAGCGCTGCTTGGCTTGGTACACAAATATTGCAAGAAAAGACAAGATTCCGTAGTTATCAGAAAGACTGCCAGCTATACTCGAGCAGCGACAAAGCATGCCTGCTTATTTTACGAGCTTTTGGCAACGGCACCGCTCGCGGGCGCTCCGGGCGACAAGCTATGCTGCTGCCTGGCTGCCGTGGTCGTCGCTACGCCTATAGCCTGTTTCTCGAAGTCGCAGGGGCCGGCACTTCGGAAGTCGCCTCCGCTATTATAAAAGGCCTACTGTTGACACTGCGCTTTGCTGTCAACAGCATCATCTCACAATAATATAATAGCGTGGTCAATTTCCGCTGCGCCTTCAGCAGCGGAGCTAGCGGGCGCCAGTCGAGCCGGACCCCGTCGGGCCAGCGGCAGCTGCTAGGCGGTTCTCGCAACAAATTCGCTCGTGCCACAGTTTTCCCTTTTACCAGCAACACGGTATTGGCCAGTGACCCAGAAAAATGATATATTTCTCATTTTCCTATCCCAGGCTTTATTACTTACGTCAAGAACACTCTTTAGCTCGTTTTTATGACGCCGATCCCGTCTGCCGGCGTCCTTGCTGGCCGGCCGGCAGGCTCGGCTTACTTCACGTGCGCACAAGAAAATACAAAAACAGCCATGCTACCTGAAAGGATGCTTTCTAGATTCGAGCAACGACAGCATGCCTGTACTAGAGTGGAGCTTTCGTCTCCTTCGCTCTGTCTCAGTATTTCACTCTCGAACTCGGACAAATCGGGGAAGGCCATGCTTCAGCGTTCCACAACTCCTGTGTTGCTGCTGTTTGTTGATACGAGTCGAGCGCCCTCGTGTTAGTAACCATGAAAACGACGCCGTCAGCGTCAGCGAAAACGTGTTACAAGGACCAGGAAACCATGAGAAGCTATCTTCCGAGGCGCTGTGGTGACGTGCTCGTGTACGCTGTTTCGATTCGTCCCGCCGTGGGTTGTCATTGGGTGAGCGAAACGGTAAGGCGAAGACCGGGAAAATTTGAGTTGAGGGCAATTTTTTGTTTCCTTGTATTTTGAAAATTCATTCCTTAATACCTCCCGTTCTAGTGCACCAATTCCAGTGATTCTTTTGGATTCGGTATCTGCGTGTCATGAAGAAATCATCTAAAGCATATGAAAAAAGGCGTTGCTGAGCCCCTTTAATTATCTTTCTGCCATTGAATAATTACACAAATTAATTTCCTACTGTTGAACGCCATATAACACGACAATCTACACCTACTTTTCTTACATATAAGAAAGCGGGATTGCACCAGAAAGAAAAATATAAATTTCTGCGACAAGCATGGATAGCTATCTATCAAAGAAAATCACTTTGCAAAGGAGCCGCTAATGAGTTGACTTTTTCGATCTGTGCACGCTGTTATGCCTCCTCCATTGTATGAAGACATGCGCCTAGACAAGAGCGATCTTGATGTTTTACTCTCAGAGGCACTTCCTGCGAAGCGCGTCGATCCGAGCCGCTTAGGCGGGCGCCAACGAGCGGAGAAGAGCTTCCTGCGATGTCTCTGACAGGGGCAGGAAGGAATCGGCTCGTCAACACCAAGGACGAGGACGTATTTTTCTCCACTCGCATCCACTTTTTCACCTAGTGCGCCGCCCCTCCGAGGATGGTTCAGCTAATAGGAAATCAATACGAGCACACGCGGGGTGTCTCCGAAACAGCGCCTCTCCTCTGTTGAGCGCGATGTGATGCGCACACTTGCAGGAAAATCTTTTTCCTCATTTTCACGTTCCCTCACAAAGCTAGGAAGCGCACATGCTTTGAAGAGCTACATTAGGCTGGCTACATTGGGAGATACGACAGCCAGAGGATCGCGGCTCTGGAAAAATTGAAAGAGGCAATAAAGAGAGAGCACAGGAGGGATAGGAAACCACGCTAATTTTTCGGTCTACACTATCTTTGTCGACTTCGTTCGTAACCGTTTCTGGTAGGACAGAAATCAAATCAAATCAGTTTATTTAAACATCCTCAGATACTTAGGGGCACGGACAAAAAGCCAAAGGTGGCTTGACGAGTTCCGTGCTCCTTACAAGGCATACAGTGGAAAACGCAGGAATGTTTGGAAATATAGCTAGTGAATTATCAGAAAAAAGCAGCTGCCCAAAAGGCAGAAAGTCTAACAAAATAAAAAAGACGAAAAAGCAGATAACAAAAGGCAAACAAACTTCAGGTTTGAGAACAAAAAAAAATGCAGTGTACAGAAAGTGGATTAGAATAAAAAATGCACGGAAAAGAAGTGAGGCCAAGAAAAAAACAAGAACAAACCACGCATCGCTGCAACTGTGCTAATATAAAAATTAAAAAAAAGAAATTCACTATATTGCTACGTACATTTTCTTAAGTTAGAGAAACATGCTGCCTAGATCCCTGAACGATGTGTTGAAAACATCTCGGTTATCGTCCCCGGACAGTTGGTTCACAAGTGATGGCAGACGATAATTCGACATTTGTTTGCCGTAATTTGTGCGGCATACATCAGCTTTCCACTTTTCTGGATTTCGAGTACAATACACCGGATAGTTCATGCAAGCCCGGCTAGCTGAGCTAAAAAATTGTTGTGTTTACTTGTTTCTGACTTGCAATAACTGATTAGTCTATGAGAATATAGACTATGCCGCCGCGGTGGCTCAGTGGTTATGGTGCTCTGCTACTGACCCGAAAGACGCGGGTTCGATCCCGGCCGCGGCAGCTGAATTTCTTTGGAGGAGGAATTCTAGAGGCCCGTGTACTGTACGATGTCAGTACACGTTAATGAACCCCAGGTGGTCGAAATTTCCGGAGCCCTTCACTACGGCGTCTCTCATAGCCTGAGTCGCTTTGGGACGTTAAACCCCATAAACAAAACCAAACCAATATAAAGACTCTATACCAATTATGTTAAATTTCTTAAAAAAGTCGGCTGTTTGTGAATAACGAGAGACTTTTGCAATAATGCTTATAACACGTTTCTGTAAACGCAATATTTTATTAATGTTTTCAAGCGTTGTCGTTTCCCGGACAAGCACGCCATAATTCATCAATGAGGAGAACAGGGAATTGTATAATAATACGTTAACTGAGATGGGAAAAGATGAACAGTAGCGACGCAAATCGCGAGTCGTACGCGAGAGCTTTCCAGAAAGGTAGGTACTGTAGTCGTCCGACGACATATTTTCTCAGAAAATGACCCTTAGTGTTTTAAACTGGCGAACCACTTCAATTGTAGTGTTGTTTATTGCAGGGGAACACAAAGACCTTTTTGGCGTGGATGAAAGATTACTGCTTTTGTTTTTGCAGCGTTTATCTTTATATCATTCTCCTTTGCCCAAGCGTTTATATATTTAAGTGTCCTGTTTGCTCGATAGGCTGAATTCATGCTCGATTGTCCAGAAAAAAATACACATTTGTGTCGTCAGCGTGTACAATATAGTCAGCAGATTTGTCAATATTAACAATATCATTGACATCAATTAAAAACAGGAAGGTTCCTAAAATGCTACCCTGAGAAACACCCGAAACTACTGGTTTAATAGCTGAGCGTTGTGTTTGATTGTCCACTAATTGTGTGCGGTGCTGTAAGTAATAAGATATTAAAGACAGATCTTTGCCTCGAAAACCGTAGTATTCCGTCTTCTGAAGCAGAATACGGTGATTAGTAAGATCGAAGGCTTTTGTGAAATCTAAAAATGCCTAACACGATATTTTTATTTTCAAAATTCTGTAGTATCAGCTCCTTTTGAGCAAGCAAAGGTAACTCGGTTGAATTATTTTTTTGGAAGCCGTACTGAGCCGGAGTTAAGATTTTATGTTTGTCGAAAAAAGCCACCAAGCGTTGTAGAATTAATTTTCCGAATCCCTTGGAAATGACAGGAAGAATAGAAATAGGACGATAATTTGATAGTTCATCTCGGCTACCATTTTTAGAGATCACGGTAACTCTTGCGGATTGCATGTTACGCGGGAACAGACCGGACGACAGGCAGGCTTTAAAAATATCCACCAAATGGGGTGCTAGTACGTCAATAACATATTTAACTGGTGTGATTTGAAGACCAAGAGCATCTTCTGACCAACTATTTCTGAGCGATACGGCCGCCGCGGTGGCTCAGCGGTTATGGTGCTCGGCTGCTGACCCAAAAGACGCGGGTTCGATCCCGGCCGCGGCGGCTAGAATTTCTTTGGAGGAGAAATTCTAGAGGCTCGTGTACTGTGCGATGTCAGTGCACGTTAAAGAACCCCAGGTGGTCGAAATTTCCGGAGCCCTCCACTACGGCGTCTCTCATAGCCTTAGTCGCTTTGGGACGTTAAACGCCATAAACCAAACCATTTCTGAGCGATACAAACGCTGGACTAACTTCATCAATAGTGACGGGCTTCAAAAACATACTGTGGCTGTTGCTTGGTTCCATGTAACTGTAATTAGCAGTGTTTTTGCGTGCATGTGCAACGGAGAGGAAATAGTCGTTGAAGGCATTGGCAAGGCCAACCCCTGTTAGTTAATTATCCACCAGTACCTTCGAGACTGGTTGGGGCGGTTCTCTGGTCAGAAAACTCAATATCCTGCACATGTCCTCTGATCGGCCAGTCGAGGAGTTGAAAAGGTCTGCGTGATAACTCGTTTTCGCTGTAAGTAGATCTTTATTGACAAAATATCGGCACTGTTTATAAGTTTTAATGTGTCAAGCTTCCTGGTTTGCAAAAACTTAGCATACAGTTGATCCCGTCTCATAATGATCTTTAGCATGCCGGTGGTAACCCATGGCTTGCGAGCCATTTAAGGTCGCTTTAACGTAACAAGTGTAAAGGAGTCGTAATAGACGTCAGTAATTTTTTTCCCTTAATGTGTCGTAAGCTTCTTCGGGCTTTCTCAGCTGAAGTACTTCGACCCAATTCAAGCCGGTTAACTGGTCGCGAAAGGATGATAGCTTTTGTGGGTTGATTACACGGTACTGGAAAGGTTGTCTTGAGTGTCTATTGTTGTAGACGGTACGCTAAATAGACAAATATTGGAAGATGATCACTGAGCGCGTAATTTATGACCCCACCTTTCACACGGGGTATATCAATATTTGTGATCAAGAGGTCCAATACAGACTCTGAGCTTACTGTTATTCGTGTTATTCGTGGCGCTATTACATTCTTGCATAAGTGACTGTTTAACAGGGTTGCAAGGTTTTCTTTTACACTATTTTCCGCAGTCTAGTTTATGTTGAAGTCCCCACCTAGAATTAAAGGGTATTTCTTGTCGTTTACGTACTCCAATATGGAATCCAAAAATGAAAAAAACTGGCCGGTATCCCCACATGGCTGACACAAACACCTCTTTGGTCAATGCGATTATGATCTGTATTCAGGCATACGAAACACATCATTCTCAGTGTTGAACCAAACCTCAGAAAACATGACTACATCAAACAGTACTCCTACTTCGCAAAAGAAGCATTCTAGATTCGTGTACTTATTTCTTCCAGACTGCAAATTGAAGTGAATACAATTAAACTGTGCATATGTGTTGGTGGTGGCATAGATCATAAGTTCGGACATATCCAGATAACTACCATCCAGGGAAGCCATGATGAAAATAATAAAAATAAAAGGAATGCATACAGGTGTTATATCGTGTGACTGATGGTTCTTTCAAGTAAGGCGTTTGTGGATTCATGCAGTCATCCACAGCCACCCAAAAGCACGCACCTGTGTTGACATTTATCAGCTTCTATCGAAGCTAGGAACAGGGCGCCTGCCTTCGCTATCAGTTGCGTTGATAATCGGCCAAGACACGTTTTGAAGGTATTCGCTTTTTAGCAGTCTCAACAGGAATGCGCACTGAGCAGCGCCAATTCTGGAGCTGTTTTCTGGTTCAGAACTCAAGCGGTGACCCATACTTTTATCTTTTTTTTTCCCAAATAGTCTCTTTGATGGACACGCAGGCTATCTGCGCGCCTCTGCTGAATCCCGTTTAGATCGTTTTTCGTTCTTCACGGCAATCAATTCCTAGGCGTTCGAATGTCTGGCATATATTTTTCCTCCTGTGGTCAAGACATGCTTCCAACCGGCAGCTTTTTTCTTAGCAATGACCAAGCTCAGAAGGCGCCAGTAAGGGGCAATGGTGATCATTAATGAAGACCGCTGATGTTGATGCGTTCCCGAAGTATTTGTTGCTCAGTCGCAGTTTCCTTGCCTTTTCAACCAGTGTGTCGCTTTTCTGACACCTAGTGAATTGCACAAGAATATTTGGCTTAGATTTCGAGGGAACACGATGACACGCCTCTAAGCTGGTTGGTTTGGTTAGTTTATGGGGTTTAACGTCCCAAAGCTGCTCAGGCTATGACAGACGCCGTAGTGAAGGGCTCCGGAAATTTCGACCCCCTGGGGTTCTTTAACGTGCACTGACATCGCACACTACACGGGCCTCTACACTTTCTCCTCCAAAGAAATTCAGCCGCCGCGGCCGGGATCGCACCCGCGTCTTTTAGTTCAGCAGCCGAGCACCATAACCACTGAGCCACCGCGGCGGCTCACACGCCTCTAAGTCCTCGGCATTAATGGGTACATCAGAACTAGGCGGAACTAGAGCATTGAACAGGCTCGGCTAAGGTCGGACCAGAATATGCGCTGTTTAGACGGGCCCGCGCCGGGCCGCCTTGAAGTCCGATCCAGGCCCGCGCTCGGGCCCATAAATATAAGGCTTGTGTGCGGTGTTTGATTTATTATTTCAAGCTCCGCATGGGCTGTTCTACTGGTATGAGCTGAGAGAAAAGGTTTCTCAACGCTTACAGAATCGGAATAAAGTTTTCCTTATTATTTTCTTTTTTTTAGTGTGTTTCTTATATTGCATTATTTTCATGCGTGTAAAAATTCGAAATAACACTGTCTTTTGGGGGGGTTTCTGGCATGTCCATGTAACTTCGAAAGCATACGTCACGCCACGTTGAATAATACACCAGAATTTGAGAATACTTGAAAATGCTTGAGAATATTTGAGCGGTATCGAAAAACAAGGTAGATACTAGTTCTTGAAGTTATGGTATTGAAACCGATATTTTTTCCTGTGGTGTAACACAATGTCTGCGGCTCAAATTCTCTACAGAATACGCTGCTTTGGATACACGAGGTCGTGTTAGGCATGCCTCAGGTCCGACGCGACTCGGCCGGAAGAAGCGCCGATTTTACTGTTTAGTCTCCCGCGTTACACTGGGTGGAGCGCAGGTGTACAGGGGCGGCCATAAGTAAACGTAGCACGCTATTGCGTACAAAGTGCAATCACGCTTTCTCAATTGGAAATGAAGAAGCGTTGTTTGTCTACAAGAAAGCCCACCAACCTCCTCTGCCAGTATGCGCATACCACTGCTGGAAATTTCAATCAGGTGACGCGAGAAAAATATTCGAAGACAGTTGCGTGCTCCGTTTACTCTTGTCCGCGGCTGTACGCAATATTCTTGGTCCAGTCGACAAGAAACTGTGATGCACCTTCTCCCCGATTTATACAGATTCACTGAGCGTCCTTACAGCATTAAACTCCAAAAATGCCTCGGAGCCACTGATTGGAAGCATCATACACAATATAGTAAAGGTCACAACACAAAAACATGTTATAAAATTCTGCTGGGTTCCCAGTCACATTGTCATTAGGGACAATGAGAGAGCCGACATGTGTGCTGCACAAAACAGAACCATGGAAATAAAACATGTGAATTTGCCTCCTAGGGATTACATGAAGTTAGTGCGTAGCAGACTAAGAGCCAAGTGGCAAGCTTCTTGAGAAAATGAAGGGCACAACAAGTTGCATACCATAAAGCCCTTTTTAAAGAATGGAAATCATGCCGCCATAAAGACCGTTTTATCGAAGTATTTTTATGTCGTTTACGCATAGGTCACACATACATCACCCATAACTTCTTATTAACAAAAAAAGACAAACCGCTGTGTGAAATGTGTGGTGAGGAGCTCACAGTAAATCACATTTTAATTTTTTGTTCGCATCTCGAAGAACTTAGAAAAAAAAATTTACGGTATTTTACAATGAACACATTCCATTTCGCCGCCGCGGTGGCTCAGCGGTTATGGTGCTCGGCTGCTGACCCGAAAGACGCGGGTTCGATCCCGGCCGCGGCGGCTAGAATTTCTTTGGAGGAGAAATTCTAGAGGCCCGTGTGCTGTGCGATGTCAGTGCACGTTAAAGAACCCCAGGTGGACGAAATTTCCGGAGCCCTCCACTACGGCGTCTCTCATAGCCTTAGTTGCTTTGGGACGTTAAACCCCATAAACCAAACCAAACCACATTCCATTTCATCCCGCATTGCTTTTAGGCGAGCAAACACTTCTCGAGTTTTCACTTGTTTGTAAGTTTCTAAAGAAAGGCAATGTTTTAAGTCTATTATAATGTAACCTCTGTACACTTGACATAGCATCATCTAACCTTGTGTTTGGCGCATGATAGCCATAGTTGCTTATGCGCCATAAAACCCCATATAACTAACTAACAAAAGCGGCTGATAAGATTTTGTCTTTTTTTAAGGTCTCTCGATCTGACCCTGTTGTCGAAGAAAACAACTTTAAATGCGCCCAGGACGGCAGCAGGCGGGGCATCGAAATAATATTGCGCCCATTTGCCCCAAGGTCCATTGGCCCCAAAGTCTCCTTGCAAAGCGATGCACTGCCGAACCCAGAGTGTGCTTCCGAGAGTGCCTTCTCTGTTGAGCGTTTCGCGAAGTCGTTCCTTTCCGATGGCTCGTTGTTTCGTTCTGCATATAGACCCGGTGGGAAATCTTGCGTAGGGCGCACCATTAGCCGGGGAGCTGTTCAGGCCCTCTTCTCCTATTCGTCCAGCGCACGGCAAGACTATGGTCTTGCCATCGTTTCCTGCTCTGCGTGAGGCGTTTATTAAGTGCAACTTTTCTGAACTCCTCGACCATAACAGCATCCATTAATCGAATAAAATTTCTTCTCTGTTTTACGTAAATTTGCTTATTGTTATGCTTGCGTGAGTTGAGCTTCTTGCTCAGACTCATTGAAACCAAGAAAAGAGTTGCATCAGGATATTCAGGTGGGTCCCTCTGTACATATGTGTTTTCCCTCATGCTGCTTAGCTGGCTGCCGTACACGTAGCTGATTATTTTTTTTTTCACATTTGAGTACAGAAGAAAAGAAGCTAGGCTTTAGTCTCCAACGAATAAACCTGTTCATGAGTATGTTCAGGCAAAAAATTGCCCTTATTGTTGAAAATCGCCCTTCTCCATGGTCTTGCAACCTTGATTAAACGTTTTTTGCGCTGGCTGCTGGAACGGTGGCACACCTGTACTGTGAATACACTAGGTATAGTAACACTACTTTAGGCAGCGCTAAAGTTTTCAACTGTATTGTTCTTATTGTCGCTAAGTGGCTCAGGTTTCGTGCGCTAAATGTACGGCCGTTCTTTTTTTGTTCAGCAGTAGGAGCTGAACTGCTTGAAAAGGTTACTATTCAAACTAGTTCCTTCAATTTAGAGCTGTGAAGATGGTGGTGAGAGCTGGATGGCGTGAAAATCATTTTTCTCGAAAGAAATCGCAGTAAAATTTAACTTGACTTTTTTATATATTTTTTAGAATGAGAAGAAAACCTCCGTTTGTGTAACCGCGCATCCTTAAATCTTAGAAATCGGGTTTCATTGATCCGAATATGTAAGTTTCCGTTTAAGATGCGCGCCCAATGGGAAGTCCGTAATAATTTCAATAGATGACGTCTACGCGACTTTCATTCGCATAGAGCAGAATTTAACAGCTACTGTTTGCTTCGGGCATCGTTGTCCCAGATGTCATGTCGAAGATTTCTTACTCTGCTAACTCCAATAAATTTTAAAGCCGTTTACTTTCTCCAGTTCATTTGGAATAGATGTCCAAGCACGAACGCTTTTTCGCTGCCGCCAAAAATACGGCGGTTCAAGATTTCACTTAGGGGCAGATTTTCTTCCGAATTCCCTGTCGAAATAATATGCATGAAGCCTCCTAATAATGGTTGCTGTACATTTTTCGAGCCCAGTACTTTCAGTATACATACCGAGACCATGCGTAAGTTTGTTCTTAAAAATTTTTTCTGAACGTACAAATAGCAACTTTTTATTTTAATAATGCGGTTCATTAGGTGGGGCTTCTAACGCTCTCGACTTTATAGCTCCATGTCCGTCCTGCCTGGATTTAGTGAACGCTGCATTGTGCAGTATCAGCTTAACATTATTTTTCCCACCACATTATCATTACCTCCACGATTCTAGAACTCATCCTTGGAAAATTGTTTACCGCTGCAGACAGTTCTGCAGTAGTATTATTAATAACACTGGTGACGTGCACCATAAATTACGAATGTCCCTCGGAAGAGATAAAGACAAGGTTAGGCTCGCTGGGAAGGATGCGTAAAGATGCAGGCTGTTTTAAATCTAAAAATCCTGATAGAGTAAAAGAAAAGACTTGCAACAGGGGTGCGTAAGTTTTCGGATGTTGAGGCACGTGTCTTTTGCGGCCCTCGTAATAAACTCCCCAGATTTCGACACAAATTTATACCAACCGCGGGAAGCGCAGAGCTCCTAAACTAAGTCATCGGAGAGCAATGCCTGCACAAAAAATCGTGCCTCCGTCCTCCCTGTCCATGCGGAGTTCATGGCAGCTTTTTTTTTCACAGAAAGACATGCACTTCTCTTGTGGGAACATCGAAGAACTCAATCCAAGAACCTCATATTCTTTCGTCAGCCACATCTGTGTCCCTCGCGCTTCACTTGAGCACACCGCGTGTGATTTATGCTGTCAAACTCAAGCCTAGAGCGTTTTGTTTTCTACTTCTTAATGTGTCTTACTTGCGCAAGAATACGACGGCGTGCCTTGCGAGCAGTAGCAGTTGTCAGATTTTGACGGGCTTTGTGGCAAGCGCCTTTAAAGTCGATGCGTTGCATTGTTGTGGCGATATGAGCTGCCCGTGAAGTTCAGAAATGCAGAAACACGCCACAGCAAAAGCATAATGTGTAGCCGAATATAGCTTGGAGAGTTGTAGAGCAAAGGCAAGGCTCCTAATGCTAACGTCGTATGAAAAAAAAAACAATGTACACTAGGTCCTTCGCTGGGACTTTTATCAAAACCTGTGCAGAAGACATCGCAGAGCAGGTGCTGCAAACAGGCATGAAAGATAAAAAGCAAAACAAAGAAGCGAATAGCTTATTGTACTGTGTTTTATGCCCTTGTACTGTTTTCGCAATTCCGAAAAGACTGCTTGGAGCCTTACTGCAATGTGCGGTGCTTCTTTGTTTTGATGCGCCACGTCTCCCTGCGACTTCATTGTGCATCCTGCAGCAGTGTATATTCAGGACCGCCCAGGGAAGATGATTTACAGTGACCACCACTACTTCACTCCAGGCGTAAGCGGTTTCCGAAATAATATGAGTGAAGCCCGAACTACACTCAATGTAAAACGGTGAAACTTAGGTCTGTGTCTCATTTGGAGCAGAAACATGGAGCAGAAACATGGAGCACAGATGACACAAGTGTATTTCGTTTACCTTCCTACCGCACTTTTTACATCAATCGGGCTAGTGGACGCGGTGGTGGGGTATGAATCTTGATCACAAGTAGTTTCACTTGCTAGTTACTAGAAACTTTCTGTGTAAGCACAAGTGACTATGAATTCCTGTCGTTGAAATTACAAAATACTGTACTTGCGGTTTGTTATCGACCTCCGAATAGAATGATGACCCCATTTTTAGAATACTTAGATGATTTCTTTTCACTTGTAAATAATTATCAATTACACGTTATATTTGGTGGTGACGTAATATAAACATGTTAAGCAGTGATTCCGCAAAAGTTCAACTGGATGTTTTTTTGAGGGCGAATGGCCTTGCAAATGTCATTAATCTTCCTACGAGAGTTACTCTGAATACGTCGACATTAATTGAAGTTTTTGTTACAAATATAACACTGGAGAGAATCAAAGCAGGTGTTCTAACGACTCAGTTGAGAGACCACATGCCTATTTTTTTGTGCTCTAGCAGAAAGTTCCACACAAAGAAAAAATCGCCCGCAAATTTAATACGACGTGTTACACCGCAGAATCTTTCCTTATTTCTAGAAAAGATTTCAACAACATCATGGGATAATGTGTATAAGCAAACAGATGCATGCGCAGCTTATGAGGAACTGTGTAATATTCTTAAACCCATATATGCGGACTGTTTCCCTTTTGCAAAGCCAAAGAAAAACACAAAAATCCGTAAACCATGGATATCCCCTGACCTGGCAGCGAAAATACAGGAGAAAAATACAATGTTTAGCAGGTTTATTAAGAGCAAAGACCCAGAAGATTTGAAGAAATTTAGAACTTACCGCAATCGTTTAGATAAAGAGGTGAAACGAGCACGGAAACAGCATTTTATTAACTTATTCACCTCCCTTTCTGGACGGCCCAATGCGCTATGAAGTAACCTACACTCACTGTTAAACTACAACGTTAGGAATGAGTCAGTTCGCGAAATTAAAAACAATGGAACCAAGTCGTCAGGCAAAGCATTAGCTGATGCTTTTAATAATCATATTGTGAACACTGCTGGTAAAATTACAGTCCATAATAATCTAGAAAATGTTTATTCCAATAGCAGCTCCGTTTTTCTTGATCCTGTTAGCGACGCCGAGGTAACAGAAGTAATTCACGCGGCAGCAGTGGACGGCAGCGAAGACACGTCGTAACGATTTCCACATTTGTTCGCAGAAAGCCGCTGAGACCCCGCACAAGCCGAAGGATTATCATCTGTGCAGCACGCCGCTGACACTGGAAGCAGCATCAGATCGTCGTATCCGATCGCCGCCTACCGATCTTCCCATCGATACCAGTAGACAGACCACGTGACAACAAGTTGGCTACAAAAGGACGTACGCTACGGATGTACCAGCATTCACGCAGCAGCAGTGGACGGCAGCGAAGACACGTCGTAACGATTTCCACATTTGTTCGCAGGTTGGTGACACCTTCTTAACCTTTTTCTCTTAAAACCACGAACTTATTTTGTCCAGTGCTGCCACCGTGAAGTGTTTGTTACATCTTTCGTTGCGATGCCGGATGAAAATGAAAAGGAGTGTTTGACATGTCACGGTTCGTTGCCTGATGATGGAATGTACTATCAGCGTCAAATGAAATGCGAACAAAACACCTGAAACGCGAGCTCAAAAAATCAAGCATATTAGAGGCTGGAGATGAAATACAGGTGTGGGCTATTAACATTTCAGAAGAGCGGTCTTTTCAGCTTCGATGGGAAAATCAACTGCTCATGTATTTTGCCTCCCTAGTATAATATCTGCGAGTTGTGCTGTTCGCGTTTCAATTGACGCTGATAGTACATAACATGGACTACTTTCGATTACTCGTATCTCTAGCCAAATGCTCTGGGGTGAAGGTAACCACCTTCCGTACTAAGAGTGACTCATTGAAGTCTTATTGGAGCTGTCCAACATGTGAACTTGGGCAGAAAAGGTCTAGTAACGCCCCCACATCACTGGAAGACTCAAACATTCAGAAGCAGTTGAAGGAGCTAGATGAAAAAGTTACCCTTATCCTGCCCCTCGTGGCCAAAATTGACAATTTGACGCAGATACTGAAAACAGTCAATGACATTGAAGCCTCGATACAGCTGCTTTCTGACAAGTATGATACAATATTGAATAAGTTAGACAAGCAGGACACTCACATTGCAGCCTTAGAAAGTAGGATCGATGATATTGAGTCAGGTGCATCACCGAGCACGAACGAAATCAAGCTACAGGTAAATGCACTGGAATAATATAGCCGCAGACAAAACATGGGAGTTCACGGACTCGCAGAAGACGAACACGAGGACCTCCTAAACGAAATGAATGACCTGGCCTGCAAACTTGAACTACCACAGCTCGAAAACAGTAGCCTTGAAGCCCTTCATAGGTTACCAGCACGAAAGGGAAAGAAGTCTATCGTTCTTGCTCGGTTTGCATCCCTTCGACTTAAGGAAGAGTGGATGCGGAAGCGCACGTGCCTTGAAGATGAAGCACCAGACGTAAAATTCATGGACAACCTGACCCCTTTCAATAAGCGTCTTCTTTGGCTAGCAAACGGAAAAGGCAAAGAAAGAAACTATCGGTATGTCTGGCGGTATGTCACATCTTTGCCCGGAAAATCGAGGGCGCGAGCGCGATCCGCATCCGCGATGAAAGTGACCTTGATAAGATGACGTGACGTGCTGTTGCGGTTGTGAAATCCCACTGCAAATGACTGTTGCGATGGATAACAGTCTTTATCATGATGCCAACTCTCTGAGATGTATCAAACTTGTAAAATCAAAATCTGGTTGTTTTTCCTTTTATCATTTGAATGTATGTACGTTAAGAAACAAAGAAGAAGAAGTGGATACTTTGTTGTATCCACTTCTTCTCTATCCACGTCACTAGAGCATGAATTTGATGTACTTTCCTGATGTACTTTCCTGAATGAATTTGATGGCTTTCCTGGTTATAGGTATGAAGCGCTGTTTAAAAAGACTAAAAAGGTAGGTGGTGTAGCTTTGTATATAAAAAGCAACATTCCTTATGAGCTACTCCCGCAGTGCACAAGTTTAAACCCTTCCTATGAATCACTTTTCATTGAGAGGAATACATTTATTTTTGGCGTAATCTATCGGTCGCCTTCTGCACCTCTTCAAGAGTTTTTTAATTTTCTTGATCCTGTGTTAGAGGGCTTTTCGTTTCAAGGTAAACCTGTGGTAGTAATGGGTGATTTAAATATTAACCTACTTCAAAAGTCACATTCTGTCAGTGAATTTGTTAACATGATATCTGCCAATGGTTTCTCTAACATAATTACAGCACTCACGCGCATCACAGGATCCAGCGAAACACTTATTGATCTTTGTCTAACAAATAGCGATATTCCCAGTACATCTGCAGGTGTACTTTTGAGCGGCATTAGTGATCACCTGTCAACTTTCTGCTTTATAGCAAGGTCAAGTAAACAGAACATCGAAGAAACTGATGCGGCAAAGAATTTCCGCGTTATAAGCCAAACAAAAGTTGAACATTTTCGCCAGCTCGTTTCTTCAGTCGACTGGAGTAGACTCCTATGCGAGGACGACCCTAATATTTTTACAATGCATTCTTAGACAAAATAATAGAGTTGTATGAACGTGCTTTCCCAATGGTTACAATGGCAAAATCCAGAAAAGGAAGGAAGCCTTGGATCACACGAGATCTGCTTAGAAGAATCAAGGCACGAAATAGACTCTTCAACCAGTTTGTGAAGTCCAAAGATTTGACAGTTTTGAAAGAGTACAAACAAATTAGAAATAAATTAGGTGCAGACATAAAAAATATAGAGTTCACTACTATGCTAGAACATTCTCTGACATTCACTTTGATTCTCAGAGAACCTGGCGTACTGTAAAAGATCTGTAGAAATCCGGAAAAGAAAATGTACCAATTCAAATGACGATTGAAGAAACCATTCTTAATGGTAAAGCTCTTGCAAATGGGTTCAACAGATATTTTTTGGAATTTGGAGCTTTTGCTACTGAAACGCCCAGAAAGTTTGAAGAATACCTGTAATCTAATTTGCAGCACAACCTGTTCTTATATCCCACTACTCCTTCAGAGATTAGGGATATAATATTAAGCCTCAAAAAGAATTGTTCGTGTGGTTTTGATGGCATTAAGGTAGCACCAATTAAAGCAATTGCTGACCTTATTGTTGACCTCCTTTGTCATTTAACAAATCAAATCTTGACAACAGGCATTTTCCCCGAAAAAATGAAGGTGGCATGTGTGGCGGTATTGTTTAAAGGCGGTGCTGCAAACTTGATTAGTAACTATAGACCTATATCAGTTCTTCCTTTGTTTTCCAAAATAGTAGAGAAAGCGATTAATGAAAGGATAACAGGTTATCTTAATAAATATCACTTGATTTCTCCTAGCCAGTACGGATTTCAAAAGATGAAATCAACTGAATCTGCGTTGCTTAGTATTAAAAATGAACTCATTGAAAACACTGAACATCATTTGTACACACTAGGTGTTTCCTAGACTTCAGCAAAGCGTTCGATTCAATTAAGCATAATGTACTTCTTAGCAAGCTGCCTTATTATGGAATACGAGGAATCTCACTCAAATTATTAGAAAACTACCTGTCAGATCCTTCTCAGTATGTTACAGTTAATAATGCCACGTCCGATCCGGAGTTTATCAAATTAGGTGTCCCTCAGGGCTCAATCCTTGGACCTACCTTGTTTTTCCTGTATATTAACGACATTGTATCCATCCCACAAACTCCTTCCGTTATCCTTTATGCTGACGATACTAGTGTATTTTTTTCTGCAGAAAATTTAGGTACCTTAATTCCTCGTGTAAATTTATGGCTTAGAAATCTATCTGACTGGCTTGTTGCAAATGAACTTGCGTTAAATGTTGGCAAAACAAAGTACATTGTTTTTAGTTCTGTTAACAGACCAGTTTATATTAGTAATGAAGTGACATTTCAATCGCGACCACTAGAACGAGTTTCAGATATCAAATTTTTAGGCGTCCGGTTTCACGAAAACCTTCGCTGGACTTCTCATGTTCAATTTATTAAACGCAATATTGCGCAATGCATTGGTGTGCTTAACAGGTTCTGTCTACTGTTACCTCGTTATTTACGACGTGAGCTGTACTTCAATACCGTTCACTCACGGCTTCATTACTGTGTGCTTGTATGGGGCACTACTGGTAGGTCAGTGGGCTCGGCAGCAGCGCATCGGAAACGATGTTCAGGAGCCATTTTTGCTTCATTCTTCAGGTGCTGGTGGGCCTGTTGCAAGTACGGCCACCTGTCTTCTGCTTGCCTGGACTGTCTGCCGTCATCGCCGATATCAACAACGACCTACTGGCACGTGCTGATGTGACAAGCGTCAACAGAATCACCGAACCGGCAGCCAGGATTTCTGCGCATGCCCCGACGTCTGGGACGGCAGAGGACGTGGTTCACCAAGCCTTTAAAAGGAGCCCTGCATCTGCGTTCATCTTCAGTGGGCTCGGCAGCAGCGCATCGGAAACGATGTTCAGGAGCCATTTTTGCTTCATTCTTCAGGTTTGTTCTTATATGCCTACTAAACGCATCCGCAGCGATAACCGCTGCCTATTGCTGCTGCCTTGCCCACTATGCATTGCGTACTTTTTATCTGATGTCCGGTCATTCACAGAAGATCTATTGTAATGCGGTGACATTGAATCTAACCCCGGTCCAACACAGGAGGATTTGTTGCTTCAGCTTGTTTCAGGCCAAACCAATATGACTGCCTCTATTAACCAGTTACTGGAAAAACAGACTACGCTGGAGAATAAAATCGGAGGTTTAGCTGTTCGCATTACCAACCTGGAAGACAAACTATCATGTCTGGCATCTATAAGCAAAGTGGTCAGTGATCTAAAAGAAACGGTAGCTCAACTTGAGCAAGATAATTCATACATGCTAAAAAAAATTAATGATTTAGAAAACAGGAGTAGGAGAAATAACTTGATTGTTTATGGTTTGGAGGAGGGTGACGAAGAAACTCCTACCAGTCTTCAGAATGCGATCCGGAAAGAACTCTTTGAAGAAAAATTGCAAGTTGAAATCAATAGCATAGAGAGGTGTCACAGGCTGGGAAAAAAGAAGAAAGATCAAAGCCGCCCCGTAATTATGAAGTTTCAGGACTACAGAGAAAAACTTTCGGTGTTACAGGCTTGTTCGAAGCTGAAAGGAACCAAATTCTCTGTGGCTGAAGACTTTTCCAGCCGAGTTCGTGAAATTAGAAAAAAGCTGTGGCAAAGCTGTGCAGTGGAGAAGGCTAACGGCGCTAAAGCCAAACTGATATTTGATAAGCTGGTTATCGACGGTGCTATGTTCGGATGGGACGAAGTGAAGAATGAGCCCTATCGTATATCTAAAAAGAGGGAATGACAGACGCATATTATGAACAAAAGGTTCACACTGATAAACGTCAACTGTCGAAGTATTGTCAGCAAAGCTACGCAACTTGAGGGCCTGCTGTTGACGCATGATGTAGAAATCGTTGCACTCACTGAAACCTGGTTGGGAAAAAATATTTTTGACAGCGAATTCGTACCACAAAACTACAAAGTTTTTCGCAAAGACCGAGATGGAAGGGGCGGTGGAGTGGCCATACTGTTCAAATCTTCACTGCAAGTCTTTAGAATGCCAGATATTGACGATGTAGAAGGCATCTTTTGTAAATTTTACAAAAACAATGTTCGTTACGTTTTAGGAGCCGTGTACAGGCCACCCAATTCCTCTGTAGCACTCCTAGTGAATCTAAAAAAATATATTGAGCGCCATATAAAACAGAATGATAGGCTAATGTTGACTGGCGATTTTAATTTACCAAACATAGACTGGACTGCCTTTTCGCATTCTAATAACATCATTGAGCAAACTATGCTTGATATTTCTATTGCCTTTGACCTGCTTCAGGTAGTTAAAGAACCTACTAGAGTCCACAATGGTTCATATTCAATTCTTGATCTATTTTTTGTAAATGGTACTGTCAAAGAAAACGTCGAATGCTATGTAACGACCGGTATTTCTGATCACAAAGCTGTTGTACTGACATTGATAAATGCAAACTTTGATCGCCGAAATACTGTCGGTTTCTTTCCTAATTTTTCTCGTGCACATGATGAATCTATTCTTGATATGCTCGACTTTCATTATGACCGCTTTATGAATTTTAATGGAAATGTGAATGACTTATGGCTATTTTTCAAAAGTGTTGTCTTTCAGTGTATTGAACGCTTCGTTCCAAAAATTGCAAAAAAGTCCCCAAAATGTAACCCTTGGATAACACGAGAGACATTACGCTCACAACGAAAGCTAAAAAGAATGAAAAAAAGGTTAAAAGCAGGAAACTATTCCCAAACGATCATTGATGAACAAACAGAAAAACTAAAACAGCTGATTGCCCATGACAAGGAAAAGTACTTTTCTACTCAGCTACTTACCTTCATTAAAACATGCCCTGAGAAATTCTGGAGGCAGATAACTCCAGCTTCACGATCTCATGATACTTTCAAAGTAAATGGAATATGTGAGCGTGATGATGCTTTGGTGTCCACGGCTTTCAATGACTACTTCAAATCGGTGTTTACGCAGGATGACAGCTCTCTTCCCTGCTATTCCGTGAATTTGCCTTCAATTCCTGATGTTGTGATTTCCGAGGCAGGTGTTCTCAATTTATTATTGAAGCTTGATGTAAAAAAATCTCCCGGACCAGATGACATTCCCAACGCATTCCTGAAGCGTTATGCAGAATGGTGTGCCAAGTACTTATGCATCTTATTTAACAAATCACTAAATGAAGGATCATTACCGGATGACTGGAGAACGGGAAGAATCAAACCAATTCACAAAACTGGAGACAAAGCATCTATTCAGAATTACCGTCCGATATTGTTAACATCTACAGCATGCAAGGTCTTGGAACACATCATTCATAAACATATAGCAGATTTTCTTGAACAAAACAATTTTCTAACTAATGCACAGCATGGCTTCAGACGAGGATTTTCCACTGCCACTCAGCTAGTACAAACTATACATGATTTTGCGCAGGCAATAAATGAAGGAAAGCAGACTGACGCTATATTTATGGACTTTAAAAAAGCATTTGATAAAGTTTCGCATAACAAGCTTCTTCACAAATTAGGTAATGTACTAAAAAATGACAAATTACTTGCATGGATTACAGCCTACTTAAGAAACCGTCGTCAGTTTGTAGTAGTAAATAATTCCCCTTCCCCTCCAGTTCCTGTTGATTCCGACGTTCCCCAAGGATCTGTTCTTGGGCCACTCCTCTTCTTGATTTTTATTAATGACATTGTCGATAACATCTCAGTTTCTGTTAGATTGTATGCTGACGATTGTGTGTTATATGAAAAGATTACTACTACTGAGGACCAAGTACGGTTAAATAACGATTTCACTAAGATAATAACATGGTGTGACCAATGGCAAATGTGCGTTAATTATGATAAAACAGTGTTCATGCGTATAACCCAGAAAGAGAAGCCTCTTTTGTTTAACTATACTGCTAAAAACAAAGTTCTCTCTCAAGTGAATACTTACAAATACCTAGGTCTGCGGATCTGCAATAACCTCTCCTGGACAGAGCACGTTGACAACGTTACAGCTAATGCCCTACGCAAACTATTTTTCCTCCGACGTGCTCTGAAGCTCGGCCCCCCCAGTGTACGTTCACTTTCGTATAACACTATTATTCGCCCTATGTTAGAATATGCTGTCATAATCTGGGATCCTTTCACTAAATCTAACATTGCTAAATTAGACAGAGTCCGAAAGAAAGCAGCACGGTTTATTTACAATTCATATAACCGCACATCTATTACTGCACTTCTTAATCAAAGTGGTTTGCTTCCAGTCTCTCACAGAAATCGCATCTGTCGTCTAAAATTTTTATTTCAGTTAATCAAAGGTCAGTACAATATTGACACATCCAATATTATATCGTTCTCCTCAGGGTACAACACAAGACAACGCCATGATTTTACAGTAACACCATTAAACGCACGAATTAACACCTTTAAGTACTCCTTTTTCCCCAGAACGATTACAGACTGGAATAATCTAACTAATGATGCAGTAACCCAAACTTCACTATAAAGGTTTGAAAGCCACCTTTAACTTTTTTATAATGTAGTACCGCTACATTTCTTTGTTTCGTTTTTACTTTCTGAAATTGTTTCTTGATCTTAAATTGTTGATCAATTGTTCTTGCTTGTTTGCTTGTTCCTGAGGTCGTTTTTGTTTGTTTCCAGAATTTATGTATTGTGTGCCCACCCTGCGAAGGTCTTGTAAAAGATCGCAGTATCAATAAATAAAATAAATAAATAAATAAATAAAACATGGAAAGCCTATATTTATTACAGAAGAAAGGTGTCCGCTTCATTGAAAACTTAACTTACCGGCACGTGACTCAACATCGTTATATTTTATGCAAAATAGAATCTTGGACATTGAATCCTTGTGTAAGTTGCGTTTGTCAGAGACTGCCTTTTTAGATTTTAAAAGTGATCCACAACTATTCATATCGAAGCATAGGAAGCATGAGTCGCATTACGAGTTTAGGAAACTGCTTTTATAAAACCTAAATGTAGGACTAATTATGGAAAGCAATTATCCAGTTGGCTTATTCCGAACCTTCTGAATCTTCATCCTGATTTGTTGGGTCTCATGGAAAACTGTTCTTCTGTGCATGCTTTCCGAAAGCAGGCAAAGAATTTTTTCTTGACTTGCCGATAAACCCGACTATGTTTGTAGAAACTGCTGTGCCAGTATATTTACTGTTATGTTTCAGGCGAACCCCTTCATTCCGGTTATCTTTGTTTGTTTTGTCAAGGGAACACATTGGTGATTATTCTCTTTACTCAATTACTTTGACTTGTAGCAAGGGTGTGCTTTTCAAATCTAGTTGTATGTGGAATCGCACGGTATTCCTGTAGAATTTTGTTGTAATCTTTTTTTTCTTTTTTGAGGTGTGTGTTTTTTGCTGTCTTACGATATTCTTGCAGAATTTTGCTGAATTTCTTTTCATGTCCACACTGTGCTGTATGAATGCAGGGTGCTTAGGGCCTAGTCAGGTGACCTCATGTGCCACCTTTAGCCCTCTTCACCTAGACAATTGTATTTTGTCTGAATTTAAATAAATTTCATTTCATTTCATTTCATAGGTAGCCTAAATAATAGCAGCGCTATTGATATTGATGGATTGCAAGTGAAGCCCTTGAAACATGTCATCTCTTTTCTTGCACCCTGCATAAGTTATGTATTCAATTTATGCCTTGCACAAGCGGTATTTCCACACCAAATGCAGATTGCTCGTGTGAAGGTACTGTACACGAAAGGAGACAAGAATAATATGGGAAATTACCGACCAGTTTCCATATTGCCTGTCCTATCAAAGGCACTTGAAAAAATCATTTTCAAGCCATTTTCAAAATTTGAACAGAAACATAATATAAAAGTTGATTGCCAGTATGGTTTCCGTAAAGACCTTAGCACTGAATCGGCACTTCTTGCGCAAAAAGAGTACATTTTAGACCATACTGAAAAAGGAAACGTGATACTAGGCATATTTATAGACTTTTCAAGGGCCTTTGACCTTCTCAATCATGATTTGCTGCTTAAGAAGCTAGAAAGGTATGGGTTTCGGGGCCTAGCTGCATCACTAATCCAGTCATACTTAAAAAACAGAAAGCAAATAGTAGACATAGAAGGGTTTTACTCAGATTTTCTAGCAGTTCCTTGTGGCGTGCCGCAAGGTAGCATTTTGGGGCCTTTTCTTTTTAATCTCTACATAAATGATATTTGAATAACACCATCTGTCGGGCTAGTTGGTTGCGATCCATATCAGCAGCGCGAACACCACACAGGAAGAAGAAGGAGAAGAAGGTAAAGAGCGCTTCTTCTCCTTCTTCCTGTGTGGTGTTCGCGCTGCTGATATGGATAAATGATATTGTCAGTATAGCTCCAGCAGTGAAATTTGTCATCTACGCAGATGACACAAGTGTTTTTTTGTCATCAAAAGAAACCCACCAAGTAATTCTTCATGCTAACGCAATTCTCACTAAGCTGGAAAAGTGGACAGAAGAAAACCTTTTAAAAATAAATGTACAAAAAACAAAGGCAGTTTTATTACACGCCAGACAGAGAAGCATAGCAATACATGAAAGTATCTTGCTAAATTCAACCCCAGTTGAAATAGTACCTTGCATTAAAACATTAGGTGTTGTTTTCCACGAGACCTTGTCTAGGGATGAGCATATCAATTATTTAGCAAAGAAACTCTCGCAAATAGTTGGACTGATATACCGAAACAGAAGTATACTACCTCGTAATGTAGTGATGTTACTGTATAATGCCTTATTTTGTTGAAGACTGAATTACTGCCATTTAGTTTGGGCCTCTACAACACAAGGAAATCTTCATAAAATTCATATTCAGCAAAAAAGGTTCCTACGTGCTGTTGCAAACGTTCCTATGTGCTATCCCTCTGAACCCTTATTTGCAGCATATAATGTATTAACTGTTACTGAGACATATGACTATCGCCTCAGCAAACAATATAAAAAGGAGTTGAAGAATAATACGTGTTTTTTAAGCCACCTAGCAAACCTAAACACTCACTCCACTACATATAACACGCGAAAGTTTGAGCGATGGCAAGTGGACACGTGCAGGACTACGTATGGTTTGCAAATGCTAAAAAACCGGCTTCCAAGATTGTTAAACGCACTGCATAAGGACAATATAGAACCCGAGAACATTACTTCCAAGAAACTTCGTGATCACTTTAGTAATTAAAAAAAACTTAATATCCCTAGTTCTCTCGTTGTAGTTTCATTTCCGGCGATAAACACTTGTCGGAATTTTATTCTCTCTTTCCTAATGATGCTTTGTAGAGGCTATCTGTCTGAATGTAATAACTTTTTGTTTTGTTGATCGTGAATGCTGACTTTTACTTATTTATTTTTTTCGCGATGTATGGTGGAATCTCAATGCATGCAACTTATAGTTCCTGACCTGTAGCGCGGTTTTCTGAAACGTTGAATGCCGTCGTTTTATGTTTTTTCCCCTCTCTGTGCTCAAAGTAACAAGTGCGAATTTCTGTGTTTAGTTATACATTTTGCTGACCACTGTGTGATGTTGCCAGTGCGGGGGCCTGTGGCCTTGTCAAGCTGCCGTTGTGACAGCTTTTTCCGCAGCAGGTTGATCAGTCTTGGGTAATGCACCAAGAAATGTAGCTTTGGGGTCATCTTTCCAGGATAAAGGGCAACAAAATTTGTCAGAAAAAACCTAATTTCTTCCTGAAGAAAAGCGAGGTGGCCATGTGGGATTTCATTAGAAAATATTATGTCAACAATCCTCCTGGGTTGAAGATAGGCTTCGCAATGCTCACTGTGATGAGAAGCAATGTCACCAAATATAAGTGAAAAGAAACGGAAGAGGCACCACTTCTGTGAAGCAGTGCCTTTATAAGCAGCTTCCCCCTTCACAAAACATTTCTGGAGTCCTTCAGGTTTGTTTTTCCTGTCGTGTGGCCCAAACTCGAACAAACTGACACGCTCCCAGTCAGAGTAACTCATTACATTCGAACTGATGAGGCCTTGTAAGACCTGTCTTAGAACATGAGTCATGGATCCTTCGAGCAAATCATGCATGATGTCAGGCCGCAGCTGTTGCGTCATATCAAAATAACTGAGACCCGACAATGGCAACATACTTTTCACCCCATGAATTGCTGTACTTCGTGGTTGGTTTACAACTTCAAGTTCAACATGCCTTTTGTGCGCAGTGGCATCTCGTACCTGTACATCTTTTTCATGGAATGTTTTGCCGAGTTCTGAGAATGCCACGGTGCAGAAACGGCATGGGTGCCCTCGATTGAAACAGCAAGTGAAACCACTTAACCTGTTCATCGAAAGGTTATCTCCACAGAACGCGACAAGAAAATCTTTAACTGTCACAACGGTTGTACACAGCTGCACAGTGAAACCAGTTGTGCTTAGAGCTGAGAGTTCAATAATAAGTGGCCCCAAAACTGCATCAATTCCATGCTTAAGAATAAGTTTGAACTTTGCAATAATTGCTACATGTATGGCACTAAGCTGGGACCTGTAACGTGTATGAATGTTCAATACACTGAGATACACAACAAGTAGCTTGTGCACGTTGCGTTTCGGTCCTATTGGGTTAACAATCTCGAGTTCATCTGTGTAAAACACAAGGAACAGTGTGAACTGAGATCCTTCCTCCATAAGTGCCGACAGCTTTTTCTTGTACATGAGACCATCACTAAAGCTGTGCAATAATAGAGATAATTCGCCATTTGATGACTCCTGAGTTAAATGACTGCGAAAGGATTCTGAATGCATTAGGTATTGCAGAACAGCAGTGACAGGAATATGCTGGAACATGTCTCCAGCAGCCAAGCCATGCTCCACAGGTTTTGTGTGAGGAAGGCATTTCTTGGCAAACTGCTCTCTCTTGTGTTTGCTCACCACATCTTCAAAAATCTAATCCATAAAGTCACAAGCAAGCAACGTGTGCAAGTCTTTTCCGAGCGGTAGAGGACGAATGTCTTGCTGAATCTTGGTGGAAAAAAGGCGAAACAAATCGCAGAAAGTCAATGGAAAGCCAATGACGCTTTCCATTGTAGAGTGTGGTAACTTGTAGAGTGTGGTACTTCTGCCATGCGGAAGAAAAGTAAACATAGCTGCTTCTTCATTTGCGCTTTGAAGTCAAGAGCTCCACCAGCAGCTGAAAAACCAGTACAGGATGCGGCCTCTTGTTCTCCATCGGTATCGTCCGTGAGGAGGCGAGGGCTGAGCTGTTGATGGTCACTTAAAACATCGCCTTCCTC
Organism: Amblyomma mixtum; assembly: GCF_055824585.1. Lineage (NCBI taxonomy): Eukaryota > Metazoa > Arthropoda > Arachnida > Ixodida > Ixodidae > Amblyomma > Amblyomma mixtum. The sequence continues at coordinate 141,933,035 of NC_143013.1, read as the reverse complement.
AATGGAAACACTCGCCGAAGTGTCCAACCGTAGCTCACCACTGCTGCTTTTCTCCGTGACAGCGGCATCTTCAGGTGTGTCGAGATCCATATAGCTTCTGTGGTGACGATAAACGTGCCTGCGGTGCGACTCAAAGAGTCGGTACGTCTTTGCGCAGCCTTCCACACCACACATCACAGAAAAACTACTATCATAGTGGTTGTCCCCTATATGCCTAACCACTTAGCAAAACCTAGTAGACGTAAAGGGGCAACGCGGACACGTATGAATCATCTTGAAGCATATATACTCGCGGGTGACGTATACGTCGCTGTCGCACCATTAGGCCAGCCATTTGATGGTTGATAAACATTTCCGAGGGAGGTAGATAAAAGCAAGCTGGGAGACAAACCTCGCCAGCGCCGCTAGCTAAAGCCACTTCCCGAACGGGGCCTCGAAAGCAGCGAATGTGACCTAGGCCTGTCAGTGTTGGCTACAGCCTAGCTACATTTTCTTTATTCATTGATAGGTGGCGCTTGCTACATCACTGAAAATGAATCGACTTCAGCTGGTCTATCCATAGCCTCCTCTATCATTTGTCCACACGTTGTGTAGTCTTTTTACAAATGGCGTATGTTTTGTATCGGTAGATTATAAGAGCCGTCCTTTCGAACGACCGAACTACCACATTTGCTGGCGCTTTATCCTGTCGTAAGCAATGTCTTTGTCGCCCGTTGAGTGCCTTGTGATCTGGAAAGGCAGAAAGCAGGTTCTTCTTGTCGGTGGATATCACAAGAAGGCAGATGTGATCGATGCAGCCACGCTGACAAATGCGTGGACTTTGTTGCAGTGCGACCGAATAGAGGTATGCACATTTTTTATGCGATATATGGTTATTTTGATTGCTTGGTGGTTTCAAGGCCCGTACTTTTGTGCACCATACCGCGTCCCTAGTTGTAGTTATGCGCGCCAGGCCAGTTATCTTGGCTGGTCACAGGTCTAAGCTGTGCCCAAATTTGCGTTAAAACTTAGGTTAGAGACACCGGTGCCAGATGTATATATCAGAGAATGTATCTTAGCTGTGAGCAACAGGCGGGCGTGCAACAGCGATGCCTGACGCCCTGTTAACTGCAGCTTTATGTGCATCTGAGGCCAGGTAACCTTCAGCCTTCAAAACTGTGGCAACTCCTACCGTGAGGTGTGCTCGCTAGTGTTGCTTCCAGAAATTTGTTACTAATGGCTTATTCCTGCGTTAAAAAAATGTTTTTTTTACACTGTAGTGAACGTGTGCGCGCCTCGCGGAGCTGGAGCGGCCGTTCGCGTTTGCATAATTAAGGTTCGCGGCGCGCACACGTGCTTTGAGGGGATTAGCGCGTTTCCATGCATGCGCGCGTGGAAAAGGTGTGGCAGCCATCACAATGTCAAGACCAATCTTACAAACAGATGGGAAACTAAGTAATTTCAGCATGCCCACCCTGAAATAATTTCATAATTGTATCCGCTTTCATTATTATGTTTTTGGCTTTCATTTCATAAATACATTCTTTTTGTAGGTCTACAATTCCCGCTTTGAGGAATATGTCAAGGTCCCAAAAGGACTTTGTGATGGCGACGCGATAAACCTGATTGCCAGTGGCAGCTGTGATGAAGAAAGCTTGCCACTCAAAACTGGGTGAGTCGGCCACATTTAACCATATGCTAGAACTATAACATGGGACATTACACTTATGGTGCTTGTGCTGCATTTAATTCCATCCCCTCTTCTTTAGTGCCGATGATGGACCATTAATGGAGGCTTCATGTTGTAGTGGTCCAAACTGGGAGCTACCCAGCTTTCAGCCACTACAGTATGAACTGCCTCCTGTTCAAGTCGACATCAAGCTGGACATTGAGGCAACAACATTAGGAGAAGTGTCGAGTCGTACTAAAAGCCGCATTGCGTCTTGGATTACATCGCATTTGCTGACAATCGACTTGTAAGTACCACTTCGTATTGTTGCATGCTTAAATCCTGGTGCTACAACCTCTGGTGTGCTCGCAGGTATCCTGGAAAATTCTACGAGCCTGCAGCTAGGGCCCTTGTTTTGAAATATCCAGTTCTCCGGGATACGATGTGGACAGGCTTTGTAAGTAAATAAATTGCCATGCCTGCTTGCTAGTCTTTGTGAATAAATGACTAGTAAAAGCAGTTATAATTATCCCGTGACAATATCTTCCCACAAAAACAACTTCTGAGGTTACTCCTACTATCAAATTATAAAAACGAGCCATCTTCTGAAGCATAATAGGAAAGTATCTGTAATATGCTTTGCATTGAGTAGGTCAAACTTTTTTTTCTCAAAAAGAGAAAATAAAGCTTGCAGGGAAGTGACTAGCCATGAATGCAACACATGTTTGGGTTCATATCCTCATCACAACAGAGTCTCGCATAGCCTGAATCGCTTTGGGACGTAAAACCTCACAAACCAAACATCGTCACACCAGCTTCTTTCCCTGTGTTTGTGTCACATTTTTTACATACTACCTAGCAAGCAATATTTCACTTCCTATTCTTTTCTTGTCTGACTACTTATTTTCTTAAGGTGATATGTTTTCCTTGAGGTAATATTTTCTTCTCACGTGGAATTCTCTGCTGCTTATGGACCATTCTGGCACACAATGGGAGTGTTCTGTACATGTGCATTGTCTTCTCTTAAGCGATTTTACAAGGCATCAGTTTGCTCCACTTTTTTGTGAACAAAACTTTCTTGAAAATTGGCGAGAGGGAATGTAACACAATTATTAGATGTAAATTTTCTTGTGCCTTTGGAGTTGTGCATGAGGTCCCCACATGCACCTACATCAGTCGTGAGCACTGCATATGTTTGCAAACATCCTTGATAGGGGATTGAGCGAGTTAAATTGCAGCTTTAATAATGAGCTGAGCAGCAGGTGTGTCCACAGATTGCTCATGCATTTCGACTCTGGCTAGAGCAAGTGGCTAGTGCAGACACATTTATAATGCCTATGGCCTTTCGCATCCGTTTTCTTCAAGGCAAATCTGTATTTCTGATGGTCAGCTGCTTGACAGCTGTTTCATTGATTTTGCATTTCCAATGTGATGGTCTTGATTTACAGGATTCTTGAAGGGTCACATTTAAGTACAAGATCTGCAATATTCGAAAATCCGTGGATAATAATCCGAAAGGTTGAAGAGGCGAGGGAGGAGTTTTGTAGGAAGGGGAGCTTTCAAGACAAAAGTCATGCAAAGAAGCAGTGCCGGCTGGTAAGTGAAACGCCTGCTTTAAAGCAGTATTAGAAATACCTGGAGAAGTTTTGCATCTTTTTCTGCTGGGTTCTATGAGAAGAAAAGTTGCAAGTTAAAGTGCCCTGCGAATATCATTGCACACACGTAAGCATGATTGATTATAGCAATTGTGCTTTGTTTTGAAGTAGTGACAAATAATGGCTTGATCAAAAAAATTTTAACAGCCAAAACAAAATTTCAATACCATCATATTGTACGAGTGAAACAAAGAAGACATAGCCACAAAAGTAAATGAAAGGCAGAAAATCAGTGCAGACCACTCGCATGCAGCGCATTGTGCGAAACAGTTAGTAAAGAAAACGGTAACTTGAACTCCTGACTCTAAAACATGCACTTGCACTTGCTTCAAAACTGTAGAATAGCTAAAATTTGGTGCAAGTTGGTACTTTATGCCTAATATGGAACCAACACAGAAAGTGGCAAAAAATTAAAGCCGAGCAATAGCTATATGTTTAACTGCTATCCTTAAAAAATAATTTAATAACATCTTATTATTGGCCTTGAAATACCAGGCAATATATTAGAATCTTGTGAAGGCCTGAATGATCCAATGACCCTAAAAAACTGCGGCAAACCGTTTGCATCAGCGCAATTTTATTTAATGAACACCGGGAAAAGGGTCATGCATAAATTGGAGATGAAAACTAAGAGAGAACACGATTTTTCTTGGAATCGTGAAGTGCCATGTTTTGTGAACACTGTTGGGAGTGTTGAAGAATTGCTTCAAACTTGCAACTGCTACTATGGGCCTTTTTGCAGTGTGACACAGTAGCAGTGGCGCCTCATTACAAATGCTTAACTGTATCGATGGTGACCTTTGCTATAGCGCATCCTCAAACAGCACTGGTTCAGCATACTTGAAGAGTGGAGGAGGCAAGAGAAAAATATGAGTAGGCGTTAGAAAGGCATGTGCAATCCCTAAATAAAACTTAAAGGCCTGTGACGTGCTCTGCAGTGTCTGAAACAGCATGACTGGTTGTTGCACATGCCTGATGACAGCAGTGGGATGACGTATATTTAAGAGAAGCGAGGCTAAAACTGTGCTGCTGGGCATGCACACCTGATCGCAAACGTGCACCACTGTTCCATAAAATTCAATTTTTGGGAGGTCTGTTCAGATGATGATAGCCTTTGCGGATGATACCTCGACACGATCTCCCTCCGAATTAATCAATGCCAGCCTACTCACAGCTAAATTAATGAGCGTCCGACACCTTGCACTTACATAGGCATCAGCCAGGACTGCACTCTTAGTTTGAATTATTATGTTCGCTGAACTTGAGGAAAGCTGTAGTTTTATGTGTGCTTTTTACTGCAACGCAGCATCTTTGCTAAGCTTGGATCCCTGCCACAGCTTTACAGGCCCGGCAGGCTGCAGCCGTGTGTTAGTTATTGTCTGTCCTGTATAGATTTTTCCACTGGTCTGCAGGGCCTGGCATGTGCATGCACTTTAGTTTACTTGTATCAAGCAAAACAAAGATAAAATCTGACACGTTGAATCCTGCAGCCCCTTTCAAAAGCTGTTGGTTGTTGCCCAAAGTTAAAAAGGTAGCGAACTGTAGCCTACATAGTTAATTGCAATACTTAAAGGGCATGCATTAATGGAACTATAGGAAATTAGGCATTGAATACAAGGACAGCACTTCATAAGGTAAATACTAAAGCTGCAGAGCAAGTGCTGAAAAAGCAGACTGATATCTAGTTGTGTTGAAGCTTTGCAGGGGTTGTAGATTATAAACAAGATTTTGGAAGCGTAGGTCAGTGTTACCTAAATATATGATAGGCATTACTTGTGATATTTTACTCAACTGTATTAAATTTTTTATTATTGCTTTTGCAATCCTACGGGTAGTCTGGAAACCAGAGAGGAAGAAGATGATGGTGTCACTGCTGCTCACATAGAATTCGTGATAAAAGAAATGAAGCGAAGCGTTCCCGACCTTGCAAAATTGAAAGCTTCAATGAAGGCCACCTTCTCATCACGAAGGAAATAGATTGACGAAAACAGTCCATCAACAGCGGTGTTGCTGGCAAGATACCCAGCGCTGACACTTCGTGAACTGGTAAGGTTCAAGAAAGTATAGCATCAGGCAGGTTTCCTGAAATGGCTTTTGATGATTGGCCATACGCATGCCATGAGTCGGGCTTCAGAGGAACATGCAGTATATAGTCGGCTGCCTTAAGAGTCAAGGAAATTCAGCGCTTTTGAGACTAGAACAAAAGAAAGAGTGGTCAGCACGTGCGCTAGCTTTCTACTCAGTTTTATTCAATGAGTTGCAGGCTCTTATACACTGTAGGAGCACAGACGAAACATAAAACTAGCCTGCTGTTGCGATGTACGTCACCACATATCGTACAATTTACATGTTTCTATTTTTCCAAGAACTCTTTCTCTTTCGTCGAGAGTGATTACAAAGGATCACTTACACATTCTTGGAAAAATACAAACGGTAATTTCTGCGATATGTGGTGACGTGCATTGCAGTAACATGCTAGTTTTATGTTTTGGCCTATGCTCCTACGGTGTATAAAAGCCTGTAATGCATTGAACAAAACTGAGTTGAAAGCTAGCGCACGTGCTGTCCACTCTTTGTTTTGTCCTTGCCTCAAAAGCGCTGTATTTCCTTGACGATGAACCAACTCGCCTGAGCATCCACCCTGCTGTAAGTGGCTCGATAGCTTATGAGAAATTACTTTGTTCAGTTAAAACATCCGCAGTGTTTGCAAAACCAGAATGTGGAGATCCACTGCAGAAGGTAAAGCAGAAAGATTGCATTTCTGACAACATAAAATGAAATAAACAAAGAGGGGAGAAACTTTGCTTGATAGGCAACATTTTAATTGGAGAATTTGTCTTCAGTTGACGACACTTTGAGGCTAATGAAAAGGCCTAAAATTAAATTGTGGAAAATGGAAGTGCTAAAAAAATTATGATAGCATCAATTTTAAAAGGAGAACCGGTGGAACAAAAGTGGCCATTGGCATGATTAGTGGCAAACACCTTCATTCTGCAATGCACATAGTTTAATGATCATACCATTGTAATAGTGTTGTAACGGTGATGTATCTTTACAGTGACTAAATATACAAGTGTTTAGTCTTCTGGTGCCAGAGTTTTATTTTCTTTGGCTCAGTCTTCTTGCTTTGAATTGTAAATTCATCGAAAATATACTGTAATTTAACTCATAATCGACGTTTTGTTCATTTTCAGCTTCGCCAGGAGTTCATGACGAATACGAAAGTGGATTTTGAGCCAAAGCTGCGCAATTTTATCAACACATATGGAGAGAGATGCCTTCACCTGCTCAAATCGTCGCGCACAGCAAAAAAGGCCCTCGCCAAAGCAGAGCAGGCAATTTCAGAAGCAGAAGGCGATGTGAAGAAATGTATGTGTTCACAGCTTTGTCTCTTAGTTCGTTTTTTTATATTTATGTTTTCTGATTGCCTGGTTGTTCTATTAATTCTATTTGTGCACAGATTACTTTGCAGTTGCTGTCCTGCAGCTTTTGCCACACTTGGTAAAGGAACAGCCATTTTATCTGAGAGGACCGGTAAGATTACACTCTTTCTTTTTGTTGCAGTTTACTTGAAAGTGTCTCATTTTTTACAAATTGCATTTAATTGCAGGATGTCTACCCCTGTCCTGCAGCTTTTGCCACACTTGGTAAAGGAACAGCCATTTTATCTGAGAGGAACGGTAAGATTACACTCTTTCTTTTTGTTGCAGTTTACTTGAAAGTGTCTCATTTTTTACAAATTGCATTTAATTGCAGGATGTCTACCCCTGTCCTGCAGCTTTTGCCACACTTGGTAAAGGAACAGCCATTTTATCTGAGAGGAACGGTAAGATTACACTCTTTCTTTTTGTTGCAGTTTACTTGAAAGTGTCTCATTTTTTACAAATTGCATTTAATTGCAGGATGTCTACCCCTGTCCTGCAGCTTTTGCCACACTTGGTAAAGGAACAGCCATTTTATCTGAGAGGAACGGTAAGATTACACTCTTTCTTTTTGTTGCAGTTTACTTGAAAGTGTCTCATTTTGTACAAATTGCATTTATTTGCAGGATGTCTACCCCTGTCCTGCAGCTTTTGCCACACTTGGTAAAGGAACAGCCATTTATCTGAGAGGAACGGTAAGATTACACTCTTTCTTTTTGTTGCAGTTTACTTGAAAGTGTCTCATTTTTTTGCAAATTGCATTTAATTGCAGGATGTCTACCCCTGTCCTGCAGCTTTTGCCACACTTGGTAAAGGAACAGCCATTTTATCTGAGAGGAACGGTAAGATTACACTCTTTCTTTTTCTTGCAGTTTACTTGAAAGTGTCTCATTTTTTACAAATTGCATTTAATTGCAGGATGTCTACCCCTGTCCTGCAGCTTTTGCCACACTTGGTAAAGGAACAGCCATTTTATCTGAGAGGAACGGTAAGATTACACTCTTTCTTTTTGTTGAAGTTTAATTGAAAGTGTCTCATTTCTTACAAATTGCATTTATTTACAGGACGTCTACCCCTGTCCTGCAGCTTTTGCCACACTTGGTAAAGGAACAGCCATTTTATCTGAGAGGACCGGTATGATTACACTCCTTCTTTTTGTTGCAATTTACTTGAAAGTGTCTCATTTTTTACAAATTGCATTTCATTACAGGACGTCTACCCCTCCCTTGTCCTGAACGACGCTGCAGAAACTGCTACCGAAATATGTGCAATTTTTGAAACTTTCAAGGTGGAGGCCATTAACCTCATAGCAGGAACAAGTTCCTTGATGGAACTGTACTGGATTAAGAATATTCAATATTCCAGTAGGAATAAGAATTTCTTTCCACTTATTGAGCATTTCTGTGGCCTGGACTCAGTGGCCAAATCACCCCTAGTGATGCGGACCATCACTTTAATTGAGAATATTGGAGGTCAAAAATAAAGTTAAATCTTTAGAGCTAAACTTGTTTTCTATTTGTTTTTTTGAAAGCCATATAAGCCCACTGCTTCTCAGTGCTTCTAACGTGTTATCGAGGTTAATGGTCAAGGTTAATGACAAACCAGAGCTTTTTGCGGAGGGTGGTTGCGGTTACCACCATCTAGAGGTAGTAAACATTGATAAAGGTTGTTGCTGTTACTACATTAGACTAGCTACCATTCTTACTACCCTGTGGTAGTAAATGCTACATAGGGTAGTTAGTGTTACTACCTCTCCAGAGGTAGTAAATGTTACTACCTTGCAGTTAACACCTACAGTTACTACCTACGTAGTCATATATGTAACGGTTGTTACTACCCCAAAATGTAGTAACCTCAACTACCTTTTTTTTAGTGTGTGCTGCATGAGGGTGAGCATCACCACCTGGCGCGTTGCTCTCTCCGCGGCAGCTTCAGTCAGTACCTGCAAGCCAGTTGTAGCTGACGTCATCCGTAGTAGCTCCGTGTAAGAAGACATTCCTGGCAAATTTGTTTTAATGATGAAAACTGTCTTTCCTCAACTGACTATCCTCAAAAGTCGGGAGCTGCGTTAGAAATGCTCCATTATTAACGGATATTCACCATACACTGTTTTAGGAAAAAACGAATAGTTGAAATAGCAGACTGTTTTAATAGAAAGCATAATGCATTCAAGCAGGGTCTGTATTTCGCTCTGCAGGAAGACAGGGCGTGCTTCGGGTCTGCAGCGCCTGCACCATAGCCCGAACAAGGTTCTCTCGCCGTGTATTTGTGAAAAAATATCAGTTTCTCCTTGTTTACAGTTAAAACAGTCGTTAATCATTGCCGATTAAAATTATCAATTGCTTGTGATTTGTAGCAGGAAGTAATTGAGACAAACAAATAATATTTTTTTTTGCTCCGCTCAATACAAAACAATGTTGCGCTTCATATTTTACGCTGCGAAGAAAAGCTGTCCAGTGCCGCTTATGGTTTCCATTACTTACATCGAACCCAGTATTTGTGTTGCGTGCAAGTTTATGCGTTTTTAAACCATATGAGCCGCAAGGTTTTATGCTCCGTATTTTCGAAGTTTAAAACGACGCTGTCGCTTCCGTGTGGCCGCCGATAGTGTCCTTCCCGTTTCCCTTAGGGCGCAAACGTGTACGAGGTCTGTTAGAAAAGTATCCGACTTTATTTTTTTTGCGAATACCTGATGGATATGAAACAAGCACGCTTGCATCAGCCGACCTTGAACTTTCGTGCGCATGCACGAATTTTTTGCCGCCTGCCAATAGCATCAGTCGCTGGGACGCAGCGTTTGAGTGAGTTAGTGCTCAGTACTCTCGTCGGTTTTTTATTCTAAGGAAAATGGCGAAGTGACAGGAGCAGCGCTACTGCATCAAATTTTGCTATAAACTGAGCTACATTCAAGTGGAAACCATTCAAAATATTCAGACGACTTTCCGTTACGATGCTAGGAGCAGCGCACAGATTAAGCTGTGGTACAATTGGTTTAAATATGGCCGCACATCGGTGGAGAGCGAGCCACGCTCAGGTCCGCCATCAACATGCCGAAATGACCATGTCATTGCCGAAGTGAACGCTGTGGCGATGCGGGACCGTAGTGTGACTATCCGAGAAATTGCGGAGGAGGTGGACATGAGCAATTTTTCTGCACATTCCATTATCACCGAAGATTTGGCTATGGAGAGAGTTGCGGCGAAATTCGTGCCGAAGCTGCTCACGGTGGAGCAA